>NW_022995748.1:7533784-7709953 GCF_900245975.1 Drosophila guanche
TATGAAACATTTGTCTTGGGGCCCCCCCCTGAGGCACTTAAAATTTTTTTCCCTTTTTGACAGGAAAATTTTTTTCATGTGCTTGCCAGTCCCCCCCCCCCCCCCCCCACCCCCCACTCAGAGAGTGAATCAAATATTTGTTCTATTTCTCGCACACACACACATATCATACTGTTCAATAGGCACACACACTTATAGAGAGAGGAAGAGGGAGAGCAAGAGAGAGAGAGCACTTGTCGTAACACATCATGTGCAATTTCTTTTAATTTCTTCAGCACGATTGCGTAGTTGGGTTTCGAATTTGAATTCTCATTAGACTAAGTTGTCAGGCCACAGCTCGAGACCGAGACTGGAGACCGAGACTCGAAGCGGAGCGAAGCCCGAGACTTGAGACTCGAGACTGACAGTTGCCACCCGCCCAGACCCTTTCTGGGCCTGTCTCAAGCATCCACCTCCCCCGAAAACCAATGTCGTAACCACAAAAACTTTCGAGATACCCCCAAACCCCCATAGAACATAGCCAAGGACTGCCTGACATGAGGGCCAGAGTGGGAGTGAGAGAGTGAGACAAAAACTAATGCATATGTTTAGGCATTTTAATTTATATACGACAACCACACACACACACACACACAAAAACACACACAGACACTGAGGCACATGTAGAAACCGAACTTCTAAGAAAGCTCACACATACGCAACCTCATCCACTACCCAACCCCAAGACAGGGAACCCCAATCCGAGAACCTAAGCCCCCGCAACCTTCCGCCTACCCCGTTGATAAAAGCAACTTCCATTTCATTTAAACTACAATTTCCTTGACAGGGAACAGAGGCAGCCCCATGGCAAAGGATTTTGCTTGCCTGGGACTTAGGACTCTACTCTACTCTGGGCTGTGAAGGGGGATGGGGGCTGCTAGAGTCGGGTGCAGGGGTCTGGCAACCCTTTCACGCACTTATGAGTTAAACGCAAATTTTCTTAGCTGCCTTTTAGGCGCTCCGTTTGTAGGGGGAGTGCGATGCTGCCTCGTCTGGAGAAATATGTCATCGGCAGTTGGTAGAGGCAGAGGCAGAGGCACTGGCACAGGCACTGCCACAAGCTCAGGCGGAAAGGAGACAGAGAGAACGATTCCTGGCTCGGTGGTAATTCATTATGCGTGTGCTTAGAGGCTGTTGGCATTGTAGTGGTGCGCCTGTGCCTGTGCCCAGACGCCGTCGAAGTCAGAGTCGAGTCATCAGGCATGAGCAGGGGCAGGGGCAGGGGCAGGCACATGTTCTTCCTCCACCCCATCACCTCGTCAGTTTGTTAGTTTTGGGCTGCCTTCTGCATTGAACTCCAGTCTCGTTCTCCTACTCCTGTTTCTGTCCTGATGCCAAAGCCTTTACTTGTAAGATGCCACAAGCCCGCATATTTCTGACATTCAGAGCGACTACCCCCCACACTCCCTCTCTCATCTTCCTGATACTTTCAGGCCCACTGCCGCAAAAGGGTTACAATTTTGTGTGAGACTTCAAAAGCAACTTTCCCATCTCGGAGACGAGTACGAGTCGAGAAAATGTTGTGGCAAATGGAAATAAATGCTAGGATTTATAGCCCCATGCATTCGGGTGGGTGCGAGAGCTGCTCTGCCTTGCAGGTGTTACTCATACGCCTGCTGGTGGGCTGCTGTCAGCCTCAGAACAAATTACTTGCAAAGAAAGGACCTTCCCGCCCATGCCTGCTGCGGGCAAAGTCAAGGTTGCCGTTGCCCTGGATGAGCCCCCGAGCTTAAGTCATGCAAAAAGAGCTCAGTCGAGACTGAGAGAGGAAGAGGGAACGAGTCCCGAAAGCAACCCACATCCCCGAGACCTCATGTCATGTTCCAAAGACTCCCGACGGAGTAGTTCCGTTTCCGTCTCAGCTGTGGACTCACAAAAATGTCTTTGTCCACTGTCTTTGTCCAGCCAAGGTCTCCCTCCATCTCCATATCCATCTCCATCTCCATCTGTTCCTTGTATCGTTTTAATTAATGGAAAATTTCTACGTTTTCCTCTTATTCATGTGGTTGTCTTTTCAATAGCCAATGCTGAATGCCACTGCCACTGGCCAAGGGGTTTGGCTAAAAGAAACTGAAAGACGTCGCCGGAGCACTGGAGTTGTCTTGAGCAGCTACAAATTGCCATTTGGTTTGCTTCGTTTGATTAGAAAGTTGACTGGGGAGTTGTCTCCGTAGATGGTGTACTGCAGGTAAATTGCGATTGGGAGAGACACTGTAAAGACAGACAGTGAAAAGTGGAATAGCTCTGGGGTACCCTTCCCTGTTTACCAGGGTCCTGGCAGGTCCGGTGGAATTTCCACTAGAATTCCAGTGGAAGCCAGACACTTTTCCTCTACCACAGATAGGGCGACTTCCAGTGCATTTTGCACTCGCATCATCCCTCGCATGAATTAAATGCATGCACAACTATAGAATATATACAAAAACAGCCATCTAAAAAAATTACATCCACGCTGCACCGCTGCAGCCGCTGGTCAAAGCAATTACAAAAAGAGAGCGGGACAAAAATGGATGCTGGGTTCTTTTGGGTGACGTCCACTGGTGGGAGGCCATTTCCCAATGAAAAAAATAAATAGAAACATAGAAAAAATCAGCAGAATCGGTGCGGGTGTGGGTAGGAGCCGTTGGGGTAGTGTCAAATTAGTTACCAGTCACGGGCTTAGCCTGAGGGCGATGGCGATGGCGTGCTCGGGTGGGATAGCTCTCAACAAATACGAGGGTATATATGAAATATTGAAAGGGATATACATAAGTGATATTTGCGCCTGTGTCTGTTTACATAGGACTTTGTATATGACTCTGGTACTTGGGGGGAGTGTGTGGAGCAAGTTATATATTTGTTCGGCGCCCCAAAAAAGGTCCCAGCAGACAGACCAAAAGGCGTGCGATGAATCAGGTAATAACAGGCTTAGCGCGATGGTCCAAAATGGGGATTGTGGCTGGCTGAACTGTGCATAGATTTACAGACTCCTGATAACTATTGTGATTGACCTGATGAGTACTGGGAATTACATGATCTTTGGCGATCTCTTGCCCCATAATATCTCTTTTCATTTGCCTAGAATATGTGCATGTGCAGGGGCACGTCATTGTCACTTTCTGCAGCGCTGCCGATGCAGCTGCAGCCGCCGCTGGCAATGGCAACACCGGCAGCACTCATACCGCGCCCCATGTGTGCGCCATTATAAAATTTTAGCGTTTCCGCTGAAATTTCTATTTTATTTTTTATTTTTTTGCACCACACGCACAGCAGCGAGGGGTGTGGAGGGAAGTACGGGAGGCCAGTCGAAACTTTGCTGTTGTTGCCTATGTTTGTTGCAACTAAAAAGCGAACGCTTCCTCAGGTGCAGGGCACAGGGACGACGGGAATGAGCCGGAGGGGATTGTACTTATTTTAATGCTTTGCCTTTTCCGAGAGAAATGAACAAAAGTGCCACAACAATTGGCAGAAAGAAAAGAGAATTCCATGATTTTGAAGGAATTCTTTAAAATGCTCTTTAAAATGTATGAATAATAATAAATGCAGAAGTTTTCGCGAAACTTTAATTGAAAAGATTCTATAAATAAATTGTTTGATTGATCTAAATATAGATTTTTTTGGCAGAGATAAGTTTCCGTATAAGTTTTTGTAAACAAGGCCAATTTTAATGACATATTTAATTCATTTTTAAATACTTATCCACATTTATTTCAACATATTCTTCTTCAGAGTTATCCTTTGAAAGGGCATAACCAACTACATTGTGCAGCCAACAACAAACGGAACATGAAATGGCATCAAGGCTTAGGGAACGGCTCTATGTCGATGTCGTTGGGGGGTGCTGGGAGTGGGTTTGGGGTTTGGTGTGTTCATGGGGAAGTAAGGCTTTTCGCTGAACCCTAGTTCTCCACCTCTCCTCTTTCACCCTTCGTTTTTGATAGCATTGATGATGTTTTGGTTTTCTATTTTCTACCCGACAGTAGGCAGCATTATTTAACGAAAATAAAAAAGCAAAAATCACTCCCTCCCTTACTCCGCACTTGATTTGCTTTTTTGTTGGGCTCGTCCCTCGCTGCTGGCCACAAAACGGGTCAAAGTTACTCACATCGAACACACACACACAAACGCAGACCGTGCCACCGATTTTGGGGGGGCGTGTAATCGTTTCGCCTGTTACATACATTTTGGGGCCACTGTAACTAACGGTACATGCCACTCAATCGCACAAAAACAACACGCCGTCAGACATGCGGAGCGGAGAGGAGGTGCCGTTGCGGCTGCTTTTTATGCAGCACGCGAATATTATTTTCCGAGCGCCATAAAGTATGCAACATTTTGTTGACCAACGCGTAGCTAGCCGCTGAAAGCTGGCCAGGACACGAAGTGAGTGCAGTGCGTCCAACTGGATCGCTACCTACAGCTCCTTGTCTGAAGTGATTAGTTTATGATGTGGCTAGAAAGAGGCGAACGAGACAAAACGGTGGAGAAGAGGGACAAGAGCAAAATGGCTGTTAGATTCCTTTCTTTTTTGTTGTTTTAAATCTTGTTTACTTGACTGGGGGAACGGGATTAAGTTTAGACTGACTGGAATGCTGGTAAGTAGCCAATAAAATGTGCAGGCGAAATTAATGTTGGGAGTTGTTAATGTTGTTGGAATTGTCTTCCAATGATTAAAACTGTCTGTCTCTTTGAACTAAATATTCACATCTTTTTACCTCCCAGAATATTATCTTTTACATTTTTGCTTTTAGGATTTATTTTCCTGTTCCCTGGGAAATCCTCATTTTATTTTTCAATTATAAAGTCAAATTTCTCGCATTCAAAGACCCAAAAGGTCTGCACTCTACACTGTCCTTTGTCGCGGCTCATTTGTAATTTATCCCCTTGGACGTGCCCTCCTATATGATTCTCCCCGCATCACACTCCGAAATTGAAACATAATATTGTCAGACATTGATGCCCGTTTCCTTCAGCAACCGCAACCACATATGCCCCTCTCACTCGCTCCCTTTTTTCCGTCTCTTTTCCGCTCCTATGGTTTGTGTCTCTCTCTTTCGGCACTTAACCACATCGCCTGCCATGCCATGCCTCGGTGGTAGGCCCCATACCACCTCAATCTGACTGAGAGGTGCGTAAATAAAATAAAAAGAGGACGCCTACAAGTATGTAAAGAATACCCCGCATATGCTCGGGGATGCCCCATATGGACCAGTAACCGAACAACAGTGGCAAAAGGCAGGAGAGCGACTTCTTCTGGCTCTGCAGCGATTTTTAACGCTTTTTGCACTTGCCATTTGTTCAACGGCCTTCCCAACTTTTTCCCTTATTTTTTGCATTTCTTATTTACAACAACCACCTCGGGGGATGGGGATGGGGACTGGGAATTTGACTGGAGCTGGAGCAGGGGCAGGGGCAGGACCATGCTGATCAACGATTGCAGGATGCGTGCCCGATGCGAGAGTAAAAAAGAGAAAAACACAGACACAAATGGCAATTGGTGCGCACATATTTTTAAAGGCGGAGCTTTTTTGGTCCTTTTTTCGCGCTCTGCCCCGGACACGCAGCACGCACCGTGCAACGCGGCGCTCGGCTGGCTCGGCTCGGCTCTCACTGGACAGCAGCATCAGCAGCCGCGACGCTGTTCCATGTCCGTATCGGTGTGTAAAAATATTACGCATACGAAAATATACATATAAAGGAGAAAAAAATAACGCGGCCCGACGAAGAGCGAGGCAGCGAATGCAGCGAGCAGCGAGCAGCGAGGGGCATTATTATCAATGAGGCGGCATGCCACCAACTCATCGTTTTCCTCCAAAGTAGGCGTAGTTGCAACCCGTTCCCGTGCTAGGGGCAGGGGTTGAAAAAATGCAGGCTGGAATGCGCATACAAGGAAATCTACTTACTCATCAGCCCGGCTCCCGACCAGGCCAGACATCACAATTAATGCCGCACGGCCCACACGAAAACGCATGCTGCCGGGTGGTGTTGGTGCCGCGTAGGGGCCATGGAGTTTGGCCCAGCTAATGCCACCCACTCGGACTACCAGCTACATATGTACATACTACCCTCTCCCCTTCGCATCAGCCCGCTCGGCACCCGCAATAATTTCTACACCCCTTTTTGGACAGCAAACAAAAATTGCATTTTATTTTTGGTTTTTGCCGCCACCCAGTGAACATATATCCGTGAGCGCCCGAGCTTCTTTTTTTTGCAACCCCTACAAATCACGCTTCCACCCTCTACAGCCCCCTCATTTACTGCCCCCAGCTTCCCACACCACTGTATTCACACGCATGATGCGCCCCGTTAGTCAATGCATTAGCTGAACATCCAAGCAGCCTGCCCCTCGTCGGGCCAGGGCCAGGGCCAGGGGCTGGACAATGGACAATGGCTGAATGTGGAAAGGGCAGCGTGAAATCGCCTGAAAGCAGGCAAATGTTTTCCCCCTGTAAATAGGCAGAAATGGTTTCTGTTTTTTGGTCGCAATCATGGCAAAAATACAGGGTTTCTGCCCCCGCTTGATGGAGCTCGAAATGTCGAGCACTACAACTTAATAATTATTTGAAAAGTATGTAAAAACCAAAGGAAAAACTACCTGTGTCTGCAACTGGAGAAGACTTTTGTTTACAAAAACAATAAACTAGCAATTAGAGCGGAATAAGCGGACACGAAATTATGAGAGAAAAAAATGTAAGCCAAATATAAAGAAACAATTAGGATCCATACCCAATCAACTTCTGCAACTATTCTTAACGTTCCTTTTTTGCTTTAAGGTAGGAAGTTTAATAATTGTTATCCGATACCCTAACAGTCCACATTATCTGGCAAGTAGCTTAGAATGCCTTTTGGCACTCACCAAAGCTTTGTTCTATGAGGTCTATGCAAAGTGCATTAACTGCCGCTTATTGTTTGCTGAGCTACTTTGTCTCGCCTTGTATAAGCGCCGTCCCGCATGCGTGGGCTCACGCTGTTGCATGCCTCATCTGCCAAACCAGTTGGCATTCTTTGAGGACTAGACCAAAGCCAGCACAAGCTGACGGGGAGCGTGTGCCGAGAGCTCGAGTTCCGTTGCTGATTTGCGTTTTGGATTTGCATATGAATTCTCATCCTGAAGTTGATGAAGATGGCGCAGGTAATGATGATGATGATGATGATGTCGAGGACGATGGTGATGAGCGGAATGCTGTTGACGACAGCACGTCGGCACTGCATTTAACTGAAATCTATGGCAGACCCACAGCGCCATCCCTCGCCGTGCCTTCACGCACGCATATTACACTTACGCCGTGTGTGCTACCAGCCAAGAGCATCGTTTTGGGCATTAGAAATGCCGAGACTTTGTCACTTCAGGTGTGAGGGGAAAGCCAAGCGCCAGTCAAGGAATGAGCCGCTGCAGGGGGTTGCATCCGATCGACTGCCCCTAAGCCCTGTGCGAGGGTTGGCTCAAGACAAAGCCAAGTCAGCGTGTCTGTGTGTGTGACCCATTTGTGTGTATTATTGGGGGGAAGGGTCGTAGACATTCCACAGGGTTCACCTAGAGTTGGGTATTTCAGATAGATTGAACTTTAATTCACAAAAGCGCAATTAACGCAGGAATCTATGCTGGAAAAGTGGATTTAAATTGAGTTTTGACTTCGATTTTGGATGGTCGGTACAACAAATCGGGTTGGTTTCTTTTATCCTGTATATTAATGCAGGTCCTGCTTTTTCTATGCCACACCGCACACCCTCCCTCCCTCCCTACCGACCTATGCTGCCTTTTTATTGATTATTTTTATGCACCTGGCTATGCCTGTACACATGTACGCATATATGTATGTGGAAAGGTGTATATATTTTATAAAAAATTATTTGAATATGCAAATGCCAGGAAAAGAATCCTGGACTGGCCAAGCATTTAATATTTTTTTCCCCCACTGAGCATTTTGCCTATTTAATTCATTTTGATTTCATTCTGGTGCGGAATACCTGTTCCGCTGCGTGGCCGGGATAAAAAATAATGTGTACACCGTACACGGACTTATGTAACCGACTGTGCGCGCACAATGGAATAGAAGTGGAAGCGGGTGCTCAGTGCAGCTCCATTAAATATTAAACGCATGAAATATGCATTAAAACAAACTAAAAACGTTGCCGAACTACGCTGCCAAAAAATCATAACAAATTAAACAAAAGTCCAAATAAACATAGATTTCAAATAAAATATTATATACACAAATATGTGGATAAATTTATAAAAAAAATACTCGCTGCTGCCGGACTGGACGCTGATTGATGCGGTTCGCTGTCTTTGACAGTTTTTGCCATCCATGCAGCAATAAATGTATTTATAAAAACTAAAGAATAGAACGCAACGCCTATATAATGGCATGAGAAAACATGCTGCAGATTGAAAAAAATAGCACAATCCACAGTACATGCTGCCAAAATAAATATATCGCATGGCGGACACAGGAAATGTTCGTTCAGAAATTCAAATATTTTAATATTAAGGCAAAAACCATTTTTAAAAGCAAGGTTTTACAATCGAAAGTATCACAATAAAGTAAATTACAAGAAATAATCATAAGTTTGATAAGGAATTCCAGATACAGCCGTGTGGGACTTCAATATTTACTTGAAATTTACAAATAAAAGTGGACCTTGTGTTGGTAAAGTTATAGGTTTCTTTTTTGTCACCTTCGTTAACCTTTTGGTTGGTCTATCTGGCTGGTGAATAGAGCCCCCAGCAGTGTACCCCTATTAAAAGAAAACCTTGTTAGGGAAACCCATTAAAGTGCCGAGCAAAGTCCCGACTCCTCTCTCCGTGTCCCCGGCAGTGCCAAGCAATGTGAGAAATCAAATTCAACTTCCACTGGCAGTCAGCCATCACGAGTCTCATTGCAATCGGAAAGGAGAGAAGAGGAGTTTTCGATGTGGGTGGGATTCCCCATACCTTGGCCCATCGTTTCCCCCATCATAGACATCGCCTTCAATCGAAACAAATCATAATCAAATCGAATTTCAGTTGATTTTCACTCGCAAAGACAGTCACAGTGGCTCAGTGGCCTTCTCCATCCTCCCCCAAAACTAGATAGAGAGTTTCAGAGCCAGGACGGGACTCATTTCGAGGCAAACTAAGTGGGATGGGATTGGATAGTGGGTGGGGGAGAGCAGTAAAAGGAAATCGCAAACAGAAAGAAGAAAGGAAAAATCGCACATAAAATTGATGATAAACCGTTCCAAATAATATTTTCTTCTTTGACGCTTTGGGCCAAGCATCCAAGGAGGTAGCTGGCTGATGGTAGAGGGTTGGGTTCCCAGTCTCAGGCAGCGAAGCAAATGCTGCGTGGCATTCCAAACTCCAAGGCCCCGGATTTTGGCAGAGGAAATGCTTCGAAGTCTGAAGGCAGAATGATGAATTATTTGCTGCCTCTTACGTTAGGCGTCAAAGTTTCGGTGGAAGCGGGGCACGGATCGTATTGTGGCGTGAGGATGGAGGATGGAGCTGGCTCTGGAAATGGGGCCTCCGGAAAAACATAAAAATGAACGCGGAGCCCAAGCAAACGCTTCACGGAAGGTGGAACCAGTGGACCTAGCCAGCCAACGAACCCGTCCGCCCACTCGCAAATGCTTTTGACACAATTTGTGCCACTGTCTGAATGTGGGCGGAGCTGGGCGAAGCTGTTAGATAGATGGTGGCTGGGGCAGGGGCCAACTGGATTGGGTTTGGTGGTGTCTGCTGCTTGAATGATTTTTAAACGAGGCAAGAAATCCCAAAAGATGCGGCAAACGTTTTGTTGGCAGGAGTTCACGTGGGGTTTCAGCCCTCCTCTTTTGGCTTTCATTTTTCCTTTCCTTTTTTTTTGTTGGTTTGCTGGTGATATTTTTCGTAAAAACGGGCGGCCTTTACGGCCAGTTCCCAACCTCCTGTCCTTCACTTCCTCTTCCTCCGCCACCCCCCAGGCAGCAGATAATACAACAAATATTCTGGCTGTAGCCAGCGAAATAAAAAAGTTTGTTTTTATATATTTTTGGCTTCCACCATCGATAGAAGGGAGGGCAGAAGCTGCAAAAGGGTTCCGTTCCGGGGTCAGGTCGGTTGCTAGGTCTCAGACTTCATTTCAAAGAGAGCTTCGGGTTAGCTGGTCCTTCTGGGTGAGGAGAGCCAGAAAGCAGCAAAAGGCCCGAATGGGGTTCGGTTCGGTTAATTTCCAAATGAGAACTCATTTTCTAAAAGGGTTTAGGAAGGAACTCACTAAAGAAACTCTTCGAAAATGAGCGGATCTGTAATGATAGTTTATAAAGTGGCAAAATGTCGAGCAGCGAATAGTGGAAGAAGGAAGGATCTATCCAGGTTGAGTTCCATGAAGAGAGTTTTTTCTAAAACTCCGTTTTGGGGCTGCAGTCGATGGCCGGCGCCATCATAATCAGCAACGCCTTACAGCCAGGACAGGACTCGACTTGGCTCGACTCCACGCCTCTCCTTTCCTCTTCCACACGCATCCCTCCCCATCCCTACCCAAAGCGCACTTGAGTTGTGCCCCAGCGCCTGAAAGTTGGCAACACGAAATTTCCAGCAGCGCTGGCTTTGGCGGTTTTACAACCTTCGCGTGTCCTCCAACTCCTTGCTGGTCCCATACCCATCCCCTGCTGGGAGTTTAGCACACCTAGCCGCGACATCGTCTAGCAGCGGCAACCTTCACAAATGGCAACAATTTCAATTTCTCTGCAGCCGCCGCCTTATCGCACCCTCGCACATATGTGTAGAAGGAAGCCCGGACCCAGAACGAGAGCCAGACGCAGACCCAGGCATGGACCCGTACCCGTACCCGTACCCGGACCCATGCCCAAAGCTGAGCACATCCAGAAACCCTCTTGGGCTCCACCAAACTTTGCAGCTCAAAGTTACCGATTTGCGCCAGGGTGCAAAAAAAAAGAAACGCTTGGATGGGAACGAAATTATTACAATAAGGCAGAAAAGTTGGAGGGTCGCTGGGTAAGGGAAGCGGATCTCCCCCGTCCCCCGTTCCCGTAGAGTGTGGCACTGCAAAAATGCGTAGCAGATTAGCGATTTAGGGATGTGGAAAATTCGTACGTCTGCCACCCCGTTGCCCAACTCCACATCTTTGTACGAGCAGCACACACCGACGGCTGGAGCGATATGAAAAGGGTTCCAGAGCCAGAGCGTCTGGCTGGGAACTGTTTCGAGAGAACTTGCAACGAGGAGCAAGCGCTAAGCTGCTACTAACCACTAAGGCAACAATTTTCGAATCATTTTAGCAGTTGGAGTTGGAGTAAGCTACCCAGAGGATCTCTGTGTATTCACAGAAATATATTATTCGGGACACAAAAACGAACGAATTTTAGTAAAATGTATGGATGGTATTTAGCAGACAGTCCCCTATTTCCGCAGTGCAAATACCTCAAGTAACTGAGACTGAAGACAGATGTAAATACGCTTTACAAAGAGTTCAATTGGGAGCGAGATCAGTTTTAGATCGAGCGGAGAAGCAGACACACACGTCGCTTATGGAAAAGGGAAACCCATGACACAGTTCTCATAAAAGAATATATTAGAATATATTTGATGTGAAGGCAACATAGTCATTGAAGTGCAAATATTTATTCAGGCTCCAAAGTTTATGTTGCACAGTGCTGAGCGGCTCCCCTTACTCATTCACCGGCATTCGCGAGTCCTAGTGGCTGCCTCCTAATGCTGCTTTGATTAAAAAACGCAGCAGTTTTTAATTTGTGGCAGTGGTGAGCACACGCCCTCGCCCTCGCCCTCGCCCACATGCACGCGCTCGCTCCCCTTCCGCTTGGCGATCCTTTGGCAGAGACAAAGGCAGAGGCAGCCAATGATTGAAGTGTATATCCTACTTTTCAATTGCCCCAGCCTTGGAGGCTGCTGCCCCCTGCTCCTTGTTGTCTGTCACTGTTTATAGGGACACACCCCTGGCCGGAGGACTAGCACCAGCAGCAGCACCAGCGCCACCCTGCCACCGCAGGACTATAATTTTTATGTTACCCATGCACTCGCCTACCAATTAAAATGTCTGCAACGACAACGGCAACGTTAGCGGGCGAGGCAGCGTCGGATGTGCTTATGTCGCTAATAAACCGTATTATTAAGTGCTTGGTCGGGGCTTGGTGGGGGCGTGGGCGGGGGTTGGGTTTTGGGGTTAGACTGCATGTTGCACCCCACCCCACCCCCGTCCTTGCCGCGGCAGAGTGTGGATGGTGGATGGATGTGTGGGCGGTGAGTGCCGCGGCTGCCACTTTCAACTTCCGCCGGCAAATGTATAATTCTATGCCACTGCACTGAAGTTTTTTCGCCCACCCTCGCAGTCGTCCCACTTCCAAACCGTAGCCCCTCACCGCGAAGCTCATCTCCAAAGTCCCCTCCGTCCATGTAAATTAATTTTAAGCTGCTTAAGGTAAGAGAACATTTTTCATTTCGTTCTGTGCGGCGCGTGGCAACAAAACTCCACTTCATCGCCATGGAGCTGCCCCCATTTTAAACATTATGCAGCAATTTTTGCAACAAATGCACCAAAACGGGGCACCGCCAAGGCTTATCAAAACTGCCCCAGACAATGGCCCATAGTTCTCCCCCTCGAAGTTCACTCACAACAATGTGTCTTACATTTTGACAGAAGTAAACGGTTGAGTTTCTTGCTTACCTGCAAAGAGAGAGGAGAAAAGGGAATAATTAGAATACAATTTATATTTTTGTATACCAAGAAAATAACAATTAAAGAAAGGTATTGCTAGTGTTACTCGTACCACAAGAGGATCTTAAAGAAATGTTTAAATTAATTCAAACTATGATACATTAATCACTACTCTCATGCGCTTGTAGTCATTCAAATCATCAATATACATATCATGTTTGGTAATACAAAATATTATTATAAAATAGGGATAGTTTAGTTCCAAGTTGGTTACATGATACACCATCTGCCATGAAAACTCTTATCCCTGTGTAGCCCTCCATCAATTCATGGCCCATCTCCGAGCTCTCGCTAAGAAGTGCATTCGTTTGCCCTCCCATTCATCATTATCGGCCCTTTCAGACTCCGCCAGCCTCTGGCATCGCGCTTATAGAGGTCAAAAGTAAGACAAACAAGCGGTCGAGCTGGGGCTTGGGCTGCGGGAGTTGGGGCTGATATTTTGGGTAACTGGAACTGGTGCGGCGATGGCAGCAGACAAACGCGCTGATAAACTTTCGACCCCTGCTTCAAAAAAAGTCCCCGGCCCAATGCAGAGGGGTGTGGGGGGTTGGAGATGTGCCACGGGTTGTTGTTGGGGTTGAGCCTGCAATGGGGCGGTGGTGGTAGAATTTATGTGGGTAGCTAGACGGCGAGGCGAAACTTTTGCATTGAATTTGAGCGGGGCAAACAATTTCTCTATTTTTTTGCGAGTAGTTTTTTGGGTTTTTTATGCACAGAGCTCTCGGTTTAGCGGGACGGGGCGGTGCAGTGTGGCTGTGGGTGAGGGTATGCCGTGGAAAACAAAAGGATTTTGCAGCTAAAGCGAACGGATTTTTAGTTAGTTGTTATTATTTTATATGGCCAGAGCCAGAGCCAGAGCCGGAGCCCTGCGACTCGGACAACTGCAACTTTTGCCCAGCAATCGTCCATCCATCGTCCCCTCCATTCCTCCTCGCAGAATGGTAGCCCTGGCAACGCCTGGGGATGGGGATGGACGGCTAGGGGTGCTGGTTCCATTTTCCTCTTATTTTTTGTTGTTTGCCCCTGGAATGTGCGCCAAAGCATAATAATAAAAGCGAAAGGAATGATGGCTAGAGGGTGGGACTAGGACTGGGCAGGGGTAGGTGAAGGCAAGGAGTAACATGCTCGTTAGCCCCGGCTAGAAAGAGATACCAAGAGAGGAAGAGAGATACAGAGAGAGAGCGGAAAAAAAGGAGCATTGGGCAGCAAGCGCAAGGAATAATCTAAAAAATGGAAACCCAAACGAAACGCAAGACAAACTTTGCTGCCAGCGTGGGTACAAAATAAATGAGGGACCGACCGGCAATGGGGCAAATGGTGCTGCGAGGAGCGTTGATGGCACTGTGGATGGAATGGATAGGGGTCTGGGTTGGGGTTTGGCGAAGAGCGGTCTCGGTCTGGGGCTGCTGAAGGACTCGTCGCTGGATGAGAGCCACGGGCAGAACTCGAACTTAAAATGGACAAACGTGCAAGGGCACGAGTGTGGGGAGGGGCACGGGCACGGGAAAATGAGCTTGATGAGCAAGGACGCCGACGACGACGACGACGTTGAGTACAGTCAGAACATAGACGGAACCAGCAGTGAGGGGAACGGCAGAAGGCAGCCTGGCAAACGACGTTCGCGTGAACTAGTCCGCCGTAGTCCGCTCTTCTTCCAAGAGCAGCCAAGAGACTCCCTCCACTCTGGCTGTGTGCTCACAGAGGAAGAGGGTTCCACACCCCTACACGCCCCCACACCCCAAGTTTATGTACAAAAGCGAATAGTGGCGGGTGGGGGTAAGTATGTGGCGTGTTGGGGGAGGAGTGGCGGATGAGCAAGGAAATTTTTGTATAAAAATTGCACTGGCAAAGCAACCAAAGCGCCAGACTACGAAGGGTATCCAAAGGGAGTGGCTGCCACAGGCTGTGTAGGAAAGGGGGCAAGGACTGGGGTGGAAGTGAAAGACTAACGAAAGGGTTAGGTAGGGGTTGAGTGAGGGGTCGGGCATGGGTTGGGCTAGCCAAACGTTGTCTGTGCCCGGTTCGGTGCGGTTCTAGAAACGGGGTCCGTCCTGGACTGTAATCCCTTCTGTGGAATGGGCCTTCCTGGAGCAAGGGGGGCGGCTGGCGAATAAAAAACTGAGTCAGCAGAAAGCATCAAAGACAGGACACAGCAATAGTGTGGGGTAGGAACCTTCCTCCATGCTGGACAATGGATAAAACACATCGAAATCGTACCACAAAAAAGCAAAAAGCAACACCAAAATCACTATCACTATTTGTAACACTATTCTCATTCGAATAGCGAATGAAGTTCTCGAATGGTTCTCTTACGGTTCACTGAATTTATCCCACTGTGCAGAGCGTAGAGTGTGCTCCCATCCCCATTCCTATCCTTAGTCGTCCGTCGAGACTGTCCAACTTAGAGCTGGCTGCCGCCTGCTTCTTCGACGTCTTCGTAGTGGAAAATAAAGGGCACGTTCTCATAAAAGCCCCTGCAGGATAGGACTTTCTCCTCTCTTTTTTTTCGGAGTGCTTCCCTCGGTCGGGTTGAGTCGGTCCGTGTGGGATGTTCCGAAGGAGGACAGCGGAGGACTGCCTGTAGGAGTATGGGAGCGTTAAAAGGGTACAAGACAGCGTTCTCGTTGAGCGCTGGTCCGCAGCAGAAATGTTGCTGACTTGTGCCCGTGCCAGTGCCTGGCCTGGCCTGGCCTGGGACAAGCACCACGGCAACGACTGCGACTGCGACTGTGAGGCTTGAGTAATTCAATAGGGGGGCCCGAGAGCAGCGGAGTCTAACTACACTACCCCGCCTCGGAGAAAGTTGCCGGCACACGCTACGTGGCGTATTTCATTAGCAGTTGTGTTGGCGGGTGGGAGATGGTAGATGGGAAATGGGACTACGACTGAAACTGAGACTGAGAAGGGGACCTCTGAGTACTGGTACTCGCGAGCTAATTTCGTTCGTAGGCTTCCTCCAGATAGTAGTTGTAGGTGTGACCTGTGTGCCGGAGTAAGGCTTAATTGTCTATTTCAAGCGGCTAGACGAGGGTTGATTTGATTACCCCCGCCAAAGAGGGTATGAGATGGAGCAGGAGCCACTATTTTAAAGTCGGCTGAAGCTTAAGGAAGTACCCTTTCATCCTTCGCTCATTCTATCTTCTTCCACTTGGCGTTTCCTCATTTATTCATTACGGCGGACTCTGCATACATTTTTTTTTCAATATTTTGTGCCTCGAAACTTTTACCCACGAGTCCTCGACGAGCTGGCAGCCCTGCAGAGTTCTCTAATTTGTGTTTGAGTTTCTTGTGTCCGAGGAGGACCGAAGAGGAAGTAAGGAACATTGGCGCAACCGGAAACCTTTATTTTTTCCTACATTTCATCCTCAGCGTTCTTCTTTCTGCTCTTCCACCAGCTGGCACAGGGACTGTAAGTGGAGACAGGAGGAGCGAATCGTCGGCATCGTTGTGAGTCAGCCAAGGAGCCGGCCAAAGCAATCCCCTGCCCATTCCCAGAGCATAAAACTGGCAGCCGAAATCTTGCCAAGCAAAAAAATAAGAGTCCAAAGCTCCCCCAAGAAAACAGAGAAGGAAAATACAATGAAGTCGAACGCCTTGGCTAAGCGGAAAGTTGCCTGTCCAACGGGTCTGGGCTGCGGCTGCGGGCGGGGACTTGGGCTGTGGCTGTGGCTTGGACTTGGGTGGGTCCTGGGTACCGGATTGGGTGTCGCTCGAAAGCATGCGAAGATGAATCGTTTCGTGTTGCCGTTTTGAGCACTCGAGTGGGCGAAGTCGTGGGGAGTACCAGAACTTGGCTAAAGGTTATTGCCAGCGACAGTTGTGCCTTGAGGGGGTCGCTTACAGAATCGGAAGCAGCGGCGGCAGCAGGCCGAGCGCTTTAAGTGTGTTCCATCGGCACATCAATCGTGGAGCCTCTGCCGGACTCCACTCTGGCAAATAGCGTTCCCTCATTTTCATTAAGAGCAGCAGCAGACCCTCTTTGGTGGGTGCTAGGGGACGTTGTCTCAAGTAATAAATGTAAAATGTGGCTGATGAAACACTGCACAAAGACGGCACTGTCGGGGTACCGGAGCATACAAATTTTTAGATGTTGGCTTAGCTCATCAGCAGCCACAGCCAGATCCCAGGCCAGAGCCAAAGTCAGAGCAGGAAAGGGAGAGCTCTCCTGAAGCAATAGTGGGAAGGAGCAGCAAAATGGAAAATAATGAATGGTAAGCAGAAGATTGGAGATGGGGCTGGGAATGGGAGTGGGTATGTAGAGCTGTTTCATACTACAACATGACGTGGGTTTCATTTGTATGCTGCCTGGCGGCGACAGGAGGGGGACAGTGGGTGTGTGTGTGTGTGTGTGTGCGTGTGTGCCGGCACCCCTTTAAGATGTCTCGGGTCTCGAGTCCCCGGCACTAAAAAGCATCACAAACTAACTAAATACGAGTGTGTGCGGGGTGTGCGTATATGTGTGGATGGTGGCTTTTAAGCAAACGTCTTTACCAAGTGAAAAGCCCGAGGGGTAGCCATCCTTGGATGGCTGTGGAGGCAGAGCAATAGCAGGAGTGGGAGTGGGGGAGCAGGCATCAGTGGTAAAAGCCAAAAACGTAACCTAAAACTGCAAGAAAATTAACCAAAAATACTAAGCCAAAGTCGAAGACGCACACACACACACTTGAGGACAGACATGTGTGGGTTTTGGGTGTGGGTGGGATAGGCAAGGGTGCGTCTCGAGGATGAGGATTGTGCCTACCAAAAGTGTAGCACACAGTTCGGGGCATAAGTGGGGGGCGAGTGTCTTTGGCTTGGCAACACGGAGACAGTGAGTTGAGGAGGAGGGGCAGATGCAGAAGGAGAAGGAGAAGGAAAGCTGCCAAATGAAGGTGAGGTCGAGGCGCTTGTGTAGAAACTTTCGGCATTGTTTTTGTGCTTCAGATCCTGCTCATTCGTGTGTGTGTCTGTGTGTGTGTGTGTGACTAGATTGAAGGCGGCGTCGCTTGTCGGGGCATCCTTTTTGCCATGTGTTCGTGTGTGTGTGTGTGTGAGTGGGATTCGTTTCTCTGCCCCCGCCCCACCCAATCAGGTCTCTTTCTATCTCTATCCCTGTGTGCGCCCCGGGTTTGGGGATGAGCCAAGTCTGGCAGCAGCTCCTTCTCCAGCCTCAAGCCATCAGCCACCAGCCACCAGCTACCATCCAGCAGCCCCATCCTCTAAAGCAACTTTGATTGTGGCTGAAGCTGAAATACATCGTTGCCTTCTTCATTTCCTTCTGCCTTTGCCTTCGCCTTCGCCTCCGACACCGCCTCTACCTCCACCTCCACCATCACCTCTGCCTGTGCCTGTGCCACTCTTCGTCTCTTTTTTGGCCAGGCCAAGATGGAGTTGAGTTGGCAGATTGCTTGTGCGACTCTATAGGTGTGGGTGTCTCTCTCTATGTGTGTTTGTGGGTGGGTGAAAATGTTGCTGGGTTCCCCGTACGTAAAGGCCTTAGGGGGGTGGTATGCTTGGGTTTTTTTTTCGTTTTGGGGTTTTGTAGGAGGAAGAACTCTTCTTGGTGGGGGAAGGATTCAGACCTGATGGCTCTTACATCAGTTGGTGGGCGGTCGCAGGTTGGGTGGGTGTGTGAGCATTGGGATTTCTGCGGAACCAAGACACTGACAGAAATGTTTAGTGCATCGATTTGGAAGGATCGATTAATAATCGATTATATATTCAATAGTTATCGCTGCTGATGGAATGCAATTTAATGCACAAATAATCTTATGGGAGTTTGATAATTTCAAATCAATTACAACTCATCGATAAGAGGTCGATGTGGACCTCATCCATAAGTAGAATATGATCTGAGAGACATTCCAGTATTCACGGATCACAATCCTCAATGATGCAACTCTCATTGTTACTCAGTGTTTGGGCATAACCCGTCGAGCTTGTCGGTTGCCCTTAGCCAAAGTCGTTGCTGCAACCGACTCCCTCCCTACCGTTACCGCTACTCCATCGCCTAGATCATCCACCCAATGTCCTGTTCCCCCTCTCGCCGTGTCGTCTTTGGTGTTCTTGTCATCTATTTCTATTTTCGAGCAATGGATGAGCAGATGAGGGTCTTGGGCTGTCTAACTTGTCTGTTTGTATGATGCGACGCAGCCATATAACCACCCCCTGCCCGAGTCCCTGTCCCATTCCATTCTCCATTCTCCCCATTCTCTCCATTCATGTGTGTGCCACCCGCTTCGCTCCTCATGTGCGCCCGTGTTTGTGTGTGTGTGTGTGTGTGCAAAAAACCGTAAGCAATTTTCCGTAACATCTAACCGAGGTGGAGAGCCAGGCCCCAGTCAAGACTGTCGAAAGACGTCTCCGTCGTGGCAAAAGTTGCTCCACCCCAAGGTCCTACCTCGTTCTCATTCTATCGTCTTGCTCAAGCTCCAGCTATGTCTCCATTCCCCTGCCTGTTGTTGACGACATTGACTGGTTCTAGTTGAGATTCTCATTCTCGTCGACGTAGTCGCCTGCTTCGATTCGTTTGGCACGTTGTCTGCCTGCGACACTAATGCTGAGATGTGTAACTTCCTACCTTCGATGATGGGTTGATGACTGACTCCCAGTTTAGCTCTGAATCTAGCCCTGACTTTGCCGGCACCCGATACCAAATCATGTTTGATTACAGCTGAGTAGCATAACAATTTATGCCCCCGATGGGTGTCCGTGGAAGCTGCAAACTTTCAACAAAATCTTTAAGTTTCGGCGTACACCCAGGGAGAATTTTGAGACTCGAATTAAAGACGCTGGCCCTGGGCGCCGCCCCACACACGGTGATGTCCTGTGGCGGCTTATGTGCGCTTAAGCGTAAATCTTGACCCACCCACAAAGGGTTGACGGGCCTGGGCCAGGACCCGAAAGTGGAGTGAGGTTTCCTTTGACAAACATGAGCACATACATGGTGGTTCAACTATTTATATACAAATGCCGCTGACTATATACGAAAGTCAATGCTTTTGTTGCTTTGACGCTGGGCTTGGGGGCTCGCCCCGGTCATGGGGGTGAGCTGGTGAGCTGCGACGGGGGATTAGACCACCCTATAAACAAGTAAGAAATGGAAACTATCTGGTATCAAACGAAGTTTGGATGCTCTTTAGTTGCTGCCAGTTAGATACTTTAAAAAAGAAAAAAAACTATTAAATAACCTCACGCTGTACATGAATAATCTTTCTCGAGGGTTAAAGATGGATTGCTTGAATTACAGGTGGAGTTATTTTGAAAGTCCAACAGACCCTCTTCAACCGCATTAGGACAAACACCCTACCACAAACACACACACTCACAGACGTACACACACTTACAGAGCAACTTTAGGGGAGTGCTGGTCAGTCTCTGGACTCGCTTTGTGTCTTTGCCTTTGGGTGCGTGTGGGTGTGGGGTGCGAATGTCTTGTGGTGGGGGGCGGTGCGGTTGGGACCAAGAAGCAACTTCTTTTGTGGCGGCAATGCTGGCGCACAAGTTTCCCCACACCGTCGCACCCATTTTGCCGTTGCCATCGCCATCGTAATCGCCCTCCACTGCGTCTTCGTCTTCGTCATTTGATGAATTACCGTGCGGAGCAAATGTGCGCCCTTCGCTAGGGGTGGTGTGGGTGTGGGTGAGGGTATGGGTAAGGGCATTGGCATGAGGATGATGATGAGGATTGGGCTGTTACGGTGAGTGTTTCTCTGTGTGTGTGTGTGTACGCTCCGTTTCATTTTCGGCGGCTAGCCCCCAGTCGTGCCGTGCTCCTAAGCCAGACACCCGTTGCCACCCGTAGCCTCTGCCCTGCCAGCAGCGTTGACAGAGACACGCACCCTTAGCCAAGTCTTGCCCCAGCCTCAATTCGCGCCTCTATATACTCGTTCCAAGGAACCAGCACAGACACCGCTACATTTATGAAGCAGACTCCACACGCAGAGACACAGTCTCTGTACCGACGTATATCATTAGGGTGCCTCTTCCTACGCCTCTACACCTTTTTTCCCCTGTGTATTGCATCACCCTCTGAGACCCATCTAGGCGCCTTTTTATCCGAAAAGGCATTATGAGCAGGTCTTCTTCTGCGAGTGCTGCCTATTCGGTGTATTAGCAATATTTTTGCGACTGTCTACGGTTCTTCCGCTCTTTTTTGCGCCCACCTCCCCCGATATATGCTTGTATTTTTTTCGAACTGTTTATTCTGCGGCTGGGTAAATGTGTCTGGTCTGCGGTGGGTCTAAGGAAGGGCAAAGGATGCTTGTCTTAGTGGAATGGGAAAATTGATTTCATATTGGTCTGGCTGAGAGCAGAAAGAAATATTTTTATGGGACCTGAAGCAGGTTGTGAGTAATATGGTGAAATATGAAAGTTACACGATGGGAAACGATGCGAATATGTTTGATTGCTGAATAATTGCTGGGGACTTAAACTTATTCATCACATTTCATTCAATAGGTAATGAAAGTTTGAGGTTTGATTAGACAATGTTTCCCCTTTTCAACAGAAATAGTTTACAAAGTTCAAAAACATTTGCTGCCTCAATTCATGTCATACATTTTCGGCTTCACGCTCCTATACAAAACGAAAGAGTTCAATTGCCTTGCTGTGCGCAAAAGATTGAAAACCTTATAAACTTCCTATGCTTCTAGAGCACCTAGGGATATGTGAAGTGTACATCCAATATCCTTAAGAAAACTCACCTTGTGCAGCAACACCGAGGCTTTTCTTTTAGATGCCATTTTCGTGCTGGTGGTGGTGCCTCCGCCAGCACCTCCGCCACCGCCACCGGTTGCCGATGCGGTACGTGTCGATGTTTTTGGAGTTTTTCTCGGATTCTTCGGAATTTTGGCAGATTTTTTTAACGCCGGCGTCGGATAAGGAAATTGGCCAAAGAAAAAGGCGTTGAACAGGCGGAAACGGTGCCAAAATGCGACGATGTCAAAGCTGCTGCTTAGGCAACTGGTTTCTATTGGATCTTTAGCACTAAACACACTTGTAACTTCCGCTTGAGTTGCCCAAAGACCGGAACGGATTTCTCGGCTTTTTGGCGGGTTTTTCTACTTGCACAACAACTGACAGCTGACGAATCTCGTCAATATCTATGCGACTACGAGTATGAGTATGAGTATGAGTATCCAGTGAGCGCGATTTGGCGCGACGAATGCAACAAGCGGTACACTTTTTGGCACACTTTTGTATCGGGTGGTTTTCGAAATGCGACAGATACTTGGAGGGAGGGCGGGCGGTTCCTGTTTTGAGTTGACTGTGATTTTTTTTTGACACTTTTGATTTGCCAACGGTTTTGGATCTATGTTTTCTGTTCTGTTTTGTTTTATTATCGGCTCAGAGCGCTTCCACCAGGGGCGAACCAAACACGACGAAAGCCAACTGCTGACTGACCAAAACAGAGACAGACAGATGGGTTTTGGGCCTCGGTGGCTGCCGGCAGCGGCGTCGACTGCGGCATCGAGTGTGTGGCGTCGAGTGAGAGCGCGAGCGAGTGAGAGGCGATAGGTGGCAGCGCCTGCGCAGTGCCTGCTAGCGGGAATGTGGGACGCCGTCGAACGTGCGTGTGAAAGGCGAGCGCCAAAAAGTATTCAACACATTGTGTCCAGGCGGGCAGTGGCAGTGGGCATGGCCCTCTCTCTATCTCTATGCCCTCGCCAGCGAGAGCGAGGGATATGAGTACAAAAACAGAGAAACGCCGATAACGCGACGCTCGGCGTCAACGAACCAAGCGCCAGAGGTGTGGGGGGCATGGAGGGAGCTGGAGCTGGCATCCAGCCGGATGGCGGCGCGGCAGATGAGTTGACAAACAGCTGAGAGCCGGAGTTTTGTGAATGGAATGGGATGGGAAGGGATGGGAGGGGGAAGGCCATGAGCATAGGCATGGGTAGTGGGTGACGGCGCTGGGCGGCAATTATTTTTGTTGCTTTTTTCTCCTTTTTTGTTTCTCGCTCTTTCGCTTTGGTTTGGCTCGTTTTTTTTTGTGTGCACGCGACGCCGACAAAAATGCAACAACAACACAACACAGAGAGCGTCCCCGTTGGGTGGTCGGGGAGAGTTGAGAATGTGAGTGGGTGAGAGTAAGTAAATGAGTGGGTGGTCAGAGGCAGAGGTTCGAGGACCGTTTGTTGCTGTTGCTTTTGTCTTTCTTTCGCCGGCATGGCGAAAAAAAGGCCGGCTGGATCGTCATCGTTGTAGAGTGACTGTGGTGGTGTGCGGTGGGGAGTGTGGTGTCGTAAAGGGGGATGGAATGGGTATGGATGGGTGGTTAGAGGATGGGTGGACTGTTGGCAGGGTCGGGGAATATTGTCGGCGTTTCGGATATGAAAAACGCACAAAAAATATAGCAGGCTGGTCGGTCGTCAGGAGCGTGGGCTCTGGCTGATGGAGTGGGAAAGGGAGAGGGCCTGTGGACCGGAGTCGGGAAAAATAAATGAGAAAAATATATGAGCCGGCTACGTTGTTGCTCTCCTCTCTCTGTCTCTCTCTTTCTCTCTCCCTGTCAGTGCTGCTCTATGGTGGCTCTCGCTCGCTCTTGGGTTTCGTCGTGTGCCTGGGTGTGGGCGGAGGGGTGCGAAAGTGGACAACGTTGTTGTCGCTTGTCTGCTTGACTGAAACGTGGCGGGAGGTGGACCGTGTGGGAGGAGATGAGGTGGGTATGGGCAGCGTAAAGTTTTCGAAAAGAATAAAAGGGTAAAAAGCGGCGGGGGACTGTTTCTCATTCGGGTTTGGGTCCCCGGGACTTGTGGGTTTGGGTGAAAAAGGGTCAAGAGCGCTGCCTACCTTTTGCGTAGATGGGTGGCGTAAAGGTGTCGCTGCCAAAGAGAGAAAGAGAGAGAGAGAAAGTATAGATCCGTAGCGGCCGTCGCCAGCGTCAACGTCATTGCCGTCGCTATTTCAACGTTTTTTGAAAGCTTCTCTCCTTTCAACTCCGGTCTTCAGTCCATGAACGATCATAAAATATATCTGAGTCCCCCTCGCAGTGCTCGAGGGAGCGTGGTAGCGGTAAACGGATATTTTATTAACAAAGAAGGGTGAGGTTTGCTTTAGGTTCAATTTTTTTGAATGAGGAGAAGGAGAAGCCATGCAGGAGAAGTGGTAAGACTCGGATTAGATGAGCTAATGATGGCTTTCATAACCATCGCTTCTTTGAGGTTTTAGAGGTTTCAATAAAACTGGATATTAGGCTACATTCTTCAGATCGTTGTTAGCGTTGATCAAGTAGAGAATTACATACAACATTTATTCGATTTTATCTTTGGTTCCAAAGATTGAAAATGTAAAATGTTCAAACATAATTTTCGCCCTTTTCTTTAAGAATTAAAAATCCCAATGATAAGGACACACATCGAGCACACCTTCACCCTTAATATCCTCTTATCCTCCTCACACACACGCACATAAGAAAAACCAAACGCTTTTATCACCCTCCTTAGAATTTTTTGAGGGAAAAATTGCCGCGGAAAAACGGGGAACAGTTCTGGTGGAGTGCTAGAACGGTTCAGTGCCGGGAAAACTCTTTCATGCGTCGATTGGACTGTCAGTTATTTGACGATTGTCTACAACGGTTCTTTTTCATTTTTTCGGTTGTTCGCTTCTCGTCTTTCTTTTTTTTCTACTTTCAACTGCTTCTACGTCACACCATTCTGACCGAAATATCTGCGGCTAAGGACAGACAGCGAAAGAAAGGGCAAAAGAAAGAGAGTGTGTGGCATGACAGAGGGTGATAAGTGATAGGCAATGAGAGACGGTGGGGGCTGAAATTAGAGCGGATGTCAATTTTTTTTTTTTCAGAAGGCACTTTCAAGTAGAGGCAATAAAAAATGTTACATAAAAACACAGAGGAACTTAAAAATTGTATTTAGGGCGGGAGAGAGTCCATCTATTAAATCCCCCCCGTGGTGTTGCTAATAATCTCTAACACTCTGGCGGCATGATTTTCACTTTTCAAATCCCTCAACAGCCTCTGGGTGATTATGCTCGAGTTCGAGTTCGCCCTCTGCAAAACTGTCGCCTTCAATTTGGAACTCCAACACAACAGAAGGGCAGCCAACGCCATTGTTTAGCATTTGTGGCCACGACCCTGACTTAAAGCCCCTCCCTGTCCACGACTGATGATTATTATAGTTATTATGGCTATCATGATGTTTGTCGTAGTCGCTCCCACCCGCTCACAGCATTCAACACGTTCCTGCAACAACAATCCTGAAGATGGCAAACATGTCTCATAACGAAGTAATTCGACTTGCCAATACCCACTATATTACAAACTAAATCGACAACGGAATCTATGGAGCAACATGCCAAATTTTTGATAGTCCGTAACACGATGATGTCTCTCCTGACTCTGGTGTTGATGTTCATCGACATACAATAACATATACTTTCTCCTTGAAGTTTTACTAAAACAGTAGACAGCAGACCCTTCAAGCACGGGGTATAATCTGATGATGCCGGCCAATTTGACGCGGTGGCCACATTCTCAACTTAGTTGAATAAGTTTCAAGTTACATTCCTGCCCACAGAGGCCCATCTCTTCACCCTTCTGTGAACCTGTGTACATAATCGTATCCTGTCGTTGTGTCTGCGTCTGTGATTTTGGAAAGTCAAAGTGTTTCATTTAACGGTACGTTTGGCTAATGCATAATTAAAGCCCGCTCGCCGCCATCGCCATCGGACTATGCTGGAGTGGATCAAGGCGTTGAACGTAAATAGGTTAAATTTGATTACTCTCCATTGTCTCATTGTTCGATGGATTGGGCGCCAGAGCTATTAATATAAATACATACATTCATACATGTGTATACATATGTAAATATGTACATATCAGTGCGCATTCCGTTGGATGGATGACCTTGTGGGTTTTAATCAAGCTTATTAAATACCCACCGTACAGCCCTTCAGTTAAGACAGTTGTGTGCCGGGAATCAGAATGTAGTCTTTGGATTCTAATAAAATCATTTACAATTTATGATTTGAACAATGTTTTCTTATAGTTCTCATCTGGTCATATAGATTTTTAGAGATTATTTTCTTGCTGTTAAAAATTATAGTTGGCAGAGTGTCAAGGTTCCATCTTTGAAAGAGCAAATTATAATCCACTTTTTAAATTTTAATGGATTAAAATGTTCTATAAATCAGCGAAAATTACAACAAACAAAGACAATTCTGGGAGTATCCATTAAAGCTAACATTTCCATAACCATCCAATAGATTTGATTATGCAAAATATGTTATCTCTTATTATTTTGTTCTTTTTCGGCCGAAGCCCGTACATTGAGCAATTATAAATTAATAAAACGTATAAAAAAAGATTTGTTTGCTTTGAATTATATCAAATGACAATAAACTTGATTGAAATTGAAAGAGAAACATGGCAATTGAATAGCGAACAGATAATTGATTGTCATTCAACAAGCCGCCCCTTACCAAAGTCTTCGTCATTGTGGGGAAGGGAGGAACAAATCAAAACGCATTTATAAAATAATAATCCCAATGCCAGAATCGCCTCGTAAATGCCGTAAATCTTTTAAAACTATCAGCTACTGGCTGCCGCATAAATTCAAGCGATTTTACCTCTGCTGCTCACCCTCACCCTCCCCACATTTATTTCTGTCAAATAACAAAAAATAATCGAAAAAACTGCTTTAAAATTAGCTGCACAAAATCCAAAAACTATTTCATCAAAAATGCATAAAATAATAATAATAAAAACGAGCAAAAAAAGGCCGAACAAGAGCAGAAAAAGCCAAATTAATGCAAAATTTATAAAGCGCTCGAAATGAACGAGCGCATAACAAAAAAAAAGAAAGAACTGGCTAAAAAAATATTTTATGTGTAAAATAAATAATATATAAAATATTTATATAAATTGCAAAAATGCGCAGCTCTGCATAAAAAATAAAAGCAGCGTAAAATGCTAAATGCGCAGTCGCCTCTATTTTTCTATTTAGTAGGCGGTGGCCACCAGTGGCTATATGGAAACATATCCATATGTATTATATGTATATGGACATGCATCCGATATATAATGGAATATGTATAAAATGTCAAATGATTTGTTTGTTCGCTCTCGCCACCACACCCCCCCAACTGACTACAGCTGACAAAAAACTAATGCAAAAAACAAATGGTTAGTAATATGCTAAAAAAATGTGGCCAGCAATGGGAGGGTAGCCATGGGGACAAAATGCAGCAATAGCAGCAGCAACTGCAGCCAATTCAATTAAAAATCTGCCACTTAAGCCCCCCGAAAAAGGACTGACACGGGGCCGGAGCGACCAGGAATGCAATCCCTCCATTGCCAGCAGAGAATATAACTAGTTCATTTATTTCGAACCCTTTTTAGATAATGGCTGTGACGATGGCCTTTTATGTGCTGAGCTTAATTATTTAGATTTTGAAAGAAAAATTATGATATTCTTAATATGTATAATAATCTTTTTAACCGGCTATTCCAGCTATTCGTGGGCTGGCACTACTTTATATATAAACAATTGTTTTCATAATTTAACGGGCATTATGTTGCCATTTAGTTAATAAAATTTGTAAGATAAAAATACAGATTATTTCTAGTGAAAACATCTCAGATTCAGCTCAATCCCAACACACTTCGAACTGGTTCCGTCGAGGTACAATCTCCATCCCTTCTGGCCGCTTCAGCGAAGCAGCAAACTAAAATGCAATGCCCACACCCTAGCACCCCCACAAAGGCCCAACAATTTTGTATATAACAACATTTTATTTGAATTTATTTTTAGTGTTTTTTCGCATTTGTTTCGCCAGGCTGACAGAGGTCCGAACGCATTTTGTACATTTTTTTTGTGCTCGTCACCAAATGCAGCGACAACTACAACACCAAACTGCACGGTACATGTGTGGGTGTCGGGGTGTAAGTGTGTGTGTGTGTGTGGTCACAATAAATAATAAAATATAGACACACACACATGCACAAAAAATGGGGTAACCTCCACATGCACCTCCTTCCCAGTTTTTTGGTGGTATTTGCTCAGGGCAGGGCCGTGCTGGGACGTGAAAAAAGTGGAAATGCTGTTTGAATTTTGCGCACATTTTACGCCTGATCGAAATATTTTGCGCCATGTTGGAGGTAAGGCTATAGAAAAAAGTCAAACGCATAGGCAGACAATCCGAGGACCCACACCGGATCCAATCCCTCTATGTCGGGATGCAGGCGACCCCTACAGAACTTTTATTATGCCCGACGATGTTTTTTCTGCTTTGACGCGTCGACCAAAAATTGCCAATGGGCTTTGTCCCGGCATGATGCAGTGTATTGGAGGCCAGAGGATAAAGAATCGGAGAGGGATGTACCATAGAGCCCCCGCTTAGACCACGGTTATGGTTATGATTGTGGTGTGATGGCCCGCTTGTGTTCCATTGGCTGCTCTTGTTTGTTTTTTGTGGGCATACCTCAGCGGGGGACTTTACGGCCCGTTTTGTTGAGGTAGGCTAAACAGTGGAACACAATTCTGGCTGAAATGCGGAATATACATATGGATGTGTACACCGGGATATGAACTATATGCACACATATTCACTCATTTATACGGTGAGAATATTTGGTTAATCACAAAACTCAAATGTGGGTGTGGTCTCGAAATGCGACTGGTATGAGGTATTATCTTTAAATGCAGAATCTAATATTAAACTTTTTAAAAGGAAAGCTTTTACGATCAGTTTTCGCTGGGTTTAGTTGCCCACCAATCGATGACATTCTGAGCACAGCGCTGGTGTGTTCGAAATATAACTGCAATTGTGATAAATCTTTTTATTAGATTTATTTTACTGAATCAAAAATTATCTATGTACCAAGCTGAATCTAATATATTTGAGAGTACTGCAAGCAAGAGTCTTTAGGTGTAATTAAAAATCTTTCTACCGAAAATGTTTGCTTGATTTCATTGGGAATGAAACGCTTAGGAGCCATCAGTGATTATAAAAATCCAATTCCATTTATTTGCTTCAATCAATTTTAATCAAGTCCAGTCGCAGGATGCACAAAGGGAGTTAGGGGTGTGGAGGCAGAGACACAGACTCAGGCTAACCCGAAAATGCCAGGACGTGGACGACATCTTCAACTTCGCACACTCATCGCATCTTACACACCCTCTTCGGCATCTTCTTCGAGTCGGGCCCTTTATTTTCCAATGCCAATGCGATGTGTTGCGGGGTGCAGGGTGCAGGTGGTGGGTTTATCTTGAGGTTATTACCGCTGAGTGTTGCCACACAAAATAATGCATTAAAGACGACAGGGGAAGAGGACTAAGGACTCAGGACACAGCACACAGCACAACGACAGCAGCTGCAGTTGCGTTGACTGCACATTCGAGAGGGCTCTACAGGGAGGGAGAGCGAGTGGGTGTAAAGGATGTCTTAGGGCAACTGCAAGTACGGCCCACCACAAGGAGCACATCCCACACACCGACCCCATCAAAGTGCATTCGTACCTCAACCCCTCCTTCGACCAAGTCCTCCCTGGGCATGCTCAGATTTTCAACTAAGCCCAACTCTCGAAATTTATGACGCCCGACCAGAGCCAAAGTGTGAGTTTTCTTGGGCCTTTTCCTTGGCCAATACATGGCCATGTACGCCTATTGCTTTCTACTTATGTACAACAAAAAACCCAAGCTGGCTCACAGGCGTCTTAAAATTTAATGAAACTCCCAGAAGAGAGAAGAAGAAAGACCGAGATAGAGAGAAAAAGAGAAAGAGAGAGAGAGAGAGATAGAGAGAGAGAACTGCACTTACTCGTAGAAACGCAATAACCCAAACCGAAATGCTCCTTTTGGAAAGCAAATCCTTGGGCCTACTGGCAGGCCAAATCTTTTTATATACCCCCCTTGTACGGTTATATGTATATGTATGTACATATGTTGTGTGTGTGTGTTGTTGCTTTTTGTGCTTGTCAGGAGCCTGCAATAATAAGTTTTCCATGCACTTAATGTCAAGTAAACAGAAACCAACAGAAACCCCTTTGTCCGGCCCCGAACACCCCCGCAAAGTGCATTCTGGGTTCTTCGTCTGCATTTTCGGCACTGCACTTCGGACAACTCCCGCACACAGTCGCATACAGTCACACCCACCCAACACACACACTATCACAATATGAGGGCGACTTTTGCTTAGTTTTAGGCGCCGTCCAACACATTACGCATACGCACGGTTGCCCTCTCGGTAAGCCCCAGCCCGCACACACTCCTTACAGGCAGACTCCACTGCAACTGCAACTGCAACTGCAGCTGCATCTTCAATTTTCTTGTGCATTTTCTTAAGATTTTCCCAGAGCATTCCGCACTGCTCGCACCGACCTCTTCGGTATCTCCGGCTCATCTTCTCGCTTCCACTCACACTGGACTGGCATTGCGACGTCTTTGGGCTTCGGAAATTTGTTGCTGCTGCATTTTCTTAAAATTTTGTTCAAATATGTGAATAATTGCAAAAGGTTTGGTTCGGTAGAGCCTATGTATAGGCAAGGCATTTCGTTTTCCAAGACGAATGACAGGGACATTCGGGAGGGGTATGCTGAGCCACACACTAAGTACATAATATAGGAAATATATTTAGAAATTTCAAGTTTGCATTTGCATCTGCCGTGCCTGTGCCTTGCCTTTGCCTTTTGTCAACTCGCTTGAGATTTACATAAATAACTAAAATTTTAATATATGTTTATTATAAAGGCTCCTCTCTTAAGTAGACCTCACCCTAGAAAACGCTGGTTGCAAAAACCATTTAGACTAATTGTGTTCAACTTTTGATTGGCTGGCCATTGATAGTGCCGAGCACATCCCGTAGTATACAATGTCCCATGTCCATGCATCGGATGATGAATAGGGCTGCTAACGAGTGGGAGTACTGCCTGCATTAAACTTGCAACTGTCGATGAGCAGTAAAAAGATCTGCCCGATTTTGCCTCATTTCGGTGTGTGCTTATGCATGCACATTAGACAGAAATACTTCGTCAAATGGTCAACTTATGGACATGGCTAAGGAGGCCGTCTTGGCCAGGGTTGTGGGCCGTGGAATTCAGTTGAGTGGAAAACGAAATGCTGGAAATTATAAATTAATATTTAAGTTCTGTGGTGTGGACAGTTGGAGAGTCGGATAGGGAGCAAGCACACAAATATTTCAATTAAAGCTGCTGCTTCATTGAACTCAGTTTAAGCAACTCGAAAGACATGTGTGGAGGTAGCTGAGATCCTTGTGGGTGTGATCCCAATGCCCGAGTTTATTAACCTTCAGTGGAGTAACTACTTTTGAATCGTTTTCCACATATATTTTCAGTCAATATACTTCCACCTTCTACCCGTTTCCCGTCATCTACTTCGGTTCAAGCTCGATTCTTGCAACTTCCTTGCCCATTCTTAGCAATTCTTTGAGGCAACAACTTCCGAACCAACAAAAAGCGACCAAACTGAAATATAAGTATAAATTGCGCACGCAATGCCTGGGGCAAGGGCAATGGAGTAACGCAACAAACACACAAACAAAAAAACGAAAAAAGAAACCTACAAAGCACATAATAACGTAAGACATATCCTTCGAAAATCTTTTAGCAGAGTAAGGCGACAGAGTCGGTGGGAGCGATGGGAGATGGAAAGGGACTGGCAAGATCCGGACAGGATGGGACATTACGGGACGGGACACATGCGCTGGGGCACCTAAAACCCATCAAATCTAATCTCACAGCGACTGCTGCTGATGCTCGCAGGACACTGGACATCGGTTGCCTAGGACTATGACCACTTCCTCCCTCTCGCCGGGCAAGTAACTCCATCCATTCGAATAACGAAACGGACAGCTTTCTTGGAATGCTTCTCGCCCTTTCCGCCCAGAACGAAAATTGATGACCGGCCAGGGCCCTGGTCTTGGTCCTGGTCTTGGTCCGAGTCTTGTCTTGTCCTGTTTTTCGGTTGGGTCCGGGAAAAGGGTCCTTGGATGAGTGTTCCTAGGTGGTGGGCTGCATTAGGAAGTGGGGTGTTTGCCCGGTTTGGTCATTGGCGCTGTGGCCAAAAGAAGTAATTCATCTTATTTTTTTCCTCCCTTCCCCGCTTCGTCCTCTGCTTATCCGTCCCTTCCCTTAAGTTTCTTTTGCGCTCTCTCTCTCTTCCTCCCTCTTTGCACTTGGGTTTCTTTGGCCTTTTTTTCCTGCGCCTTGGTGACGGCTTCTCAAGACGCCCACATGAGTCGGGGGCCCCCGAGTATCAAGGATACGCCAAAAGGATAATGAAAGCAGCAGCAAGACTTCGGAGTAGAATGGGGTTAGGTGGCAGCGGCTGTGGGGGAACTGTGGACCCGGTCCCAAGCGTTGAACTTAAGTGAACTCAAACAAAAGACGCAGGCGACTCGGGGGTGCTCCTGCAGAAAAGGAAGCAGGACCTCAGTGCTGATCCCTCAAACACCCTCGAACACAACCGGACCCACACCCACGCTGACACTGCTGGCTGCCTCCAGGCATCATTACATCAAATGTCCTTCGCATTTCAGCAAAACAACAAGATGGCGGTTCCCAGAGCCAGAGCAGGAGCCAGAATCAGAATCAGAACCAGGAGCAAGAGCAGAACCAAGCCAGAGCCGAGCGAACGAAAAGGGAGTCAAAGAAAAACCCCAAAAGCAACGCCAGAGTGCTGAGGATATCGCCGTGGTCGCGCTGGAGACGAACGGGGACAGCTTGGCGCCCAACATCATGTCGAATGGACTAAGCAGAAGCAAGGAACAGAATCGGGAGTGGAATTAGGAGGAGTGCCAGAGCCCGAAAGAGGGTACAGCAAAGGAGAACAGAAGGAGAACCAGCTCATTGGCGCAAGCAATAAACGTTAAATTTTTTCTTGCTGCTGCAGCATTATGGCCAGTAGCACTGGTGGCGAGGGAGTGTTAGAAGCATGGTGGGAGTATGAGTGCGAGCACGGGCAAGTCCGTACCCCCTGCCCAGCAAGTCAGCAACTTGGAGAGGGGTGTGAGACAGAGACGGAGACGGTGACGGAAACGAAAACGGAGAAGAAGTCCTGCCAGCGGTCCAAAGTCTGACGTGCAATAAAAGACCAAAAATCCTTTTCCATTGCGCTAAGCTTGGAAAATGTTGCGAGTGGTATGGGGAAGTGGGTTGGTTGCTCGGTGTTTGGAGTGGGTCAGAGTGGCTTGGTCGCGGTGTGGGCGGGAGAAAAGCTTTGGCTGAAATTTCGGCAGCAAGAAAAGTTATTTAGGGTTGGGGCTGTGGGTACTGCCCGTGCCTCACGGAGTGGGTCGGATGGGAGGAAAGGGTATAAAAATAATCGTCATAAAAGGGATGGGTGGACGAGAGTGGTTGCGTAGGAGTGAGTCGAAACGGCGGATTTTGTTTGGGTGTGTACCCATTTGGCACAGTGGAAACCGTACACTTGAGTCTATCTTCACAATCAGCATAAAGAAGATGTCACAGAAATATATATGGAGTACATTTGGAAGCGGGAAATCAACGAATGTCTCTGTGGTATATGTACTTACATATGTACATAAATGTATTCAAAGTTTAATAGTGTTAAATCGGTCGAAATTTGTTAAGTTTTTGCCCCTTTTAAATCCATGCTTTGTCCATGGTACTTCGTTACCGGTCTCCCAATGACATAAGTCAGAGCTGTGGTAGGGGAATTCTCGATGGTGTGGGTGGTTTAGAGTTGGGATACGGCAATGGGAAAAGTCTCCGTACAACCGCGCAGAGGAGAAGGAAAGAAGGGCTAAGCGGCGCTGCAGGCAGCGCGTCCCGTTCCTATCGATTCCCTTCATCCTGCTACCCTGGCTCCTGGCCAACGGCTCTGGCGTCTACCCTAGCTCACTTTCCTCTCTCCCTCTGTTGCATTAATTTTTACCATTTGCTCTTTGTGCTGCAACGTATATTTCCCCCTGTCTTTTTTTTTCAGCTAGCTCCTCTTTGGCTTTGGATATTTTTGTGCCCGGGTTTCCACCCACTGCTAGAACCACTTCTAGTCCCACTCGCACTCTTAGAGAGGGAGAGGCTCGTTCCCAGGCCGCTGTCGGGGGCTCGTTGCAGGTTTTGACCAGCGCTTTGTTTCCAACCTATTCCCAAATAACCCTTGGCCATTAAATTGTCCCTCGTTGCACACACACATCCACTGAGAGCGAGAGAGAGAGAGGAACGGGTTGGGGATGGGCGATGAGGTTCCGCCATATACATATGGGATAACTATGTTAGCCAACGCCGATGGGTATGGTAGCCCCCGGACCCAGGCCGCACATCAAAACTCATTTCATGTAACGCGCATTATGCTTTCCACGGCATTTCGCGTCCCCCGACTGACAGTTGATGGATTGGGGGAGGCACCGCACCACCTTCTCTTTCGTTGTTCCTTCTCCTCCTCTCTCCCCCTGCCCTGCTTTGGTTTGGTCAAAGTTGTATTTGATATACCCTTGCATAAAGCATTCGAAGCGAATCGGGACAAGCTTTTTGAAAGACAGAGCTCCCGACACTCCGCCACTGCCTGGCTCCAAGATAAAGCAAAAGCGATTCGACTGAGCCAATTGGAGGGTGGGGCCGGGAGCTGCACATAAATTCCATTTATATTTTTACTTGCCAGTCCCCAGTTCCTAGAGCCCCGTGGACCCTAAGCTGGATGCCGCGCCCCAAAGTGTAGCCTCCCCCGCTCCTGCTGCCGGCACTCACACATGGAGCTAAGCCACAATTTGATATGTCCATTGTGTCTTATCAGGCGACATGGTTACCGCAGTGAACCCCCAGCGAACCACCAGCGAACGCTCCAAGCCAAGGGTCTAACTCAAACTAACACATGCCTGTCCGGACCCAACACAGCCCAGCCCCTGTGGGTCCCCTGGCATATCCTTGCGGCCTTGCCCAAATAAATCCCCCATCTCCACCTCATTCGTCCCCATTGCACACAAAATATAAAAAAAGGAAAAAGAAACACACACACACACACAGCTACAGATACAATATAAAAACGCGGGACTCGTCAGTCAGGGCCTTCTGCCATTCCCGTTCCTTTCGAAGAGTGAACAAGGGCGAGCCCAGGGCCTGGCTCTGGGTCTGGGTCTGGGTCTGGGTATGGCCCAACCCAGCGCACACATCACAGCAGAGCAGACCAGAGCAGCGCTCGTCTAGCTCGCTGGCACACCGCCTTTTTTCCAGAAACCCTAATGCCCGCCCCAACCATGGCACTGACGCCGCACCGCCACCCCACCCCATCTTTTCGTCGTTTCCTGCTCAACAAATGCCAAGAAAAAGTTTTTTTCGACATCGTTACACCGCCCCCTTTCCCATTCCTCATTCTCCTTTGCCCACTCCCCATTCCAATCCTCATCATCATTGTCGTCGTCGTCGTCGTTGAATTTGAAACGTTGCTGCAGCCCTTGGGGTGAGTGAGTATCGGTCTGTGGGGGGGGAGGCGAGGTCAGTCGACGTCCTCAACGTCCTCTCTACGTCGCCCCTGTCCGTGTCCCTGTCCATTCCCCTGCCACTGTCCTGTTCCCGTCGCATGCCAGGCTGAGGCAACACATTTGAAGAGGGTCGCTAACATCGGCACACATCGCCGGAGTCGAAAGCAGGAGTTGGTGGCAAAAGTGTGGGCAGGGGAAAGGCAAAGAAATGGGAAACTAAAATGAAAGAAATCCGGCTGGGGACAGAGATGGAAATGGAGACGGGCCCAGGGACAGACCGGAGAGGGGTTATTGGACCTGCTACATATGTGCCCCAGCCCCAGCTTGAGTTCTGGACGCCATGCTGCTTCGTCTCTGCTCGTCTGCTTCGTTTGTTCTTCGATTTAATGAAGGATATGCCGCATGGCTCACCTCTAAGCACCCAATCCCAGACCCAGACCCAGACCCAGACCCAGGCCCATTTCCCAGCCCATTTCTTCAACTTTCTTTCTATATTTCATAACTTTTCCTCCTGCTTCGACACAAGAAAAAAGTTTGCTTTTAGGCCTAAAAAGTGAACTGGGACCTGGTGCTGAACCCACCCTTCTACGTCCGTCCGTTTTTCATTCCGATTTCGGGTTCCGTTCCGCTCTCCCATTTTCCCCCTTTTGTGAGGTCTTCTCATCAAGTGCTACGACTCCCACTGCCACTGCCGCTGCTTTGCATAATACGAGGGTTCTCGGGAGAAAGAAAAAGAGTTTAAAGGGGAGGTAGTCACCTTGGAGTATGGTGTAGAGAAGCAAACCAAGCGAGGGGTTGCCAAAATGGCAAAGAAGATGCCAAAATTACAGCTACAAAAGCCAACGAAAATAAAGCATAAAACGGTGGGTGGGCGGATGGAGAATGGAATGATAGAACTGGCAATGGGAAGAGGAAAAAGGACAAGGAAATCCAACCCTTACGTTCAGCTTATGCGTGGCCAAAGGTGTACTTCTTCTTCGATGTGTAGCAGACGCTACAAAAGTCCCTAAGAGATCCATCATCAACTTTCACTTATACCCCAAAAATAAAACTCCAATCGAAACTTTCCCCCCCGAAATCGAACTGAAACAGATCTCATCACCACTTAGCCACCGGAATCTAATGTCAAAAGCAATATTAAGATAGTTCTTCCATGTGGAGTTCTACAATTATGCTCCTTGGACCAGAGCCCCGCCCACTCCTCATTCAATACTGATGGAATTGAAGAAGCCGAGGAGGGAGAATAAATCATCTGACCCGGAAGGCAATTGGGGATTGGGCGTAAGCGTGGGCGTGGGTGGAACACCCCTCTCGATATTGTCAAAAAGTAATTAGATTCTAGGTTATTACATAAGCGCAAACGAGCGTCCAAAATTGTGAGCACACAAACACACACACACACTCTGATACTGAGGGGGCAGAAGGAACGTGTACTGTGAGTGTGGGACTTTGATACTCCCTGACAATTTTTATTTCATTTTTGGTCACGAAAATACGAAACAAAGTAGCAAAGTCGAGCGGAGCCAGCAAATGGTGACGTTGTACTCTGTCCTCACTCTCACTCGCATCCCATCCCAATCCCCAACCTTCCCACAAAATCTTCGTCGTCTCAGGCAACAAATTAAATGTTGAAAATAATACAAAGATGTCCCTCCCTGCTGGCGGCGCTAACGACACTGGTGACGCGAGCTCGGTTTACTCTTAGCACGGAGGATTACGGCACATGGCACTGCCTTGGGGATGATGATGAGGTGATAGGGAGCCCCCAGTGTCGCCAGCGTCTTCGCCGTCATGACAACCAGGCACAAAATCTTCAGGCCGCCAACTTACACAACGGGGGAAGGGAAAGGGCTGTGGAGTTCGACATCGACCCAGTTGGTTCTCGTAATTTCGTGCCATGAAGCCTGATGATGGGCATGATGATGACGATGGGCACAAACTCCAATGCCGAGGCTGAACCCAGTTCTCTATACAGATACTGTCCGGGGTGTTCCTAATCAAAAATAAATTTTACTTTTCAAAGGCCAAAATGGACCAGGAGTTGGAGGGAGAGTGGGAGTGGGAGTGCGAAGAAAGTGTGTACCCACAGAAAGCATCGCATTTTTATTCATGTCGGGCTTGGAATTTCTCATTTTGGGTTGGAAAATGTGTCTGATTTGCATTTGGGCTGCCCTGGCTCTGGCTTGGGTTAGGACAGTCGGCTGAAAAGGGTTCGGCACGGCAGCTCCCACCAAAGGGGTGACAAAGTGATTAAAAAGTGTGGCGAAAAGGGTCTGGGAGGGTTCCCAGAAACAGCGAGCGAAGATGCAGGTAAAGTCCACAAAGAACGGCGCCAGGGGTGGGGTAAGAGCTAAGGGTAGGGGAGCGGAACAGTGGCACCCTCCAAACCGGGGTGGTTTTCGACTGAGATTTCGATTTTGTGCCTAGTTTAATTTCAGTTAATTGTGTTTCGCTTCTAAGTAAAACATTTGAGCATTTGATGGAAATAATGCTGGAAAAGCGGTGAAAATTCTCTTGGCGTTTGGTGGTGGGAACAGTCAGAGGGTGGCACCACAGAAGGGTTGTGCTGTGAGCCATCTAAAGTTGTTTGATATACTCGTATGTGCGGCTGTAGTTTGTGCCAAGTCATTTGTGAGTCCAATGGTTATGCGAATAAGAACGCCTTCGAGCGAGTTGGTTGGGGGATTACTTACACTCGTGAAATATGTTGTAGATATTCTAATATAAATAGCTGTGAGGCTGCTGATGAAGACAGGACATGAAACGGAACGTCACAGCTCTTAAATAATTCCCAGAGCTAACCATTCTAAGCCTCGAATTGCTTACAAGAGCGAATGTATAAAGCCGAGCGTAAAATCTCCTGTTGCGGTCATATTGAAAGTTAATTGAAAATCAAGTTAATGCGTTTAATTGAATAGCCGTATAGGCATATGTTGTCAGCGGCCCAGCGCCCAGCGCCCAGCGCACAGCTAAAAACCTGTACACAGAAATGCAATAAAAACATTAAGCGGCAACAAACAAAAAAAAATCGAGTGCACAAACATAAAGCACACATAATTGCTTACACACACAGACACGCTGAATCAGCGGGGGAGTGGGCCAAGCGGGCGACAGGGAGACGGAGATGCATGGCAAGGGAGTGTAGGCCGGAACGGATGTGCTGTCGATGCATGGAGGAGACAGAGGCCCATGTGCATATTTATATGTGGAAAATTATATACAAACACAAACACACGACTCGCACACGGACTCCCCCGCTCGCTATCCACAGACACACACACAACACACACACAATATATAGAAAATCATAATGACGACGATGCATCATCGCAGAACAAAGGCGACACGCACAGAACCAGAACAGAACAGAACCGAGCCGAACCCCTGGAACCCCCGAACAGAGTACGAAACCCAACCCTATTACAGGGCAACCCTTTATCCATCCCTCTGTGGGAGCGGCCGTGCCATTGTCGTACAGGTGTGAGTTACACACTATTTGAGGGCAGAGTAGTGGCAGCTTAGTCCCAGGCCAGAGCCTGTCCCAATCAGACAATCGATGTGTGCGGCTGGGATGGGCCGGAGGGTGACAATGAGCCCCTTGGCAAGCGGCGACACCTATGGAGATTACTCAAGGAGCTGTCTTCCAACTCCATTATCGTTCCGTGTCGCACACGCCCCCCCTTTCATAATTATTTCAGTTCAGCTCAAACACAAATCTCAACCTAATGCCATCACAACTTGCTGAGGCGACAGAGCCCAAGCCACACATCGAGATGGTACAGTGGCCTCTTGAAAAATAAACCCCCTCCCGTAAGTCCCTACTGTTAGTATGACTCCCACAACTTCAAATCCAAAGTGAACATTGTTCTGTTATAATTATTATTATGGAAAAGTCTGCCAGAGAGGGGGAGGTGACAGGTGGCAGGAACCCAAAACCTTGAGACACCCACGTCTTGAGGCCTAAAAGTATGAAATGTTATCGATTTGTAAGCCTTGTTGCTCCAGCCGACATCTCGCTCTAACAAACGAATAAAAACACCCACAAACACACACACACACACACACACACACACGCGCGCACACACACTTAAATACACAAAAAGGCTTAAGGGACATTTTCATTTTTCTTAAGATAAATTTTGATTAAAATTTTCGACCAACACACACACGTGAGATTTTTCCATCTCGCTCTCTCTTTGTATTTATCTCCATCTCTATCTATCTCGTTCCTTATGTATATCTCTCCCTGTTTATTGAGGGGTATGGGAGATTGGTGTTCTAGGAAACTAGCAAATGTCTTAAGAAATTGCATTTTCTTGTTGCAACTAAATAAAGGCAACTTGTTGGGCAGGGGGTGAGGGAGTAAGGTAGTTTTATACATAAATAAGCAATTTACTTTGCTCTTTGATAGGTGCTTTCTGGCTTTCATTTTATATTTTAGTATAATCTATGTGACGCATTTTTTCCCCAATTATATTCACTCATACTCGTAATAGAAATATTTAATACGGATCTTTAGGGACTTGGACTAGGAAATATGTGAGATGGATTGTAAAAATGTAAAGAAAGCATTAATTACATGTTCATTAAGTAAGAATTAATCAAGTAAAAGTAAGGCTAGAAGCCTGTATGTATTCTAGTAAGTACTATACATTATTTTGTCTTTGCCCTCAAAACCGAATTAACATTTTCGTTTTGCTAATTTTAAACACTGCACCACTACCTGATGCACTCAACCTTCAAGCATTATTTTTGCCCATAAAACACTGTTCCCCTCCGGAAAAAAAAGATGGCCATTTTCTCGTGTGCAGTCAGCAATTGATACACATGGCAGTGTGCTTCTTACTTCCCTGTGACCCCATGGCATGCCCTTCTTCAAAAATGTGGCCTGGCCAGGAACTTGGCGCCCAAAAGTTTGCTGCACTTTCTTCGAAGCTCTGCCTGGCTCGCTCTAACACTCGCATGCACACACTCGAGCACGCCTTCACTCTCTCGCTTACTCCTGCTGGGGTTGCGGAGGGGGTCACTAATAAGAAATTTCCAAATTAAACCCTCTCGCTCTGGCAATTTGCATGCTGGCTCTGTCTGCAGCAAAATGCAAAAATGTGCATTAGGCAAAGTCCAAGAAAGCAAAACGAAAACTTTTCGGGAGCCCCAGGAGCCAGGAGGGGCGGGATACGGAAGCTGCTGCTGCAGCTGCATGTGGTTTGGCAGTGTGTGTGTGAGTGAGTGTGCATGTGCATCTGCTGCATGCTCGTCTGAGTGAGAGGTTACCTTGGTGTGTGTGTGGTCAGCTTCTTAAAATACAAGCATACACATGCACGAGTCCAAAAATTCTTACAAGTTGAGGTAGAAATCTCTCGCTCGCTCTCTCTCTTTCTGTCTCTCTGGTTTCCTATGTAGCTGACGGATGCTTGTGTGCATTTGTGTGCGCTTAGGTGTAGGTGCGGGTGTGGGTGTGGGTGGATGGCCGGGTGGTTGCATGAGTGGATGGTTGTGTGTGTGTGCGGTCAACTGATGTATGGGAAACTCTTTGGTCAGTTTTCTTGCAAGAAAATCTAATCAACACACACACACACACACAGCAACAACTGTACAGGAGCCGAGAGGAGTTGTGGAAACGTTACGTATAAGCAATGCTGGACGACCGTCGTTTGTGCATAATTCGTTTGGGGGTGGAAGCTGTGAAAGAAGGTGAAGGCTCTGGGGTCTGAGTCTGGGGTAATTTCTCCCAGGAGGTAGCTCACATATACATATATAAATGCTTTTAATTTGCACAGGACGCACGCACAAAAGGACCTTAGGAGTGCAAAATTTTGAAGAAAATTCTGCATACCAACTGGAGCCAGTATTGGGAGCTGAAAGCTCTTTTGGGGTCTGAGTAAATCTTACGACATTTGGCCAGCTCCACAGGCACGAAAAACAAGCTGGAGGAAGAGAGACAGAAACAAAGACAGAGAGAGAGAGAGAATGCGAAAGAGAAAGAGCGAGAGAAAGTCGCACGTCTGTAGTCGTTCTGTCTTATCTTTTTACTTGAAAACCTTTACTCCTTCTGAGGTTGGGTGGGTAGGAACTACGCAAGATCAGAGCCAGGAATGGGCTCCATTCCAGGGTCGGCGTGTGTGTGCGTGCACTCACAGTTGAGTTTTGGGCTTTACGCATGCATAATCAATGCATTTTCTTCAAAATGTCTAGGCCAGAAAAGGATAGAGACACGGATAGAGAGTAGCAAAGAGAATGGGTTGCGTACAGCTTCTAAATTAGTTGCAAAATATAATTCAAGTTCTTGGTATTTTCGTATGCTTGTGTAGCGTCTTTGGGGGAATCCCTTTTTCCTTTTGATGACTGAAAGTCCCGGTGTACAATCAACGGAAATGAGAGCTTCGTTCATTCCAAGAAAATGAAATTGTTAAGGGAAAATTAAATATCTAGTGGGGATCGTAAGTTAAAAAAACGGACTTTAATGAGTCACAGGTATTGAAGAAGGTTAGGCACTGACCTGTTGTAAAAATACTTTGGGGGAAAGGGATAAGCCAGCTGACTTTGATCATTTCTATTAGTGATATTTGCATTCCTTTGCATCTTTGACAACCCTCTCATTGTTCGAACTTCATTAATCTACATTAATCATCAATGCTAGCGCAACTTCCTTTCTACTGAAATTGCAATCCAATAAAAAGCAATTACAATCCAATCAATCGGTCATATCAATTACGAGAACAAAAACAACTCCTAGCTGACCGCAAAACGGACTCGAACGATGAATCAAAAAATGCCACTAACCAAAGGAGAAAAAATAATAATGTGTAAATCCCACGGCTTGCCCCCCGTCAAATATGCAAATAAAAAAGGGTAAAAGAAGTACATAAGTGCCTTCTCTGGCAGGAGCTGCTCGTCGATGGCTGTTCTGTTCCACTTCTGAATTGATTTCGCCAAAAGTTGTAAATTCCTTTGGCAACTTTCGCCCATTCAATGCCGCATCCTTTTTGCTGCTGTTGCTTTCATTTATTGTTTGGCTTTGGTTTATTTTATTTTATTTCGATTCGTTTCGCTTCGCAGTGGATTTGTTGCTTTATTTCTGGTCAAACAAAAACGGAAAAAGTGTCGAAAGTCGGGATCCTCCATAATGTTATTCAAAGTCATACAACCGAGTGTATGTGTGTGTGTGTGTGTGTGTGTGTGTGCGGCGGAGAGAGCGAGTAACCAATACAATGGAAAGGTCGCTCGACATCCTCGTCATCGTCATCGTCGTCGTCGTTGTCGTTGTCGCGGGTTTTCGTCTCTCCTGCTCATCGTTCCACTGCCTCGTCCTCGTTTCTCGTGTGCCTCGTGTTTGTTTATTTGCATTTCCGCTTGAGTTGCAGGACTCTCTCTCTCTCTCTCTCTCGCTCTCTTCGAGCCTGAGTGTGTGTGAGTGACTCAACAGGTTGTTGTGTCTGTTGCTGCTGCCGCCGCCTCTGTTGCTTTCATTGTCGTTGAGGTCCTTTTTTGCTGCTCGCTTTCTAGTTTGTCTTTCTTGCTTGTTTTTTATTTGTTGCTTCAAACACTTTTGCCTTCGCATTTCTTTCCGCTTCTCATGTGTCAGGGTGAGTGTGTGTGTGCTCTGTCTGTGTGCGTGCTGCCCCCAAGCCTTGCCACCATCGCATACATCCGCCTTCCGGTTATGCTTTTCATCTTCTCTTTTTGCTGGATCCCGACTACGCTCTCGTCTCGCTCTCAACTTCGTTTTGTTTGCTTATTTGTTTGTTTTGCCTCCACTTTCCACTTTTTCCCTGCTTTCTTTTGTGTCTTCAGCAGTTTCCCACCCCCTGTCTGCCCGACGCCCATCCTCACTGTATAATTTTCTTGGTCGTCTCTGCTTTTCTTTTTTTGCACTTTTATTATTCCGCACACGGCTCAACTTTTCAGCATGTTCTTTTTAGCTTTTTTCGATGGCAGCGCAAAATAAAATGAAATAAAAAATACATTTTTCGTCAAGGACGTTAATTGTTTTGCTTCTATTTTTTTCGTCTGGCCTGTATATGCATTGTGTGTGTGTGTGTGTGTTTACATGGAAAAGTGCAAAAGTGTGTGCAAGAGAGAGAGAGAGAGAGTCCTTTGACTTTTATTTTTGCTTTTATTTGTTGGCGTCGCTTGTTTATGCTGTTTTTTATTGCCGCCTCAATTTGCGTGCACTTTGCGGCTGTTTCTCCTCCTGTTGTAGTATCCTGCGTGTCCTTGCCGTTATTTTGATTTCTTTTTGCACTTTCTTCCGGCTAACACAGACACTTGTGCAGATGCCCACACACACACTCACACACACACACACATAAACACCTCTCCTCTGTTTGGGTGCTGCCATAAGTGGCGTTTAATTTATCAATTTGTCGTTTGCCAAAGGAATTCATTATTTTATTATTTCACTCATTTTTTCTACTAATTCTCTTTCTCTCTAGGACACTCTTTGATCAGTTCGGTTTGCTGTCGGTTGTCTGGGGTTAATCTTTTGTTTATTCGTCATCAACATCATCGTTCCACTTGATGTTGCTTGTTGATTGTCGCCTTCTGATGTTGCTTTGTCATTGGATTCAACAGAAGTTCCATTGGCAGCAATGAAATTACGTTTCTTTTTGCTCAGTGTTTCGGTAATTGAAGTCAAATTGTTTATTGGAATAGATGGAGAATTGATTAAAGGAACAAAGTGCCTGGACAACATTCACTTCTACCTTTTACTTTCATTAGATATCTTACAACTATCTAAATTCGACCTTCAGTCGAGTATATCCTATTCGATGTTCAACGAAAATATGCCAAAATCAATTTAAACCTAACATTAGATATACCCCTTGCTGAGCTGTCACCGCCAAGTTTAATGAACTGCATAAGAATTATGTCCAACTTAAAACATCTTAAAAATCAAAGGAGTGGGTTCGCCCACACTCAACAAAGAAGACAAACTTCTAGATTCAAGGGGAAAATGTGACAAATTGAAAACATAATCCCCCTCAAATCCCAAACAAAGACAGCGGACCCATTCGAAGCTCGCAAGTAATTAAAACACAAGTCTCGTCGAAAGCCAAAATAAGTAATTGCCACCTTGTTCAGCAACTTTCAGAGCTCATCAGTAAACACAAAAATCGTCCAAGGACGATCACAAAAAAGTGATGCAGAAATGAAGAAAAACTCCAACCAAATTGACAAATTAAAAGCGAGTGAAAATTACAAAATAAAAGAAAAGAGTAATATGGAACGAGAAAAATATATCTGAAAAGAAAACAAGCTGGAAGTCCAGTGAACAATTAAGCGAAGGGGGAATGAGAATTAGAGGGCAGAAAAGGTTTCCGGAGGGTGGTCGAGAGAAAAATCGACAAGTTTCGAGCTCGCAATTATGATTATGGGTGCGTCTGCCAGTTCCATCTCCCCACCTTCGACTCCGGGCTCAGCTCCGACTACGGCTACGGCTAGGGCTACGTCTCCAACTCCATCTTGCTCCCTCCCAAATCCCACTTTAATTGTTTTTTCTCTCTCGTTTCTGCTCTTTACCGGGGATGCTGCCCAGTTGCCTGGATGGGAATTCATTAGAGCAGCCCAGGGGGAAAGGAAAAGGGAAAATGCTGGGTCTGGGTCTGGGCCTGGGCCAGTGGTTACCGGTCTGTCCCTAGCCATGGCTACGTCAAAGTGAGTCTAAGACGTTGTCTTGGCTTTTTTTCCCCCAGCAAAAAATTGCAATTTTTTCTATCGACTGCTAGATGGGGTTGGGATTGGGACGATTGTCTCTGACTGGCAGCGTCTCAGTGCTCTGGTCTCCGTACCCTGGCCCTGCCCTGCCCCAGTCTGTGTGCCTGCCGAAGGGGGTGTGGTCGGGTAGCTAGGCAAAAAAAAAGGGATTCGCATCCTGCTTGCTATAAAAAAAGGAGGAGAGAATAAGGACCGCTGCCTGGGCAGGCGGGCAAGCAAACATAAAAATGCGTTTTTGCCTCAGAAGTCCTTTTCTGAAAGGATGCCGAGCAGGAGGGTTGGGACGGTTCCCTAAAACAGAAAGTAATCAACCCACACTCATACAGATATAAAAGGAGAGAGAGAGGGAGAAAGAGGGGGAAAGATAGAGATAGAGAGACACACACTCTGGCACACAGCGACAGAACGAGGACGAGGACGAGGACAGCGTCTCCACCTTCACTCATTTGCACAAAACACACCCACAACTTGGTCCGAGCCGGCGAAACTTTTTTCGCTCCAACATTTTTGGTTTCCACGTGGGGTGGGGACAGGGCGGCACAGGCGGGGCATTGTTCTTGTGCCGCCATGAAAATTAATGAAGAAGTGCCCGACCCATGTTCCAGAGGCACTAAAACTCCGTCGACCCACCCACCGACTGACTGACAGACGGTTCGGTCTTCCTCTCTGGGTTTCTTCTGGTGTCGGAACAAGTCGTCGCTCTGCTTCTAGGGGTGCGGATACGCTCTTGGCTGTGAATTTCCTTTTTTTAAGGAAATCTCTTAACATGAGAGTGCGTCTCGCATAAATTTAGGGATAAAGATGGCAACTTAAAGGTTTAATATTAGTTGGAATGAATAAAAAGATTAATAGCCTTAGGAACAACTTACGGCAGATCAATTTAAAATGACTAAAAGGTGGAAAACTCAGAGATCAAATAAGTCTGTTTGAATCTTCAATCCGCCATTGAAATTTTACCCTCGCCTGGGGTTAAAAAACTCTTTTCAAAATATCGCGCGTCCAAAGACAATATCTGCTAGACGGTCGAAATGTCCATAAAAAAATGTAGAAACAAAAGGCAATGGGAAACCGATTTGGACACACAAACGGCGCATTGGGCAAGGCAAGCGAGTGGGTCGGCCCGCGACTAGAGCTGGCTCTAAGGGTAGTCTCAGAGCACCCCCCACTGACTCACCCAACTGGGGCCACACAGAGGGCAGACACAGGCACACACATACGATCAAGTGGGAGCTGACCCGTTCACATTTAGGGGTGCCACCATCCCTATTTTCGGGAACTGGGGACTGCACTCCAAAGGGGGACCCAGGCCGGCAAATGTCGCTAGATGGCGCCAGACGAGACGCGCGACACCGAACAGCAGCAGCAGCAGCAGCGACAGCAGGACACGGATGGGGCGACGCCTTTGCTTTTAGCTTGATTGCCAAGCCTAGTTAACTGTAAAGTTTTATAACTTTGGGTAGCCCCAGCCCCTCTTGCTCTATGCACCAGCCCACCCACACCCCACACGTCTCCCTCCACGCACACACTTCCTCACAAACACAGACACCTTCGGATGGACTCACCTCGAAAGCGTTCAAATCGGTTGGTTTATAGCACGCGCCAACTGCAGCCCTTGGCCCTCATCCTCTAAGCCTCATCTTTCGTCTCTCTATGGTCCCTCTAAAGCCCTCCCTCTCCACCCTTGACAGCGTCGACGCTGGTCCGACCCTTTTAAAAAGTCGTCAATACTTGGGCTGCCCATCCACATCCCAGTCAAGGACAGGGCGAGAGGCAAGCGTGCAACGGCCTCTGAACTCGCCAGCAGGATGGGATGGGAAGGAGCCATGAACGGACAGGACACGAACCCCGTGCCGTACCCTTACTCATTCCCATTCCCGTTAACGGACGAAGACCAGGACCAGGACGAGGACGAGAGACCAGGCGTCTATCAAATTCCAATTTTGGTCCCTTTTTTCCTGCTCTCTCTCTGTTGGCATTCAAAGTTTATGGCGTCTTTTTAGCGTAAATCCTGCATGGCATTGCCTGGAGTCCGGTCCTGCTGTTGCACCCTTTGGGTACCGTTGCCGGACCACAGCCCCAATCCAATCCAAGCCCAACTCCCTCATGGCAACCTATCGCTGGGGCAGCATCTTCAATATCCTCAGTTGTCTTTTTCTGGTCACCCGTGCAAGCCACACCCAAGCCCACACCCATATTTGGGGCAGCCAAGAGGAACTGGGTACGGGTAAGGGTACACTTTTTATTTCTGTCGTCTCATCATAACGTGTTTGTCGTTGTACCGTTTTTGGGTCCCATATTATTTTCGTTATTTTTTTCCAGATTTTATTTTTAGTGCCTAACCTTTAGACGGAGTTATGGCTTGTTGACCATAAAAAGTGTTAACCTTTCACGTACCCATCCAGAAAACTACCCGTATGATATCGAAATTATATAATACGGCTGGTATCAATTCTATATTATCTCTCAATTTATACTCAGAAGATTCTCCTTGTTTCATTGAAAGTTTGCCCAGACTTTTTGGAGCTTAAGGTAAAGGCTGGGTCAATCGGTGTGAGAAACGTTAATCATTTGTGTCTCTCCAGGGAAATACTAATCAGAATTACTTAGAGCGAATATTGTTCAATATTTATATGCTGCTCAGAGCGTACTCTATTGCAGGTAAGTGCTTCCACTACTGGGTAATTAAAATATTTCCCATTCTGATTGCGAAATCCCACTTTGTTTACATATAAACCCCACAACACAGAGCGATAACCTTTCAGCTAATAATGATTGTGTACTATGTAAGACTGTGAGCAGCAAGCTTAGGCGCAATTATCAGACACTACTGCGGAGCTGAGCTCAGTGCAATTCGGGCATCCAAAGTGTTCACAAGTGATACGAGATTCGCAAATATCGAAAATGAAGGCCGCTAGTCTATGGAGCAGCTTCGCTAGCTTGCTCCTGCTCTGTGTCGTGGTAGGTCAGACATTTTGCCTTGGTTTAATCCCACAAGTGACGTCACATCGTATCAATTGTATTCGCAGATGGGAACAGCTTATCCCAGTGCCGAGGGACCCAGCCAGTGGGTAATGGAGCAGGCCAGGGCGCTGCAAATCGATGACGAGATTCTGGGGGAGTTGTGGCGCACTAAGCAGCCGGTGGTTATCACTAAGCCGGACGCAGAGGGTCAGATGTGCACAGTGACCTACGAGCTATCGGCGGACGGAACGAGCATCTCGCGAACTACAACGAGGGAGGCTCCGCCGGCAAGGCTGGAAACGAATGTGGATGCGGCTAAGCCCAACGAGGAGTGGGAGATACTGCCCAATCGACTGCATCGACAGTTTACCCCGAATCTGGGCGCGGACTTTGGATTTTCATTGGGGAATGGCTTTGGCAGCACCTTTGGCAGCTTCGGAGGCTCGAACGGTTTTCCCCAGTGGCCAACTCATTGGCCATCTTTTAACCTGCCACCCGGGGTAACGCCACGTACAACCACCAAGACCGAGGTGGACGATCAAGGACGCACTGTCACTTCTACTTCTAGCTTCTACAGCGGCCCGCTGCAACCAGGAACTAATCTATTCGAGGCGAAGTTTCCCAGTTCGGCAGCTCCCAATCCCAACCCACTACCTCCCCCACCACTTCTGCCCACACAACCCTTCCCGGGACAAGCGTCGCCACCCAATCGGCCTTCATTCAGCCTTCCCCTTCCTGTTCTGCCTAGTCCCCGTTCGACTACACCTCTGCCCTCACTAGCTCCTGGCTTTGGACTGGATATGTTAACTACCACACCACTCCCGTCTCTCGACGATTTTTTGCAGCAGCAGACGACCCCCAGAGTAGAGGGAAACTCTGATGAGAGAGTTCCGCCTCCACTGCCCACGAGACGACCACTGGCGAATGCTCCACAGGAAGGCGACAAGTCCATCGAGGAATATCTATCGAAGGTGAACCTCAGCCCCTCGGATATATTGTCACAGAATGGAGAAGTGGTCAAGACCATTGTGGATAAGGATGGTCGCGTCCTGAGTGCCAGGTTTGTCCTCAGCACTGTCAAAGAGGAGGATCAAAGGCCTCAGGAGACACAGCCCACAAAGTGAATTCATTTTGACACAGACAAACTTCGTAGGAATTTCCATTCGAGGAAATACTTTGAGCATAAACAAATAAATAATTTTCTAAATAAAAGTGCTTATCAGTAGGGGCTTTGTCCGAATAATATTTTGAGGTGTCTGAGGGAATATTTAGTGGGTCAGCAAGTGACCTCGACATCAAATGATACGGAGATTGTTGGTGCGTAAGGGTGAGCATTAATTTACGATTATCATTTCGATTCCATGATTTGTATTTATAATACAAAAACATCAAGAAAGTGCGAGCTTATGCTAAAAACTTACCTGGAACGCCTTTCGCATCTTTAAATTTAAGCAACTACAAAGCGCTCTAAAATATTCAAAAATTTCAAGATATATAATAATTATTATTCCAAGAAATAAGCATACTAAATAGCTGAAATTTTAAGACTGCTTGCCAAATTAATTAAAAAGCATGAATGATTTTGTTAAACTAGTTTATTACAAACAATTTGTTTTGTTTTGCATTAGCAACTGAGCTGTAAAGAATCGAACGAAAGAAAAAATATAATTTCAACAATCAAAAATCAATAAAAATAGTATTAATAAAATAATAGAAATAAATAGATTAGGCATGTTAACAACATAATTAAAGTGAAAAACATATACATAAATTGCAGCCAAAATAATTCAAGCATAAAGAGATCAAAAATTATAAAAAGAAAACAAAACGAAACAAAACGAAACGGAATGAGAATTTCAATTTCAATTTCAAAGCGAAATTATTAACAAACAAAAAATATTGCATAATTTTGTGCATAACGCATTGGTGTGGCCGAAACGGTTGGTGTTGGTGTTGTAGAGATGTGGTTGTGGGGTTTCTTTTTTGTTCAGAGTAGTGATTGTTGTTCTGACAGAACTCTCTCGCTGTCAGTGTCTCTTTCGCTCGTTAGCATTGCATTAGTTGCGTTACATTTATAAGCCAAGCATGTCAGAGAAAAGAGAAACTAGATTAGTAAAAAATTGTTTGTAAATCAGAAAAAATATCAGATTCGCAATAGATTCGCAGTAGGTTGTCTTAAATCTAGTCGATGCGGTACAATCGAATGGAAAAAGAAGCAAGGCAAAGCCCGTCCGTCGGCATCTGTAACTAATTAAAAGCGTTGGCAAATTCAACAAAGCATAAAAACGATTACAAAGGGAATAAATATTTGAAAAATTTGTGCATTTCGTGTGTGCATAATTTTTGTTTTGCATGATTGTACTTGCTAAATTGTTTTTTGTCCAATAACAAAAAATACATATTTGTTTTTTCGGCACTTTTGTAATTTTTTTAGCAGGTTTTATGTAAGTTATTAATAAACGTTGTAAATCGCCAGTGGCATTCAAATTTAATATGATGTAATATGAAATATATATCAAATTGGATTTCAATGGAATAAAAATAACTGATTTGTTGCCGGAATGGGCGTTGTTTGGGTCATAACAAATAGTCTTTGTCGTCAAAAAAACGAAAAACTATCAATTCGTAAACATGTGATTATCCTAATAGTAGAGAAAGTGTTTTTTGAAAATATGTAAAGGTAGATGGTAAAATTTTCATAATATATAAATAAAAGCATCCAAAATGATTTGAGATCAAAGCCCTTAAGCAAAATTGCATCTCTTTTCAGTATAAAATGGGACGGAAACCTTATGAAGAATACTCGCATGTTGAAGGAGTGTTTCTAGAGTGAGTACTTAAAGTCTTTACTCACCAGATTATCGAAGCGCAAGGCATCTTCGTCGCTCAGTCCCATGCTGCGCGTCAGCTGCAAGTAGGTGGAGGTAATGGGCTTCAATCGCTCCAAATCGAGTGGTGGCAGCGGCAAGGAAAGCTCCACATGCGGCATGCCACGTAGCTGGGGAATGCGAAGCTCTGGCAGCGACTTGGGCGGACTGGGTAGCTCCAGCTTCAGCGGTGGCTGTACGGCCACTGGTGTCGAAGTCGATGCTGGATTGCTGTTCTTCGGGCTGCAAAATAGAGATTTCGTTAGATTGATCGGTGTATGGGTCACTTGGGGAACGGTAGGCGTGGCCACCGAGGCCATCGGTGAGCGTGCCCGAGACAAGCTATCTGGCGAGGTCTTGAAGGTGGTAATGGAAGCGGACGGAGTCGTCGGCAATGGGGAGGATGCCCTGGGAGGTGCCGAACTCTTGCTCTGTGCTGCGGTGGTTGCTGTGCTCGTGGAAATGGTAGTGGTAGGGGTAGAGGTAGGGGTAGGGGCTGGGGTAGTAGTGGTGGTTGGAAAACTGAGACTTTGCAAGAGGCTGCTGCCGTAGAGGGGCGGCGCTAGAACCGGTTCATGGAGCACCGAGCCACCGGCATAGAAACGTCTCATAAAGTCGTAGTACTGAAGGAGATTGTCCCGTGACTTGAGAAGCTGCACATTAAAGCTCTGGGGCTGTCCCTGGCTGGGCATGGGGTTCGGGTTGGGATTGGGATGAGGATTGGGGTTGTTGGGCTGCTCGGAGGTCAAAACAGCCGGCTCCGTCCTGGGAACTACTCCTGGTGGACTCAACGGACGCTGCAACTGTGTCTTGACTCGTATCTTGGGCACGCTAACCGGTGTGGTCTCGACAGCCGCCTGTGTACGGGGCTGTATCGCGGTGGGACTGGGCGGAGGGGCCCCGAGAACATCAAGCTGTGTGGCACTACAACTGCTGGCAGCGGCGCCCACACCGGGCACGGGCACTGAACCCTTGAGATCGGCACTTGAGTGGCGCCGACGTTTGGCCGTGGGTCCCGCCTCCAAAGAGCTCTCCGTATGCGATGAATAATTCAGATAGTTCTCCACTTCCGAGGAGCTCTCATTGCCGGCCAGCTCTGCGTCCTTGCATCCACCCGTCGGCGAGGAGGGTCTGAGGTTCTTCTTGCACTCGGGGCAGATGGTAAGGAAGCGGGTGACAGCCTCGCGCGGCAGGAATGCGTAGGTTTCCGTAATCTAGTGGAAGGAACAGAAATACAATGTATAAGTTGGCTTATCTTTGCATGGGTTTCCAAGTTCAGAACTAAGATCTTCCTGTACACTACACTCACAATTCGGTAGGTGCGCTTTTGACCCGCATGCATGCCACTGCGTCCGCCCAGCTCCATGTGCACGTTGTAGATGATGTCGAAGAACTCCTCCACACAGGCCACCTTGCGATAGATCCGACGACCGAATCCCTTGCTCGTCGAAGCGGCAAACAGGTCCACTTCGCCAGGGTTGTCCGAAAGAACTGCGGACGCGGGAAGAGGCTTCAGACGTCGTCGACTGCCCGCAGCCTCTTCATAGCCGTCGGGACGATTTGTGGTGAAACCTGCACACAAAAAAGGAAGTGAGTCAAGTGTTGATTTCCAGGAAGCAGCTCCTTCGACTCTCACCCTTTGTCTTCACCCAAAAGCGAAATTTTGAGCTATCTGGGCGACTGTGCTCCTTGCCCTCCAGTGCCTTGAGGATACGCGCCTTTTTGCGCAGCGTTATCGTCTTGGTCTTTGCCTGATCGCCGTAGGTGGTGAGGGCCCAGGGCTGGAACAGCTCGTAGATGATGTCACGCTGACCCACGTGCTGCTCCAGCTCGTCCACATCCGCATCATAGGCCGTCTCCGCCTCCACCTCACCCACAGTCACCGGAGAGCTCTCTTCGCGCTCATCGATGGCATACAGCTTCCGCTTTCCACTCCAGCTCTCTGCCAAGGAAGGCATCGCCGAGGCTACCGAGGACTGCGCTTGTGGTGGAGGAGGTTCGAGCTGGTCTAGGCTGTGCTTACGACTACCATTAGACTGTTCCATGATCGACATGCACTGGGTACTAACTCAATCGAAATTAAATATTTTGGCACGACTCTAACAATCAGATGAAAGTCCAAGAGATAATGGATAGCATTGGGCAAGAATGGTTAAGATGAGATGTGTAATTAGAATTTTTATGGTTGTTCTCTGCTAAGTTGTGTTCTTTCTATTCTTCGTTTGGTGGGATTTCGGGGGTTCTGAAAGGGAGAAGGTCACAGATTAATTTTAAATCAAATACATTCCTGTGTACTACATTGAAACCTTTTACAATCACAAAAAAAATCAGTATAATTTGAATTTGTGACCTGCATAGCATAGAAAAGTAACTTCCAACATGCTATTATATTTTCTTTCAATTAAAAATCAAATACAATAAAAATACAACAATTATTTTATATTATTGTGAATATCATCTGATAAATGTTTTTAGAAATAAAAGATGGCATATGCATAAATTAAGTATATACTTATATAAAATACCGACAATTTTAGTTTTTGTTGTCCATTTTCTGAAGCTATAAATTCCGATGTTCTCTAAATAAATTTCATTTTCCAATTTGAAGTTTTTGTAGAAATAATAAACAGAAGGATATTTCACAAGAGACTTTGCCACTTTGTGGGGATGAAACCAAGTTCAAAATTGTAAAGACACATTAAAACATTTTTAAATATTTATAAATACTCCAGTGGTCTGCACTTTACGGGACACATTCACAATCTTAAAATATAAATGTTGTTTTATACTCGTTCTAATCACTTGTCAACATACTTCTGATTTAAATTTGTATTTAAATATCTCCACAGAACATCAGCATAAACACAAATTTGGTATTAACGAAAACGATTTAACAAAGAGTTAACGAAAAGAGTTTTTTAATATTATCAAAATTAACAGAAATCCCACAAAAACGAAAAACAAACGTCGAAACTTATCGGCTCAACAAAAAACTAAAGCCGAAAAGGTTCAACTTAACAACAGCGAACGCGACGCGACCGAAATGAAAGTTCAAACTAAACTGACGGACCAACTGATCATGGTTGTGCCGAACACGTCTTGAAAGGATGGATGCTGTTGACCATTCGAGAACGGAACGACTTCAGGTCCAGGCGAAGACAGGCTGCCAGATACAAACCGGTTACTTCTGCGAGCATCTTTGAACTTTGTACGTCCAAGTCAACGGAGGCCAGCCTGCCAAAAGGGGGTAGGGAACGGGAACTGGCTTCTCGCCTCGCACGTACATATGTATCTTGTTGTAAAAGTATCTCCCAAATCAGTCGAGCAAATATCCAAGTTCCTACCTCAATAAGTGGCGCAATCGAAGGGCAACCAACCCGACGAATGTCGAGCAGCTTTGCCCAACCCAACGCCCAGCCGCCCCTAACTCGCGGCATGGATGTTTTTCATTTTTGCTTAGCATATTTCCCGGCTGCTACGGAGCTCGCGAGAGCCGGCAAAATATGTTCGCTCATTTTTCTTGCCCTCCCGCGCCCAATACAAGACGATGATGACGTTTAGATGCCGGCTCTACCCTGTCAACATCCCCCAAATGGCCGCCTGTTGCGCCTTTTCCGCCTCTCCGCCTTAGTATGCATTGTTTTGTTAGCGTTGCCCTGTTTTGTGGCATCAAATGTTGCATCACACAAAAAAGTGCTGTTGGCATATGCAAGTTGAGTACTTTTCTTGAGGGGAAATGAAAGGAGGAAAAAACGTCGTCTGTCTATAAACGGGTAGAGACTCCACCGGGTCACGTAATATGTGTACGCTGATAGAGCATTAAATTGAGCTCAAAAGCAGGCTTTGAAAAGTTTAACATATTTCAATTCGGGTCTGGGACTCCAGCATTGGATTCGATTGTCTTGGAAGGTGGTGGGTTTAATATCTACTTAAGGGTTACTTCCTTCTTTTCAATTTCATTGCTTTTGTTGTCTATCTTGGCATTGTCCAAAATTATCTTGTCTTGCTATTGGCTATCTCTGTCCTAAAACTTGCTTTTTCTGAGACGCCCCTTCGCTTCCCTTGTTTGCCTCTTTTCACGTGACTTCTGTCTGCATCTCTATATCTGAAATGCCGTTGTCCGAGAGTTTAGCTTAATTACTGGACTGGACACGTAAAGCTGCTGAAACTAACAAAAAAACTGGTTGATCTTCGACCGCCAAAATGGACAACTGGCATTTGTCTGAATTATTATTATAATATTAAGGCAGCCGCTCTTTTGAATGCTTAACTTGAGATATGCAAAGAAAGTTTCCTTAATAAAAACAAACGGTAGAATTAATAGGAAAAGGGTAATTCAATTAGAAAATATGCGAGATATAGTTGTAGTTTTTTTTATTATTGTTTAATTTTCACAAATAACTATAAAAAACCTATCTGACCCATTGCATGTTAATTTAATACATTTAATACAAACTCGCTGCCTTAGTGGGCGATTCGGTGGGACTTGCCGAGGAGACTGTTAATCTCATCCAGCTCTTACGCTCCGCAACCGACTGACTGTGCAGCAGCTCATTAGTGGACGTGCTCTCATCGCTTATGCATTGAAATTGGCAGTCACTTGTGAAAAAATCAATGCATGTCTGAGTAATCGATGTCCTAATGGAATATCTAAGCTAATACTGACGAGGTGGGGGCCATTCATTGGCAAGCCGCATGAGGCTAAATGGTGACTCCCTTCTAGGACAATTACCGAAGCAACTTATAGACAAACAATGGATGGCTTTTGGCCATTTGGTGAGCTAATGTTTGGCCGCCTGGCCTGCTGGAATGGAGTTGCTCCGTGGCATTTGGCATTTGGTTAGCAATTAAGCAACTGGCCAAATAGCATGAATAAATCGAGCTACTACCGGCTGAGTAGTTGATCCAAGGAGTGCGCCTGGTTCCATCCGTAAGGAGGAGGACCAGAAGTGCAGCATCTGCGGCAGGACATTAAATTCAAACAAGTTTCGTTTCGGGTTCGATAGCCGGAGAAAAGATTCTCACGCTCGATCCCAGCATCAGCATCAGCATCTGTGGCAGGACATGGAACTTTTATAAGAAATCCCTCTGGTGTTTTGCAGAATTTTCACATCAAAATTTCAACAGATTCGAGCCCAGAACTCCAGCGACCGACCCAGGCCGGTTTTCCAAACTGGACAACAGCATCAACTGACGCTGAACTTTGACACTCATTCCGGCCAAGATGAGCATCAACCCTTCCTTTCACTTCCTTCATGCGAGCAACCAGTTTTCTCTGTCGGTCAAGCCCCAGCCTCCGCTGGTCACTTGGTCTCGGGCTTTCTGATCCTCGGGGTGTGTTTCTTTTGCTTGATGATCTGCATATGATTTGGCCCGCATGACTGTCTTTTCCTTTGGTTTTCGGCAAGATAATGTCCAGTTTTGGTTACCTTCTTTGTCTGCCGTTGAATTGCTTGGCATTTCGCTGATCTCCCTGATGATGCTGTGCCAAAGGACACCAATAAAAACTCTACACATCTCTCATCTATGAGAGTTTTTTTTCGGAAATTTTTAGATAAAAGCCAAGAGCTCACTCAGACCGGTTATATTTTCGATGGCCTGTTTCCGTGCTGTACTTTTTGGTTATTTTTAAGGTTTTTCTGTTGATTGAACTATGGGAATTGACCTCAAAAAACTATGCTGAAAATAAAAGGCGGAAAATAAAATTAGATCTTGAACTAACTTCAATAAGTTGAACGTTTTTAGCTTGATCTACGATTTTAAAACAAAACTAAGCAGAGCAACCAGATAAGCCTAACCAAAATTTTAACAAAAGTACAAACAATTTCCAGCGTTTTCCATTTGCACTCAATTAATAATAATCGATATTGAAATAACGGAAGGAAATATTCTTTAAACTATTAAATTTGTTGTGAATTCTAGAGATTTAAAATGTGGAAAAAAGGACAGATTTTATAAAACTTTTTACTGAAACCAATGCAGAGTGGGATTCCGAGGGGGAGTTGCAGTGGGGAAAACTGATTCGTTGCTGCCTCGTGGCAGGAAGGCAGGCAGATAATGAGGCTGCAGCAAAGGGTTTTGTGAGGGGGCAGTGGAGTGGCAAAGAAGGCGCAATTTTACGCACAAAAAAAGATAAATGTATGCCCGAGGAAAGGGATAGCGGTTGGTGGTGGTGGTGGGTAGATTGCTGCTCGAACAGAAGGTGGCTGGGGGTGGAGGCTTAACAACGCAACATAAATTAACGCATATTTCAGTTGCAATTTAAAAAGCGCACAAAGCGAACGGAACTGCTGCGGACATCGACGACGATGTCGACGCTGGCTTTGCTGCCAGAGTTTCAGTCATTTGTTGCTGCTTTTGTTGCTATCATTAACATTTTTGTTGTTGTCAAAAGTGCCAGCACAGCGCATTATTGCTGCTGCCATCGCATCAGCCGCTGCTGCTGCTGCTGCCGTCGCTGTTGCACGCACAAAAAACGAGTAAAACAGACAACGCCCCAAATGCTGGAAAAAATCACCCAAACTCCTGTAAGGATGCATCGATGCGCCTAAAAGTATGCAACGCATTGGCTGCCCATCTGTCTGACTGCCCCTGCAACCCAATCGGTTACCCACCCACCCACAACACACACACATGCACAGGCAGAGACTCCACTCCACTCCCCATCCTGCAACTCCTGTTGATGTACATTATTTACCTCTTGTTCGTTTTTTTCCATGGCTGTGTTTTTTACAAGTTTTATTGCATGCGTGCGCGAATGAAAAATAAAATATATAAAAATATATACCGGTACCGCTCCAACTCGTCGCCGATGCCATAGCCGATGTCGACGCCAGCGCCAACGTCGCCAACGACGACGCCGACAGCACGCACACATTGTGCTGCCCTCCACCATTGGCCTCGTGCCGGCGACCGCTTAAAAAATGAACAAAAAGCAAGAGAGATGCCCAAATGTGGAAACGCGTGCAAGCAAACGGGCCGGAGCGATTGCACAATGCTGTCCCAACGCTGTCCGGCCCCAGGATCAGGGTACGTACATAGGTGCACTGATTGCCACCATTGAGAGGGGAAATCCACACGGGGCTAGGGCAGAGGGGCAACGGCTGCTGCAGCGGTGGCCATAAAAAACCCCACGACAGACGCTGGGCCCAATGGTGCGTATGTGTGACGTCGGCAATGTTGGGTAGGGACGGGACTGTGGGCGGTGGAGAAGGAAAAATAAATTAAAAATGGTTTGAGCCACTGCGGCCGCTCTCGCTGCCGAAGCTGATGCTGCTGCCGCTGCCGCTGCCTCTGCATCTGCAGAGCTGCATTTTCCACTCGCATTGTCGTCTCTTTTTTAAGCTCTTTGCAAATATATTGAAAATATTTCCTTTTTTATGGCCACATTTATTATTTTATTTGGTTTTTTGCTTTCTTTTTATTGTTTGCTTGCCTAAAAGCGCACAACATTTTTTAATTGGGTTAGTAATTGAAATTTATCGAGAGGCTTCCACGCACCGGGCCTCGACCTGGGAGACCAATCGCATACACAAAGCGCCAAATGAATTCAAATGCACGGAGACAATGCCCGTGCGACAAACTCGTATAAAAAAAGTCAGATAAAAAAAAAGGAAGAGCATAAAACAAATATGTGTTGGGGTTTTTTATGATATTTGAGATTTCCCCCTTTTGTAGCTTCCCAGAATTGAAAAATATTCGGTGTTTCTTATAATTTGTCAATTTTTCACCTAGCTGTAATGTGTTCAACTGATAAACGAATTTATTTCAAGAAGATCCATCTTCTTATTCCCCTATTAACATTTGTCCTGAGCTATCATAGATGTGAAATATTTACCTCAGCTAATTGGCTTATTCACATAAATTCGTATTTTTAATTGAAATATATATTGACATTTGTGCAGTTCCTACTAAGCAGAGGGCAGCAAAAGCTTCTCAAAGGAGCTCTTTGGCATAAAATTCACACAAAAAGAGCAAAGTTCGCATCGGCACACAAATGGAGGAGGAGATCTTTCGAATGCTATTTATCCATCTATTCTGTGTCTGGGTGGATAAACAAATGCAGAGTCCAATTATGGATGTTTGTGAATAGATGCAGTCGTTTGAGGCTCCAGCAGCTGCACAAATTCCGAAGCCAGAGAAAATCGAGCATGGAAAAGAAAAAAAATTTCATCATAATATAAATTACAAAGCTGCTCCTGGATAGCCCATGCTGTGCATATTTGTTAATAATATTCGACGTCTTCCTTGAAATAAGATACAGTGACGCACATAAGTGTGTAGTAGTACATTGTATGAATTTGTGGGGGGTCACTGTACACAGCCCAACAGTAGCTCCACGTCCAACTCCCAAGTCAAGTAAGTATTTACCGCCCACTGCAGAACTGGTTTGGGTTTTCTTGAGAAATTTACCAAAATAACCCCTGAGAGAATATTGAGAGCAGAAGCAAAAACTGCAGCAAAGTGCATTGGCAACAACAACGAGGAGCACAAAAATGCAATTACCAAAATGATAACAAGGCCTACAAACACATAAGGATACGACGGACGGAGTCCTTCTTCTTGGTCTTTGCTTTCAAGCTCAAGATGTTGCTAAGGTTATTTCGGAACGTCGGTGTGTGTGTGTGAAGAGTATATGTAGGTGTGTGTCTGTGTGAGTGAAGTGAAGCATAAAATATATATTAATATACATATAACATAGAGAAATAAATAAAGTCTCATTCGGATATGTGGATACACTAAACCGTTCATAATGGTTATCCAGATCAACAACAGATCAATCCTGAACGGCCTAGCTTTAATTGAAGATCTCCTTTCTCCAGTATGTTCACTAAGGTTATTTATTTTAATAGACAAAACGCTCACTGTACAAAACGACGATGGGGAATTCCCATGGTGACGTCCTTATGTGTGTTCAAACGCCTTAAGAAAGTCGTCTTAGCCTGCCCTAACCACTATCAATGATATCCAATGCCTCTCCACAAATATTCACATATACAACGGCAATATACATATGCATCTGGTTCTGTGTACACGTGTATGCGAGTGTATGTCTATTTTTGAGCAAGTCAAAGATTTTCTATTAAGTTTTAAATAATTCAATTTTACATTTTACCAAAAACATTGGAAATGAGTAAAGTAAACCGAACACAAACTCTCACACAGCTACGCACAATCCTGCTGCATCTCTAGACATTTGAGTACGATGCTAGAGTGGGTGCGGGTGTGTGTTGTGTGTGTGTGCTGGATGCTGGATGCATCTTGTCCAAAAATGTTTCATTGTGTTTGTATTGGCTCTAGCATTGTCCACTCGAAGAAAATCTTAAGCCTACTAGCAGCTGCCCCCACTCTGCACGGCATTGTCTCAGCAATTTGTGAAAATATATTGCACTATATGCTTAGAAGTTGCCTCGACTTGCCCCCTTGGCTGTGTGTGTGTGTGTGTGCGAGGGTGTCGGGTTAAAGAGGGAGAGGGAGGCATTTTCATTTGGTTTTTCGCCGCACCATTGGGCTAGGCACATGCTCGTAAGGCACACATAAGTTTCTTCTTCAATGGCTCTGTACATAATTAGGATGTGCCATGTGTCGGGTACAGTTTTCTATGTACCAGAAAGTGCCCTGCTTTATATAAGCACTGCCTGAATGTGTGTGTGTACTTATATACATATGGGTACGTGTCTATGTGTAAGTACGTGTTGATGTACATTAAAACAAATGCATTGGGCATCTGCCATTAGCAAATGCATGACATCGGTTTTTTTGTTTGTGGCTTGTCTCGCTTTAAAGATTTATAATATTTCATTAGCAGTCTAAAATAATGTTGCACAATTTTATGACACATCTATGGTATATAGAAAATACTAACACTATTTTGTGTGTAATTTATGAGATTTTTCTTATTGTCTAAGACGGTACATCACTGCTTATAATTTTAATAGCTTTTCAATAAACATTCTTATAGGGCTTACGATTGATCGAATTACTCTCCTATGAATGGTAATTTAACAGAACAAACTGCAAAAGCAAGGCACAAATTCAAAGTAATCAACAATCAAACTCGGTATGATTGGGGAGGTTGGGAAAAAAAAAAAAAAAAAACATTCTCCGCTCAGCTTAAATAAAACTCAAAATATCTATAGAAAAAGGGGATTTTATATTGAAAATGTTTAAATTCAATCTTATTTATTGAAAAGTTTTGTTTATAGGCTTAAGTTCATTGTTCTTTCTGTCCTTCTTAAACCCTTCTTAAAATTCGAGTACACACATATGTACCTACTCCCAATTAATACGTATCCTTTCAAGCCCATTCCCTCCCAGTTCTATAGCCCCGTCAGAACTCCCTAGCGTACCCTTGCATATGCATTAGAAATCGCCAGCCAGTGCATTTAAGCAACCATTTCTTAAACCTCGTTAAATTCAGCACACACTGTCCAGAATGTGACGGCAAATGCATAAATTAAAACTACACATAAATTCTGCCATAAGAAACGACACCCAAGAAGACCCCACGACAGTGCCTGCAACAGCGAGATAGAGGAGGAGGAGTAGGACTATGACTACGACGATGACGATGACCCCCATGGACAACCCCTTAAACTTCTAAGTAACCAAGACTTTCCCCAACTGCTCGGACCACCCCACACTCTCGTTGGGTACTCGTAATTTGTGCTTATTGTGCACTCCATGTCCAGTGGCCAAGACAGCGGAGGGTGGGACAGAGATTGGGCGGATTGTGAGGCGGTGGGGCAAATGATGGGGAAGAGCCGATAGAGACTGTGCCAAGATGCACAAGGAGCCACAAAAGAAGCGGGCAACGGGTATCCTCGCCTCCCATACCCAACACGTGCGTGTTCGTGTGTGTTAGTGCTAATATTGAGGTAGGCCCTGCCAATTCCGGGGTGGCATTGGTTGAGATGTGGGCTGAGAAGGGGGTCTTCGGTGGGGGCGCAGCTTGCACTCATCATCGTCTCAAACTCAATCAGCAACAACAACAACAGCAACGACAACGACAACGACAACAAGTCGCGATGCAAATGCGTACATCAGTGTGCGTGCGTGCCAGCGAGTATCTGTGTGTCGCTTTTGACATTTACTTTATGTATTCTTCGCATGTAATGAGGTAAGTGTGATGCGAGGGGGTCCGCGGCAGGCGGCCCGTCCTATGTACGCGGAACGTACATTCCACATATGTACAAACGTACATACGTATGTGAAATGTCGTTAATTATATACTTTACATGACACAAACCGTCGGACACACACAGCCACTCACGAACACCGATACTCAGATGGACGGTGGGGACAGGAGCCAGTTTTAATGTACAACAAAGGTGCATTGTTGTTGTTGCCATCGCTGTGCGGAATGGGATTGTGTGCGGGTACATAGAAGGAGGAACCACCTCACCCCTCTTCACCTCTCTCTCTATATACACAAACATGCACAGACAACAACTACATTACGGGAGCCTCCTATATACACCCGCTCTCACACACACGGGCACAGATTGCAGCATAGTTATATACATATTTAAACCGCTTTTGTTCATCGTTTTATATACGAAAAAAAAAAATATATATTTTAATTCATTTTTTTTTCACGCACAAAAATGTGTAATGTAGACAAAAAAAAAGATGGAAGGGCGAAACAGCCATAGGCATAGATGAAGAGTGGGTTGCCCTGTCGGCCCTTATCATTCTGATGGTCAGGGTTTGAGTATTTGCAATGCAATTTTTCGCAACATGCCGCAACAGTAACAACAACGCAGCACACTTAACGGTGGGTTCTGGTGTTGCAGTTGCAGGCGAATTACAGTTGATTTTCTCATTCAATGTACAAACCACTTCAATGCGGCGGAGGGCCTACTGTATTCGTGTATATCCATATGCCTGTGTGCTTATCACCGGGTTTGTTTGATTTACGAGAGCTAAAAAATAGCATGAATTAAATAGAAAAAAAATTGTAAGCAAACAAATAAATTAAGCATATTTAAGAACTCTAGCCGCAGGGACAGTGCCATCTCATAGGTATTACCATACAAGCTTAGGAAAGGCGCCAAGGCAGGAATTTCATAAATTAACACACACATTAATAAATAACTCACAAATGATCAATGGTTTCAGTATCGCTATTTTTTTAGAGCAGCTTGAATGATGCTTATGTTCGGATCGCTGATGTTATTGCTGCAGTCCCACTTTCTAGTTGGAGTGCTGCAGCTTCTTCCGGAATATGTATACATATATCTAAATAAGTTCTTGTAGTCGCTTACAGCGTTCCGACAAAGTCTCAAAAGAAAAGGCTTCATCTTGATTCAGCTTGGCGTGGGATGATGGGAGGTCAATTTTGCACCTTGACTTGGATGACAGCGGAGGAATATAGTCGGTATTTGTCAGTTTTAGAACAAAGAGTAATTGCACCTGCCACCATGTCTTCCCTATCTATTCCATTTAGAGGGCCTGAGTTTCATAGTGCATGTTCTTAATGTGGTTGTTTCTATTACCATGATCAAACAATTATTCTGTATTCTCTACCCAATTCTTATGCAGCCATTATCAAACGTGAATTAGATTTCAACATTGTGGAGCAAGTGAATATTCCCTTATCTTCAAATTTCGTTAAAAATGATTTTTCCTCTTCACATATCAGATCTTTGACTGAGGAACACCAGGGTAAATCTATGTAAAGTCCTTGGGAGAAACACTCAGCAGTCTGGATCAAACGCAGCGATATTCTATGAGGGGATGAGACAAAATATAAAAAGAGCATTCTGGGGCATTCTGTTAGCTCCATGTTAATTGCAAGAGATAAGGTTCGTCGAGCTCTAGTTTTCGTCGTCTTTGAGGTCGTATAGTACTTTGGCTTTTCTTATATCCATTCATTTTTTTTTCTTGAGAAAGCGAGCGTTCGACTTTCCCTATGTGTTTCTATACCCGGTACTCAAAAGATTTAAAGGGTATTTTGTATTTGTGGTCGAAAAATTTAGTCATTGCTGAGCGTTTGTCATAGAATGTGGAAAGTAATAAGATTTAACGCGAGTGCTGTGTACATAAGTACATGTAAATATGTAGGTACATACATCCGTGTATATTTATTATCACGTAAAGAGTTTCCTTATGTTAAACTAGGCAACAAATATGGAACCTTGGATCAAACCATTTTGTTGTTTTTTTCTAAAGCCAGGCATTTTTCGTAAAAATGAATGTGTGAAAAACCGTTATCATATGTTTGCTGCGAAATACTACGTGACATTTTACATACTATTTACTTAAACATTCCTGGGTGTGCTGGCACAACAAGGTGAATCCATTACGCCAATATATATTTGATAAGCCTATCGATAAGAATTATACATCTCAGAATGTGTCAGGGGACCTTGCTTGTCGAAATAATTATATCAAATGTTCGAATTGACACTCTGACAAAAGCTAGCTGGCATGAGACTTATTTTCTAAGTGCTCACTGGCGCCCCCTACTTCTTACTATGAAATCGATTTTTGATGGTGGCAACGTTGTCACTGACTTTCAGCTATTTTTAAAGATGTGGCAGTACTCAAATTGTATATTAAATAAATTCAAACATTTCAGTTAATTCTCTTAAGTTTTATCTACTTTAAGAAAGACGATGATCCAATATGACGATCATTCTATTCTGCGTATTCAACTATCTCAAAAAAAAAAAAACCAGAAAGAGTGACCAAACCGTTTTTTAATCTCAGGCAACCGTGTTTATTAGACATCAAGGCACAAAATTCTCATAACAATTAATCCCGGTTTTGAAGCAAAATGCGACAACTACAAATTGCTAAAGTAAATATTTCTGATCGAGTGAAGGTTTATTCAATAGATGGAAAATATTTATTCTGTACGAGCGCGATGCGCATCAATGGCTAGAAACTTAACAATAAAATGTACAGACTTTGATGACAGAGCATATTTAAATTTTTATTAATCTACATACATACATATATACGTATGTATGTATATCCTAGTTTGATTTTATGGACATTGAACAACTTTTTATGGCCAATTGCACATTGTAACATTATTTTAAATTCAATTGATAATTTTTTATATAAGAAAAAACAAGTTTATTGTCTGTATTAAACGTTTGCCCATAATTTGAAATCAAACGAAATAGAGAAATAGAAATCAAAATAGAGACCAAAGCAGGAATCATTCTTTTTGTGGGGTATCATGGAAATATCCTACAGTTTATGAAACTTCGAAGAATCCAGAAGTGCCTAAGTATTTCATTAAAATTGTGATTCAAATAAATTTATTAATATTTTTAATTGTTTTTCTTATTAATATATAGTCGAAGATAGTTCTTTTAAGTGGCAGCTTACAACCGAATACAGTTTTTAGCTAGTCCGTTGTAGGTTTACGCAGCTGGGTATACAATCTCCATTTCTTTATTGATCCAATTCGAATGTATGTAAGATTCTATATCATATGATACACAATCTTTTATGCTTATCTAACCAAATAATGTTTGTTAAATCTCAAACGATATACATATGTTTATAAAGTGTCGGGCTGATCCCATATCCATCCCATATCGCATTTCATCATCCGTCAGTTTTTAAGTCGTCGATTGGTCCGAAATGATATCCAACGCAGTTCTCTTTTTTGCAGTGCTTAACTTCTAATGTCTTAAAAATAAATTATGTCCAGCATTCTGAGTTCCCAAAGATTCATATGGGGCATAAACGGTTAGCTACAGATAAATTTATATGTGTGCATAAGTATTGTACATATGTACATGTACATATCTGTAGTTACCCGTTGGCTTATACTTAGATTAAATATATGAATTATAAAGACATTCAATCTATTTCCCATTGGCTGCTTGGAGCTCAGCATGTGTTTTTGCTTACATATACTAAAGAACGAAACATAATTGTGTTGTGTCAAGATCATCCAAGTGATTTCAAAACGTTACAAATTTTATTTGAAACTGAATAAATATGTTTAAACTCGTACACAAAAGCATTTTAAGAAAGTTAAAATTAAAATAAACACTCATTTGTATAGGACTATACTAATAATTATGATGATGATCCTTCCACAAGACGTTCCATATTCCATTATCTGCTAATTGAATGTATCCAATGTTATCGATAAACATCGAGTTTATTCTATAAAAAATTTACAATTAATACAACAATTTTTTTGTGGTCAAATTTTAATACACTCACCCTTTCTCCGTCTCCATGATGTATTACTCGCAATTTAGATGGCATTCAAGAAGAAAATAGGTCGTTAATAAATTGTATAATAGGAAGAAAGGGTAACATGCTAAAACAAATGTATAAACAGGGAACGAGTATTGGGAAGTCTGACTTTCTTGCAGGGAAATCTTGCATAATTTTAAAAAGCATTTTAGAAATTAGAGTTTAGTTATTGGATAAATAGCGGTAGGATATAAAGAAATCATGCCGAAAATTTCAAATATATAGGCAATTATTAATGGCGGAAAGTGGCAATGCGTTCTTGGATAATAAAATGAGATTTGGTTAAATAATTGTCATACATACACGCAGCTTCCATTCTGATATACGAGGATAAGATCTGTTGATTGGCTAGCTGGATATACATATGTTTTTTGTTTTATAGTTATTTCTGTTTTATGGAGATCGTAAAGGAACGACTGGATTTTAATTTAACTTTCAGCTGGTTGTTGACAAACTGCGCAGGGAATCAGAATTTTTCGTTAGTAAAATTTGCAAGCTTCTATTTCTTGATAGTCAGACGGGAAATTTTAACACTTTGAATATAGTATTGATATCAGAGCAATGTCCTGTTTTTTCTTCAGTTTTTATAAAGTTAGCTTTTCTCTATTACTAAGTAAACTATGCTCTTTTTTGTACAAGTTTTCAAGTGTCGTTTTGCAATGAACTCATGATGCTATGGAATAGGATTTTATGAATATTTATCGACTGAACGTTTGTACATATTTACATTGATCAGATATGTGCTTGGTGTTAACGTGTACTCGTTCTATTGTACATTGCATGTGTCTTAATTATCATCTTATGTCTAGGACGAGACCCAATTTACCTTTCCGAATTTTGAAGGCGTGTTCATCTTCGTCTTGAGCATCAGGATCCTCTCTCCAATGTATTTACGAGTAAGTGTTGAAGTTGGAATTGTTGGATTGAAATAAAACCTAATTGTATGTTATGGTATTTCTGTCAAATCTTTCATTTTTTTGTATTTATTATTGAATAATAATAATTAAAATTTTACAATCGTTTTCTCGGGTTTCCTTCTTATGTTTTTTTGTTTTTTTTTTTATTTTACTTTCAATTTTGGTTTTATTTTTTTTCTATAATTTACTAGGTCAAAATGACCAATTTGTCAATTTTCTTCTAATTTTTTGTTTATTATATCTTATATTTTTGGTTTTGTCATTTAATTCTTTATTCTGTTTTCTTTATATGCAATTATTTAAATTTAAATACTAATAACGACATAAAAAATCAGCGCTTCTCTTTTGTTTTGCTCTTCACTTTTTAAAATTAATTTAATTTAAATATTTACTAGTTTACGATTCTTCTCGCTTGACTCTGTTTTCACATAACCCTTATTAAATGTCTAATTAAATGTTATATTAAAGTTTCTTTTCTTTTTCTGTTTGTTGGTTTGGTTTTTAGTAGAGAAAGAGTTGGTTTTTGTGTTTCATTTTTGTTTTGTTTCATTTTTCTTTTCTTTTTAATAAATATATACTTTTAGGTATATTTTTTAAAATTCATTTAAATGCAACTAGTTGTAGGAAAAAGTTTCATTTGCTTTCAAATATTTTCTTGTATTATGTATTACAAGGTATATATGCTATATGTATGTATACTCTATACTTGTTTGCCAGTGTAAAAAAGAAGTATATATATATATATATATATGTCTGCACTCACACATATGCATATGTATATCATTTAAACATACATGTACATATTGTATATATGCATGTGTTGTGTACCGTATCGTATGTATGTATGATGAAAGAAACGCTTTCCAAAACGCTGTCCTTTTTATGCCCTAGAAATGTAGGTATTAGTACGAGTATTAATCCCAACCAACTTGACCAGTTGTCTGGATGTGAATAATATGTTCGATTAGGTTCCTCCACCTCGTGGGGCCTCACTATTTTCTAAATCTATTTACTTGGGTGACATTTCGTTTAAAAATTGCTTATGTGTAGACGCTCCTTCAACTTCAGCTAATTGAATGTTGAACATAATCCCGTATCGACTGCTGCTTGTATCGAATCTGTCCAGAGCTGGTTTATTTTATTTGAGTTTATTTCCGCTTTTCTGACTTTTCTTTAAATGAGCACAATTGATGGAAATGTATAAAACATTTAAAATTAGTTATTGTTTTTATTTCTCATGCTGGCAGCTTGTTGCTATGTTCTCTATTTATAGATATTCTTATGAGTAGGATTGAAATCTATCGTTAATTGTTCTCACTGACGTTCACTTGGAAAAGCATACAAAATAAACGTATATCCATATCAAAAAAGACGAACAAAAATCCCCACTAAATCTGTCTATCTGTCTCTGATCTATTTGTATTCCCGCTGATCTGGTAGGCATCTAACAAAAAATACATCGAATTTCACCTTTCATCAAAATCCACTAATCTGCATTCCACATACATTTTGGTTACCCCATTTATCGTTTATCAAAAGCTAAGCCTTATTCATAAATACAAATTCAAACTGTTCCCAAAAAATAAACGTTAAAAATGAAATGGAAAGGTTTAATCAAAAGATTGTATAGCTATAAAATGGCTGGCATACAAAATTCGATATAAAATTGCTTCAAAATTGTCTAAAACCCAAAGTCATAAAAATAAAAATAATCCGAATACGAGTGGAACCATTCCTCAATATACTCGTTTGGTTTGCTCTTAAAACTATTGCTAGCTGTTCTGTTGTGGTTGTACTCGTATCTCTGTTTCTTTCAGCTCTTTGGATAGAATTTTAATTACAGCTACGAGTTTCTCGGTCTGTGTAATCTGTGTGGCTTAGACTAAGTTGTGTGATTTCGTTTAGTTACTTATCATATTTCCCATTATTTATTCTTGCAAATTATTGTTTTGTTTTTCTCTGCTTTTGCTTTTGCTTTTGCTGTTGCCTTTTTTGTTTGCTTGTATCAGTTTTGGTTTCTGTTTCGTTTCTTTTTGTTCGCTTAGTTTATATTCAAAGAAAAATTCTGATTGTTTTCATTGCACAAGATTTACAATTAGAAGCAGAATAACTGTAACTTAAAAATTAAAAAATTAATTCCATGTTTAACGTTTTCTTTTGTGTGGAAAGAAAATGTTGTGTGAAATTAGTCAAACTCAATTTTTATTTCATTCGTTCGCTTTTGGCATTGTGTATTGGGTATTCAGTTGAGAAAAATGACACTGGAACAAGGAAGGAAAAGACTCTGGCCTGGGATCATCTTCGGGTCTGTAAAAGAGATCTGTCAGAGTTTCTCCTCCGTCTTGTTCTTAGCAGTTTCTCGACCGACTCCCATGCCTTGTTAATTTTTAAGATTTTGTTGCATGTGTTATTTATTTTGTTTTGTTGTAGAAATTGTGTGCTTGGCTAGTTAGCGGACAGTAACATACTGTAAGATCATACTCTAAGGATTGAAGAGTCATCCAACAATCGACTATTTGGTAGTGGATTTACATAGTATGTATCTACATATGTATGTATCAAATGTATGAGAGATTAGGTCCGACTAGACTGACTCCCGATCGCAGAGATCGCCTCTATCATACGAGTATGTATATAATTGTATAAAGCTCCTTGGGTTACGAGTATATGTGTTGTTTGTTCTTGTTCGTTTTCAAGTATGTATGTTTTGTGCGCTCAATACTAAAGCGAAGCACATAATTACCCATGCACCGGCATGTTTGTGAGTTCTATGGTCTTGTGATGTTCATTGTTATTGGTATATATGTTTATATATCGAGTATATATCGGTAATCGTATTTGTTCGACTTGCCTCTCTATCCTATTCATTGTTCAGCTTTTGTTTTGTTTGTAGTGAATTGCTTCTGGTGTTTGTACAGTGTATAAACTTTTAGTATTCAATATTAAATCAAAAATGAATATCATAAATTATAAATAGCTCATATCAATACCAAAAGTTAGACTGTGTACGATGTTTCGCTGTTCTCACTGCGATGAATGAGCGAACTCTTGCACGAGGCCTGCATAGGTCCATGCAATAATTCGCTCGATCATCGTTTGCATCACCAAAAAATCATGCAATTCATCAACACGCAGATATTATTGCTCGCAGCCATTAAATTTGATCAATTTTGCCTCGCTGCCGCGCCAATCTAGAGGGAATGCCATCTATGAGAAACATTCCCACTGCTGTGCGCAATGGGCTGGTTCACTCAAAATCACTGGATAAATCTCATTCGCGTCATATTTCTCGTTTTTCTTTTCTTTCTTAGTTAAACTTTTGTGAATTCTTTTCTAATTCCAATTTGGATGGGTTATTCTATTGGTTTTGGTTTGCTTTAATGGGTTTAATGGACTTTTAGGGGATTTTGGGATTTGTGTTTGGGTTTGGGCTTGGATTTGCTTTTGGGTTTTTGTGTTTATCCTATGGGGTTCTGTTCAAAGTAAAAATTACAACGGGGAGGGTATACATTTACGTAGTAGTGGATATGTTAGGTTAATTGGTTCTGTTTTAGAAATGCGTTTTTGTCTAGAGAGGAGAAGAAAGGCGAAATTTGTGTATTTTCCCTAAGTGACTATAAATGAAGTTCGCTGAAAGTTTTCCTTGGAATTTGGGACTTCCATGGGCTAGCCACAAATCTGGTTATTATTCATCTGTTGATTCAAAAACATTGGTTCCAATCCCCTATACATACATACATTCACTTAGTCCGAGTAAGTGTGTACAATTATTTATATTAGAATTTATTTTCATCTACAATTTCTCACTATAAAGCTCACAAAATGAAGTCTTCCAAAAATTGTTGGGATCTTGCTTCAATTCTCAAAAAACAGCAATATAATTTCAAGCGTATCCAAAAAAAAAAATCTGAAAATCTGTCTATTTTTTATCAATAAGTATTCTCCTTTATTAAAAAAAATATAAAAACTTTAAAGGAAAATATACCCGTTTTGCTTGCATTCATATATATGTGTGTATATGTATGTATATTCAGTGGAAGAATGAGATAATGTCGTTTGGGAGAGGGGAGAGGAGGTTTGGGGGTACTCTTTTTAAACTTAATTTATTATCAGTTTTTAGATATTGTTTTCTACAGAATTAGGAAAATTGGAATTAAAAATGTTGTAAACAATGGTAGTACATGATTTTTTGTTAAGTCTCTTGTTGTGTATGTGTTTTTTTACGAAAGACTTTCTTTAAACGAGTTCACTTGTTTATATTTAAATTATTGCGTTTTAAAGACAAGATTTTGTTTATTTTTTTTTAAGCATTTTTTCTGTGTATTATTTAGTCAATGGTATTTATATCAAGTGTTTTTCTCTTTTTTTGTGGTTTTTAGTGTTTTCTTTTTGGTTTTAATTTACTTAAAAATTTTCGTTATTAATTTAATAATTAACAAATTGATTTTATAATAAAACCAATAACAATAACCACCTCGCCCATATGGCTACGAGACAATAATATGTGGTGCTGATAGTAGTACAGCTATTGTGGCTAATATTGTGAACATTGTGAATATGATAAGGCACAGTCTGTCAACGACCATAGCTGCAAATTTCCAATCATTGGCAATGTCATTTGACTCGTCATCTTTACGTAGCTGTTTTTGGTTGTGGGTTTTTGCGGGTTATATTTCATGTTTGGGTTGGTATGAGTATTCAGCGATAGAGAGAGAGAGAGAGTGTGTGAGTTAAATTGGAGAGAAAAGAAGAGGCAAAACTATTAACTTTCATCTGTAACAATGATGGGTGAAGGGCTAGATGCAGGCATTGAGTGGGGCCTCTGGTATGTGAACGATATATATATATACGATCTGATAACAATTATATATAATGTTTGCCAAGATATCACACCCAACATTCAGGGATGATTATCAGCCAACTTACCTGATCAGTTATAAAGCGAATTTCCTTTAAGATTAAACCTAATTCATATTCTGTTGATGATTTGATGCACGTGTGATGACTGACCGCATCTGGCATTCGAGTGCTGCCAATTGGTCCAATGCTGCCATCGTCGCCTTGTCTGCAAATTGGCACAAGGCCAAAAACATGGGACGTGAGTTGGTTATTCTACTTAGCCGAATGCGGACCCAGGGGCCTGCAGAACATTATGCTTTTGGTACGAGTATATTTGGATTCATTACCCATAAACCGTGCGATAGAAGGCTGGGTTGTGCGGCAGTGTTCCGCCTGGCGTCATGGGGCGACAATTGTGGCGAAAATCATCATCGATGTCCAGAACATTGGCCAGCAGTGATTTCGAGGAGCTTCGTTTGGGGGAGGACAAACAATTTGGTAAGTACACTCTGTAGGTCTATGAATATTTTGCACTGTTTCTGTCCTGCTTTTGCTTTCGTTGCACGCTTGCCAGGTATGCCAAAGTCTACTTTGGTTCGGAGGTTAATGTATGCTTGTGTATATTCTCGATGCATATGCAATTTCCGATAAAGTTTGGCAAGGAATAAGCTTTGATTATTAGGTGAAAGCAAAAGCAAGAACAGCTTAAAACTCGTTATGCTAAATACCGCTCTTTCAGCTCGACATCGGAGAGTATCTGATGCTTGCGCTCAGACGAAGTGTCCGAGCAGGGCGTGGTCGGGAACTCCAGAATCAGTGGTCGTCCCGGGCGACTCATTCGTAATATCCATGGCAGCCAGCATAAAAATACGATGCGTATCTAACGGCAGGTGGCGAAATTGAAACGTTTAGTGGAACAAGCCCAACGATTACCCCACTCAAAATTATTATATTCATATATGTTCCAATTGCGTGTGATACTCGTACAGTTCGTGTTGGGATGATGATGGCTTCTGTCTCTGGCGGAGAGTGTGTATGAGGCCCGCACGCCACGATTTATGGCTACTTTGCATGAACAGACTCACACACCAGCAGACAGATGGCCACAAGTATGATTTATATTTGATTTGATTACAACTAAAGCAACAAAGTTTGTGGAGTCGATTATTTGGAGCGCAACATGTTGGTGCTCCCTCCATGTGCTCTGCTGCAGGATGTCTGTATGTATGGCGGGTGATTTGTTATTACACTTAGACACTAGCGAGTGTGCACAGTGCACGTGGGTGGGTGTAGTCTCGCTCTTCGCAATGTTCTCTGCTTATTTATAGCCATGATGCATGCAAAATTCATGATTTACAACACAAACACAGATACACAGACACTAAACAAGAAACACAAACGCACAGACATACAACACTAGCAATAATGGTGGCAACAAATACTACATATGTACTTATGTATGTACATATATTCCCTAGTTCCGCATCAGAGGCGATTGAAGTGAGCCGATTTACTTGACGCTTTCAAATAGTATATAATTGTAGAGGCTCCAGAACTAAGCATCATCATCCTTTTGTCTGTCCTATTTGTCCTATTCATTGTTCCTATTTTTGTTGTTCTTCCTAATGCCTAAAGTTCAGATTTAACTATCCATAATCATATATATAAGATGTGATGTCTCAATTACTACTTCCTTTCAGCTTAGTTGAAATCAAAGGCCTCTGCCATTTCGATGTCTCAGTATCCCTTTCCAATATCATTGAACATCCATTGCTTCCTGGTTAGCTGGTCACGTGGTTGAAGTGAATTCAAATACCAATCGAAAAACCCACAGAAACAAGAATTGAATCGATAGTCGGGACATGCTTTGCTCCTTTGCCAAAGCTCATCCACAGTGCCCGTCCCTCTCTCCTTCCTGTCCCCTTAACAATATTCCAGTTGAGCTGCTGACAACTCGCTCTCAGCTGACAACCTCGCTTGCACTTTGCCAGATACTGCTCCTGCTCCGACTCCTGCTCCTCCTATGCCCCGTGTCCTGTCCTATCGTTTTGCTTCTGTTCCTTGTTGGCGGTTCTTCGTTTTTTTGGCTAACAAGCGAGAAGCTTACATGGAAATTCGCTTCAGGACGTGGCATGCAAACTAAATGCAAAGTTAACCATTGCAATGGAACAACTGGCATTTGCCATATCCATATCAATACGTACTCGTCCTCTTCAGCCAACCAACCGCTCTGTGCTGTCTCTCCACCTCTACCATATTTCCTTTTTGTGCAAATTGATTTGTTGTTATCACACAAAAACGGGGCCCAACCCGCGAAGAGGGAGTGTGGTCTCTGGAGCCAATTCAAGTGCCAGGCGACAGGCGACAGGCTCGTGGAGCAGAATAAGTTTGCGGGTCAAAAGGACTTTTTGTGCATGCACATTTCTAATGCAGCTGCCTCGCCAATTGGCTCAATTTTCCTTCCCGTGTCAGGACAACTCACAACTGGGGCAGCTGTCAAACCCGACGCAAACCGTACCTACCTTTCCCATACCCCTTCCCATACCCATACCCATTCCCATCCCATGCACTTGGCTTTCTGTTACTTTGTGCTCGATTTCTCGATTTGACTTTTCCTTCATGTGCTCCAAATTCAATTGTATGTCGAAAGGTCTGCCAAACATGGGTGGGGGGACATGTCCACATTCTTGCGCGAAAACCATACAAAACTTTTCATGTGAGTGATTTCTTAAAAGCCAATCGACTTCCCCTGAGTTTCTCCCATACTCTTTTTGCTTCATCTCTATCTTTTCACTTATTCCCTCTCCGAGTCTCGTCTAGCCAAACTTTTCATTATGCATTTTGTGGCAATTGCAATAATGCTAAGAAATTGCTTTCCACTTGGATGTGCTGTAACAAAATCATGATGAAGCCTCTCATGTTTTCCCCGTTATTGATATTACAATTTGCGGTAAAGGTGGAGATTCTTTCGGTAGGGACTGGTTTTCTTTTTGCGATACTATTACTGAAAATACTTGACTCTTTAAGTGGTTCTTTCCAGCAGTCTACTCTTGGGGAAATGTATTTACAAATATATGTACTCTGTTGTGCGGGACACTATAACTTATAATTATGTTTGCTGTGACTCTTCCTGTTCCCCAACTAATATCTACAACTGAAAGACTACTGTCGGGCTTTGACTGCTCTTCGCCTGCCCTATATCAATCGTCTCTAATTACGAAGACCATACAAAAAAGTCCCTGCTCATTCAGACACACACAACATAAAAAATATATTTGTCACACAGAGTCTATATACAGAAAAATAGATAAAATATACAATATAAATGAGCGAGAGCATACGTTTGTGTGTGGTTAGAGTGAAAGACAGACAGAGGAGCGCATCATATTGCATAATATATCATTTGACTGCAGTTTCGACTTTGTCATCTGGGTTTTTGTAGGTTCTTTTCACATACACACGAGTACGAGTATATAAGTAGAACGAGTACGAGTACAGAGTGTACAGAGATGCAGATACAAAGGAGAGTGTGCAACTGGTGAGGAGGTACTAGCAAAAAAGGGCTCAACGTGGTCGGGACTTGGGTGTATGGTTGGTTGGTGGTTGGAAGGACCGGGGTCTCGGGATATTCGGTTTCTTGCTAGGATTGGGATTGGGGTTGTGGCATACATACACATAAGTAGAAATTATGGGCCCAACATCAACATTACGATATTTTTCATTACATAAATTATTTTATAGTAGACACGTATAGTAGCTAGACATGTTGGATGGTTACAACATTCATTTCGTACTCTGTACATCCGTCTGGTCACATTTCGGCTCGGCCTTCGCTTCGCATCGCTTCATTGACCTCCTTTATTTCCGGGTCACTCAAACATTGGCTAAAATTTAACTCGACTGACATTTTGTGGTCTGGGCTTTGACCACATTGGAGATACATTTGGGTATACTAACGAAATCAACATAAAAACATCAAGTTCAGCTTGCAAAAGCGCCTCTAAGTAGGCATCACAACTAACACAACCGAAAAATTGCAAACAACATAAACGGGCTGGTTGTGTATGAAACAGAAATGTTGTTACGGCAACACAACAACACCAACAACGACAACAATAAAAATTATAATGATAACAAACAACAACATATTGTATACATATTTATTTGTGCAACTATTTGCTGATTTCTTTTGCATTTAGATTCTATGTATATATTTTTATTATGTTTTGCAATCATTTGTTCAAGGAGCTTCAAGAGTTTTTCAACTGTCACTGATGAGCACAGAACACATGAACAGAGTTTGGTTCTTTCAGTACAGATGTACTCGTATTTATTTGTAATATTGATGTGTAATTTAATTTTGAAAGAATAACTTACTACATGGGAGAAAAGTGTAAGTCAGAGTATTCACAATCGCAATATGGTACTGTTTTGAAGTGGTTCAGTTCAATTTTGTTCGATTTAGATAGTCTTTCGAAACACTTGAGGAAAACGGACAAAAATTTTGAATTAAAGATAAAATCTTTGGTTTAATAAGAACTCCAAAATTTAGTAATTTTGCAAATGAATGCAATATTTTGTATTATTTCTGCAAAAGCCTGTGGCATAATATTTCTTGAAGCAGCTTTCCATTTCGGTTCGCTCCATAAACGACCGAAATTCAGTCCATTGAAATATACTTTTCAGTTCAGTGTTCGGTCACAATGATTGCTCTTTAACACAAAAGTTTACTTTACTTCTTGATGGCGTCTTATTAGTTTTTTTTAGGGTTTTGATTTTTGGGCTTTGGGATTTTTTAAGAATGGAAAACAACACAAAGTAACACAGTACAACAAGTAAGTAAATAACGTGAAAAGAGGAAACACAAAAACATTTTTCTAGCTAACACATAAATTATTTTTGCATGGCTCTCGTGAAGCAGTTTTTCTCTTTTTGGTTGAGATAAATCATATCAAAAAATGCTAATGCTATGCGACAGTGGACACGGGACCGGCAGCGACCGCCAGCGACAGCGGTCATGGGATCTGGGGGATTGGAATCTGCCCATCCGCCCTCTCCAGCAATCCGTAGATGGTTGGAGAGCGTAGGATGGAGTGCCTCCTGCCTGATGATGCAGGAGGGCAGATCTATCCAGCAGAACAGTTGTGGTCCCGTGACCACTGTATCGTACATGGACTGGGGCTATATCGTACGAGTACGCGTATATGATGAGTGATGGTCGCTTTTGCAGTGGTTTATTTATTTGGATTTTCTTTTTGTTGGAAAGTTTGGTTGGCTGTTGTTGTTTTACTTGTACGAGTAGTTGTTTGGGATGGTTGGTGGGTTGACCTATTTGTGACTTACCCATTCGGACATTTCGTGCGTATCAGCATTTCGATGATGATAATTTAATATTAAAATCGTTGACACAACGGATGAAGCTACCATAAACATTATGCAATTGAAATATGTACCTGTTGGTTGGTTGGGCGTGTTGTCAATATATATAATATATATATATTACGTATATATAGTATATCGTTGGGTGTGTTGGAAAATGTACGAGTAATTGTTGTTGTGGTGCATGTGAATATTGATTTGTTTTATTGTTTCAGATGTTGGTATAGATTGGTTTGGTATAGATGTGGTTTGATGTGTTTGTTCGTTAGTTGTGGAGCATTGTTCAGGGTAGCGCATGTTTCATAGTTCGGAATCATTCAGAGTGTTTGATTTTGGTATGGTTAATATGCATTTGAGAGCGCACATAGTTTTTTTTTTGTGTCAAAGGTACACAGTTTGTTTGAAAGAAAGAAAAAAAGGCAAGAGATATATACAAAAATTTAGTTAGTACATTAAATGCAAGAATTTTTGTTTTTTATCTTCTGAGTTTCTCAATTCTTTTAACGGCATAACAAATGTATTGGCAATTGAAGAAAAACAAGTATAGGTTTATGCTCTTTTCTTTAACATACACACACACATAGGTAACTTTAGTCGGAATACTTTAGAAAAATATTAGGTAAAAGTACATAGAAGTTAGACACCGAAATCGTACGCCAAGAACGGAATTTAATAATATAAATTGAATATTAAAGTTTTGAAAACTTTTTGCTGGAGATAGAAGTCGAATTTGAAAATTGAATAAATATTTGAATGAAACGATTAAATAAGTTTTCTTTGGAGTTAACATACGGTAGGGTTGTTCCTTCCTGAATATTTGATTAACTCTACTCCTTTTTCTCATGTAAGATAATTTTTTAATACTCAATATTAATAGATTAAAATAAATATATCAACTCAGTTATAATTGATTCTTATTCATTTACAACATTGAGATCCCTAGACAGATTGGATAATAGTATAAAAAAATTTACTTTGAACCTAATAAAATTAAGAAACTATCCGTGACTATCACCTGGAAGACAATCCGAAGGATAGATAATTCAATTTGGAACTTCTATTAAATTAGGAACAACCCAACCATATCATAATTTTTACTTGTTGATAATTTCTTTTCAATCGAAAAAAAGTTTATAGCGTGCAAGAAACTCGTCAAATGTGTGTGCATTGTTCAAACCAGCTCGAATGTTCTGTATATATATATATGTATTGATCATTTTTGGGTTGTTAAAGTTAAAATACTTATATATGGGTATAGTATTTGTTTATATGTACGTTATTGGCATATTTTAAAAGCTTAATAGCAACATTTAAATGCCCTTTAGTTATTGTTTAATCAGTTTCTTCCTCTACGAATTTTAGAAACTATTCTAAATATTTTTTTTGACATCAGTTTCGATTTCCTTAAGGACCCCAAAGTCAAAATATAAAATATATCTTTTAACTTTTGAGCCAAAGGAAATTGAGTCATGGCAACTGATGGTGCGGAGTTGGAATTCACAGTTTTGTTTTATTGTGTGTCAAAGTTTTAATATTATAAAATCATCGGATTTTACTTGGAGTTTAAAATCATTTTAGAAATGCATGGATATATGAAATGAATATGCAACTGCAATAACGTTACAGGGTTTTGTATATATAGTTAAATCATATATGTATATAGTACATATATACGTGTATGTAGTTATGTATCGATATGGATTGAATAAGAAAAGAATACACTTCCAAATAAGGACAAGAACACACACAAACTTAAAGCAAAAGGTAGAAACATCGACATCATACGATTTACTGTAACATTTACATTTACATTTACATGAAGCATTACCATCGACTAGTTTCGGTAAACAAAATGGTCTTACCTAACAAAGGCACCGCATCGGATGTGGCCGGCATAGTCTCGGCAACCATATTGAGAAACACGGTCAGCGAGAGCAGGATTGTAACACCTAGATATCGGATGATGAAGACAATTAAGTGACGGAGGCTCTTATCTTGTATATTATGGGTGTCTGATGTGACATTTGTTCATTAACAGTAGGTCTTTGCTAGGATTTTTGCTCTTTTTATATGGCCCTACAGCATAAATGTTTTTCTATTACCATTTTTCCAGTTCCCAAAAGTGTAATTGCTTATACTGTACCGAATGGTATGATTAATACTGTCAGAATCTTTCGTTTCACTTGTTTAACCCTCCCTTTGGTTCTTGGTATACTGCCACTAGGAATCTTTAAGTAGTTTTTGGGTGCTTTTTGACACCCACTTGCTAGCCATCTATTTCTGTTTGGACCACTCAACTTTGGCTGAAGTAAAAGTCCTCAACATTCGTCGAGTCCCTACTGATTTTCCAGCCCACTAATGCCCTATCCTGTCCCGTCCTCCCACCAATCGACAGCACATTTGAGGCAAGTGCTTAACAGCCAGCCGGAACATTCCTTACGCCCGGATCGTTGAACACTTTTTACTACTCAGTCATAGCAGCACTAAAAGTTCAATAGTTTCTTTGCCAAACCAACGCTTGCAAGGAGCTGGGCTGGTACTATGCCGTCATCTTCAGCGACATCAACATCAAGAAGGGGAGCGATGGCAATAACGAGTAATGCGCCAATTCAGTCAGTCACTCAGTCAGTTAGTCAGCGGGTGAGTGGCTCATGTCGGTTCGGCTCTCAGTGGACTCTCTTCGAGCGCTCATCAACAGCATTATGGGAGGCATCTAATTTTAAATTCGCCCTAGCTGTAGACGAGTCTGTCATTATTTAAAAAGTAAGTACTTGGCAAATACTTTTGAAGCGGCTCTCGAGCTGTTTGCATGTGTGGGCGGCTCCCGTTTCCCGTTTCGCGTTTCGCGTTCCCCTTCTCCATGGTTCTTAAGTATTTGTGTTGCGTAAGTGGTTTCAAATTATTGTAACTACACCGCAGTCCCCCAACCAATAGGAGTATAAAACACTAGAACTTACCCAGTGATAATTTTTCACCCGAGTCCGGTGGCAGAGTGAATCCCAGCAGAGCCATTGAAGCAATCAGCACACAGGGTATAATCAGATTGAAGAAGTAGTATAACGTTCTTCGGCGGATGATGATGGCAAAGGTTATATCTATATACGGTTCCGGGCAGCAGTTGTAATAGATCTCGTTACGCTTGCCTGGAACACCTACGGTGGTTCAATTGTACAAAAAGTATTACTACAAGATATATTCGTGGTGGAAAGGCATCTCATTTCATTGTTTCATTGTTTCTCTCGTATGCGGAGGTACGTATACGTTTACGAGTATGTTTCTGTGGCAGCTTTTACTTAGGACTTGATCTGAGCATTTGTTTCGAGCATTTCTTGGCATTATACAAGTTAAATAGGAGTATGATAGGAAAGTAAGCATTGGATAAGAGTTACGATAGCGTTCTTGGGCATAGAGCAGAGCAGAGCAGAGCAGAGCAAAGACTAGAGTTGCTTGTAAGTGTAATAAGAAGTAATCTTGCCATTTAAACTTTAAAGTCTGTGTACTTAATTTTGAATAAAGTATTCTTTATAAATATACTTATGTATTGTATGAATATGATATGCATGGGATGTAGAAATGTTTGCTTGAGCAGGGAGTGTGGAGCATTGAGTGTGAAGTGTGCTGTGCATGCCTTGGAGTTGGATTGGGGCTGGAACTAGGAGTGGGTGTAGTTAGTTGAGTGTAAACTTAGTTTCGGAAAGAGTTTTATTTGTCTAGGCAACTAATTGTAAGAAAAGTTAAGTAAGACCAGAGCAGAGCCGAGCAATTTACTATGGGGAAAAGTTGTATGCACTTTGCTTCAAATGTAAATACAAGAAAAGTTATGTGGAGAAGGGAAATTTCGTTGCGGGTTAGATATGTATGCATATAAGCGGAAAGAGTAAGTGGAGAGTAGAATGGTGTAAACGAGATTCATGATTGCAAATCTTAAGTTCACTTTTGGGTTACACCCTGTCAGTGGTTTCTAGTAGCTAATAGATACTGTACTCAATATGTTGATATTAATGTGTTGAACTTTCATGAATAATTAATGAATTTATGTAATAAATTATGCAGAAGAGTCGAAGCCACGGTCGCGGGGTAAGGTTTAACATACGATTTATTAGATCAAAAACTATGCTCAGTTCTGGGCAATGTTCTAAAAAGTTTAAAGTGTTCTTTTTTAACCATTGTACCGACATGTGTGCAAAACTATATTCCCAATAAAGACTTTTCGCAGAGAGGAAGCATAATCCGTATGCCTATGGCAGGGCCGCTGGCTCAAACTTCAGACTAAATTATCTGCTCAACTTACCCCAAGATTACCAGGGGGATTACAAGAGCGAAGAACAAATCGCCTTGGTGGAGTATTTTAAAAATGACCTAGCTAAAATCCAACCACAGTCTCTGCGCCTGCCATTTCGGGAGCACTTTGCCATCTCAAAATAATTTGCATAAACTGGCTGGGGTTGTGGCCGCAAGTGCCGAGCACTGAAAACAATGGTGGAGAGGAAAGAGAGCCAGCGGAAAACTTTGGAAAACTCCCGAAACATTACGCATTGAGTGAAAAATAAAAGCCAAAACGAAATCAACAAAAATGCAACCCAAATGAAAGGAGAGGGCAATGAAAAGAGTCGGCAAACGAAAATAAAATTTGTTGCACAAACTTTTCTTTTTCACTTTTGTGGCTAGTGTGGAGCTCAAAACTTTTTGGCTATGCAATTGTCCCTGTATTTGTGGGAGCGCTAATTTATAGTGCATATATGTATATGTGTGTGTGTGAGAGAGAGACTGCAGACGTATTTGTCCTTTAATTTCTTAATTGGTTCTGGTGCGTGGCTGTGAAGAGAACTAAAGAGCAAAGCTCGTAGCCCCACTGGGTGGCAATTTTCGCTGACTGGCTTGACTGGCTTGACAAATCGAGGGCGTGGCTTGACTTTCTGCCAGTTTTGCATTTTATGCTGAAAAGTGCAATTTACTCTCAATCTGTGAGGGGTTCGAAACTCGTATTTATTCTAAATTTCTTTCATTTTGTGCTTCCGTGTTCATTTGTGTTTCTCTTGTCTTTCCGAAAGTCCAGAAAGTTGACTTTGCTATTCCGCTTTGCTATTTCTAATTTAAAAGTCTCAATGAATGAGGACAAGTCAATTGGGGAATACAAGAGGAATGGAGCTATGCAGTAGCATAATCTAATCCACAACTCATCGAGGGAAAGCAACTCATCTAACTTTGTGTACACTCGAGTATATTCAAAATTCAAAAAGGCTTAGTTAGGTCTACAACTGTCACTGTATCTGCAGTTAGTTTATTTTGTATTTTGGTTAAATGTAAATACATTCTATTCAGCATTCATTCGTAGTCGTTTTACATGCCGTTAGCTTCGATAAAGAAAACTATATAATAGATTTCAGGATAAAATGATCTAAGTGGAGTGCATACACGGGCCAGGCCTTACCTCTTGGTTAGGTTCATATGTAACTCATTAGCAACTGCGATTGGAGTAGCATATTTAGGCTGTTGGATAGCCTAACAGTATGCTTCACCAGTCAGAGCTCTTACAAAGGGCAATCGAAACGTTTACGCGGCTATTTCGGACTTTGAAAGTTAAAGCGCCCAAAGATTTTGTGATAGTCTTATTGAAAGTAGAGTTTTTTTGTTTTGAAAGAGTAGAGTGAGTGGGAGAACACTGGATAAGCGTGTAGGTTTTAGTGAAGTACGAAAGTAGTAGAGTAGTTGGTTGAGTTTAGAGTAATGTAGTACGGGATTGTTTCACAGGGTTCATGAATTGCCCTACTTCATTCCGTATTCATTGACCTCGAATGGGATGATGTGAGACTGAGACCGAGAAGTGTGAGATATGTCAAAGCAGTGATAATAAACGCTCTCATCTTTAGCTGATTGAAGGTGCCTGGCAGTGCTTTTCACTGCCCCGCCACTAGTTCAATCAACTTGCGATGAGCAGTCGCAGTCGGAGTTTCGAACGGAACGAGTTCGGAACTTTAGTTCGCAGCTTGAACCCTGCTTGCAGCTTTTTGATACTTTTGTTAGAGACAGTAAGTAAGATAGAAATAGAGAGACAGAGACAGAGAGAGAGAGAGACAGAGAGATAGTAAGAGGAAGTTACAAGTAAAGTGTGTGTTTGTGTTTTCGGTACACAAAAGTAATCGGCCTCGAACGGACCATAATATCTCCTGCAGAGATGAAGAGCGATACTGTTGTTCGTTTGTGCCAACAGGCAACAAGACGAACTTCCACACACGCGAAGAGAGATTGGGGGGAAAGTATTTGAATTAATTTCTCAATTTGTATCTGTCTGAAGAACGTGAGTCACTTGCCAAAGAAGCAACGGCTGCTGAGAGTTTGGGTTTGGATAGTGAAAATCTTGTTCATATGTCGGATATGTTGAGGATGTCGCTCCGAACGACGTTGGCTTACTCACCCAGTAGTTCCCACTCGCCGTTGAGCACGTAACTGCTGATATCACCGCCAGTTTCATCTTGTAATTGTAAATCCAGCTTTTTATATATATGATATTCGGGGAGAGGGTAGAATAATATAAATATTTTCGCTCGCTTCAAACGAATACAGCAAAACAAACGAAAAATGTACTGAGGAAATCAAAAAGTTCTTTCAAGTGTAATTAAGTAAGCAAAACAACTACGAGTCTTGTGAGTACTTCCTGGTTGCCCTGCTTGTGCATTGTTGGAGACTGAACCAAACCTGAAATCCATCATAGGTCCAGCTGCCGAACTTCATCTCGCAACGCTGATCGTCAAAGGGAAACCACGTGATATCTATCTTGCATGTCGACTTAAAGATTCCCGGCGGCACATACAGACACGACCCGTTGTTCCTCACCACGACATTAGTCTGGTAGGTGCCGTCGAATCCCTCGTCGGCGCTGTTGTACATCAGCACGTCCGGCTTCCAGATGCGATGCGGCGGTATGCGTAGATCCTTCACTCCCCCGTAGTCGGAGGTGTTCCAGCGGAGGTTCATGTCGTTCCACTCCAGTTTCAGCCACACATTCGTGACAAGCAATTGATTTTTCTCGTCCTGAAAAAAAGGTATTCCAAACAGGAAGTTCATTACACTCGCCGCTCGCAATCAAATATTATTAATTAACACAAAAAATTGTACGAACTCGCATATGACTTTATTCAGCGAAAAGTTTGCACGGTTATTTATTTTTTTTTTGTAAGTATTTCCTGCCGCAACGGATGCGACGACCTGCGGTGGGAATTGGTTGGTTACCCGCTCATGCATGTAAAATGGCAAATGAAAGCAGAAAATAAATCTGAGGTTGATTCGAACTGAATCTGATTGGAAATTGTAGAAACTGTAAACAGCTGTCCTGATTGGATAAAGAAAAACTATTTTCTTTTAATAAATTAAACAAATTTTTGTTTTTACAATTTTACAGATGAATCACGATGCAGCCAGAAAAACAGATCCCAATATTTTCGGGTAATGGATGTGCGATTTTTATGAGAGTAATATTTTGCAATATATCCAGACATAAGTAATACCTTCTATCTTTTATAGATCCCTTTGCATACTTTCAAGCCTCCATCCGAACATTTGAACACTATAAAGGTAAAGCCGGTAAACCTGACAATTTTTCCCTGAACTTTAATCAAGAGAGTTACATTTTTAAATGCAATCTAACCAACTGGCCCCTGGGATGCGCCCCAATAACCAAATCCGTGTATTACAATAAAACGGCAGCGGCAAACACAGGAGATGGCCAGCTGCTCTTAAAAAATTCACCAACTGCACACTGGGCGTATGTGTAATTTACAATTAAATGCCTGAAATATTCATGGTCCACTCGGACAGCAACAGCAACAGCAACAGAAACAGCGGCAGCGGAAAGCAGCTCCAAAAGCTGGGTAAAATGAAAATGAAATGAAAACAACTGCGAAAAACAAAATCTCTGGCGCGTAACTAACAAAGGGCGTTAGGAGCTGTAGGGACAAAACGAAACGAGACGAAACGGAGCGGAACAGAGCTGAACAGAAAGGACTCGGACTGAGCACCGGCATCGCATTGCACAAATATTTTGGCCGAACAATTTCCGTTAGTCAGTGTGCAAGTGCAATCACAAAATGGGCTCAAATATGCGACAGAAATGCGGTAGAGATGAAATGGAGCCACCGATTCCTAGCTACATGACTCCACTGCAACTGCTGCTGCGAGCACACACAGGGCATAGGACACAGGACAGAGGATACAGCCACAGAAGCAAGCCCGTAGGCGATTCAATATGCTTTTTGGTGGATACCCGCACAGTGGAAGGTTGGAAGGGGGGAAATCGAAGCATGCGGCAAATTGAACATTGTAAAGGAGAGACGTGGCAGGACTTGGTTATATTGCGGTCATCACGCAGCGCAGGAGCAAACATGGTACGTGTCTCTGTGTGGGTTCAGCTAAATATAGCCATTACATTATTGCACTTGACTGCAGCAGAGTCCATTTCAAATAGGCAGCTGCCTCTGGCCCCCACACACACACACGGAAACGGACTCATATTTTGCGGTGCGCTTTGCGACTGAAACCGCAGCAGACACACACAAATACCGGTCGACGAAAAGTATGCCACGGCTTTGCTCCTGCTCCTGCCCCCGAAGTCTGAGCACTGAGCACTGAGCGAGCGAGGACTAATAAAATTCCGTTTTTACAAATTGAGTTTTGTTAACGCTCACTAATTTTGTCGGCTTACACATGAAGTGCATTTTCGGGTGGTTTCCAGCACCATAATTCATTTAGCATTCCCCGACAACGTCCATGGATGCTATCGTCAGATGGTTGAGTGTTTCAGATTCAGATAGGTGCAAAGCTGTATAATTCGCTCGCTGTAATCTACTGCCGCATGTACATTTTTTTTTTAAATTTAATCTTCAATTTGCTTAAATATGTTTTTGCTTCATCTTTAAGTGTCAGACGAAGAGTCCACTCCCAATCAACTGGTGGCCCTTTCTGGTTACGGGACGTTGACTTCTCTTTACAATTTCCCCTTCGTTAGGTAGCGCTTCTTTTTCTGTCACTTCCCTCTATTTCTAGCTTGAATTCCACTTCCAATTTGCATTTTATATGCGAGTGTTCATTTGCAGCAATACAGAAATGTTTTATACAATTATAATGGTAAACCGCAAAATGACTGAGCGAGCTTGCATTGCACAAAATTTAATTAAAATGTAAATAACAGAAAATGCAGGAGACCTAGCCTGGGGTAGAATAAAACGAATTAATCATACTCTAATGTGTTCTTTATTGTCTGGTACCAAAATTAAATAAATGAATTATTTAAAATTTAGCCATTAAAAACACATCCGATTAGATTTAATAAATGAGAGTAGATTGCTGCATATTCGCATTAAGCATAATTAATTATTCAATTTAACTGGCTAAATCTTTATGTATTGCATCCTTTTTAAAAGAGTTGTTTAAAGTTGTTTTAATATTGTTCGAAAGTTTTTCAAAGATGTAAGTTGTAAGCAAACGTCTCAGCAAATCTGTGATACCTCCTGAAGGGGTAGCTAGAGAATTATCAAGTGAGGGAAAAGAAACAGCGCCGAGACCAGACGAGTGCATGCAGAAGTAGGAAAATTATGACTCCTTTTGGTAGCGGTCGCTTTTTGCTTGCTGCAGCCAGCAGATGAATGGCCTGAAGGGAGAGGTGTGGTCGTTTGCTGCTTTTGGTAGTTTTCTGCACAAAACAGAACTACCATAAACGAAGCTTATTCGCATTCAAATGGTGTATGAGTATGAGTATATGTAGATACGTGTCTACAATGTCTGTGTATGAGTATCTGCGGTAAAGGAAAAGTATAAATAAATGGCAGGCCATGAGCGGAAGTTGTTGAATTTTAAATGAGCAGAAAAAGCAAACGGCAAAATTATTACAACCCAAGAGCTTTTATTTTTTCACATTTTTATTTTTTTTGCTCTGCTCTGCGCTGGCTTCGACCAGGCCAAAGACAAGTTTCGGCACGCGGAAATTTGCATGTACACAAACAGAGCAGAGGCGTACATACATACATATGCATATATGTAGATGTATGTGTACACACATATGTGCGGTACACAACACGCACAGGCACAGAAACAGAAACAGCCACAGATCCACACACAGAGCCATAGGCGGAGTCGGTTCATTGACATGGCAAGGCAAGAGCGTTCGGGGAATTTAAAAACGCAACTCGAAACAGAACGAGTAAGAGCAGTAGAGTTGACGCCTCGACTATAAGATACTCGTTACTTGGGAACGATAAAACCAACTAATAGATACGAGTTTATCATCCTTATTCTAATTGCAATTTATAAATTTATGCATCCAAAATGTGATTTTCTTTCCCTTAAATTATATTCTTAATTTCCTAAATGGCGGAATCTCAATATACCGTGGAACTCTACGAGTACCGGGTATATACAACTGTGGCATAAAACGCGCAACTCATTCCCGACGCACAGACACACACACATAGACACGCATCCATGCAGTGATACACAGACGCAGACAGAGGCCTAGTTTCTCTTTGTCCTGTGTGCATAAAAAATGGCTGCCCCAGCTCGACTTCATTACTCATTTTCCGCTGATATCCGTTGATATCCTGCCCCCTCTCACCCTGCATCTACTTAATCACTTTCCTTCCCACCGTTGCACCCCAACCCAGCCCAACCCATCCCACTCAACCGCATACTTCGGCTTGCTCCTAGCGTCTTGGCCCTTATCTGTATCTGGGACGGTTTCCTTGTTGTGCCGCTTCTTTTGCCGGCTTCCATTGACGCCAATTAATCTACGCCTCGCTTTGTCTGCGCCTTTTTAATTAATGCGCCCGGGAGTTGTTTTATATGTACTCTTACTTTCCCCAAGCCCCCTCGGTAGCTACCACTCTGGGGTTTTCTTCCGCAGAGGTCACGACAGGAAACTTCAGTGCTTCTTTCTGCTGCTCAATGATCTCTTTGCTTTTCATTCCCCTCCTCGGCTTTTGCTTTCACATTTTCTTCAACATGCCTTTCGATTATTCCCATTTCATTTGTCATTCTGGTTGATTACAGTGAATGCCGAGAGTATGTTTATTCGGTTAAATCAATGATGGGGACTTACATACTTTGCAAGGAGGATTTCGGAGGGTAGATAGGTTCAACTGGCAAAAACTAACGCTGCTAATTCCGATATTAATATCTTAATGATCCAAGACACAGATTTGGGGGATGCTAGATCCATTTTAATACTTAATTTCGCACAAATCGGTCAAGCTCAAACTATTTATTTATTTGTTAAGTTACTGAACATACATACTCCTTAAATATTTATACTTAATTGCATTCTTGGTGGAATGAAATTGCACTCTAGAGTAAGTAACTTCTTCACTACCGCAGCCTTTGCATTCACTCCTTTTTCTGGTTCTTAATGGCATTTGTGCAATCGTAAAACGAAAAATTCGCATTGACTCGCACAAATATTTCTTTCCCATTCAGCAACTTAAGTGGCCCGATCAACGTGCTCATTATTTCAATCTTGTTGCGCCAGTCAATACGTATTATATGGAGTATACTTTAGTCTGGAAATTGCATTCTCTCGGCGCATTTAATTAAAAAAAAGAAAACACTTTTATATTCATTCCTTCCGCTTCGCACGGAGACCAGAAATTAATTGAAACTGAGTGCAAGAAGTTATTTTGCCTTCGAGGCCGTGCGTGCCATGCTCGCACTCCGCAAATGCAATTAAACTGCCGTGTGGGCGTGGCTCTTTGCACATTTTAAGGGCGGCTCATCCACGGCACGACACGACAACAGACTTTTCGGCGGAGTTGGCTTTTCCATCACGTTTATGAGCATGAATGGCAAACATTTGAAACTCCATTATCAGAATGATAGCTGACGGCAAATATTTACAAGGCATTACCCGGAGACCAGATCTACTCGTATATGCAAATGTACTTATGGTATTTATATCTTTCCAACACATAAACGCAATCGCAACCGTTATAAAAAAGCCAAGGGAACGTGTGCCCGGGTTCGGGGTGCCACTCGGGGTTCCCATCGTTTGATTCCACCAATTGAAAATTATTTTGTTGTTGAACGAACCACTTGGGCAGTCGAATAATTATCCAAAGAAAGGTGAACTCGAACTGAAAAGCATTTTGCCATCAATTAGACATCAGCATTTTCCCTTTAATTTGCACTCCTGCCCGACATTACTGTCAACAGTGGGTCAAAGTGCTGCCCTTATTCCGACCACAAGCCATCCCCTAGCAAATTCAATGGATTGGACGTTACGAGCTTCCTGTCCAGCACCATCCAGTGTGTGTGTGTGCGTCATGGACTGTACTCATTTAACAGAGTTGTACGTGTGGAGCGGGAAATTGAGAGACAACCTCGTCGAGTCATTTGAACATGCAACAACATCAATCAAAGGGAAAGTGAGTATAGCTCTCCCCACTACCACAGAGAGCCAAAAATGCATTGAAATCGTTTGAAAAGTATGCCGAGCATGGCCAAAACTATCTCCTCTGCGAGTGAGTGCGAGTGAGTCCTGTTTACGCTGCCGAAATGAATACGAGTACCGGTAGGTGAAGGGACCATTGATAACTCTGTCGAGTGCTTCTGCAGCAGGGTGCGGTGCAACATGATTGCATCCTAATCTCGGTGCCTGGCGTGGCTCATACTCATACCAGTGACAAAGTGCAAAGACCAACCAGGCACACACTGCACATCAATTTCAAACATACGAATATTCAATGCAATTTTCACACAGCCAAAGAAAAAGAAAGGAATACGAACACTTGTGTAAACAAAGGCAGTCTTTTCTTACAGTAGACCTGCTCTGGGAGCAATTATGAAAGAGGCGATAAAAGTGCATTCCAGATGCCAACTTTAGATTAAACTGAAACTGCTATTCTTTCTCGGGCCCATGATTTAATAGCTTCCACAGATTCACCGGGCAAAGTGACAGATAACCGTAGTGCCGGAGTAGGTCCTCTGAAGCAGTCTGAAGTTATCGAAGACGATGACGTTGACGTTGGCAGATAAGTGAAATTGATGAAAGCCAAAGGGCTCTCTACAATCTGCTAGGTGTGACCTCTCCTGCCCTAGTTTAAATTGAATTGAAGCTCCTGCTGCCGGACTCGACAAGGGAAATGGGAAGAGGAGGAATGGTCTATCATGGCAGGTGCCAAATCTGTAAATTGCATGGAGACCCAGCTGCTGCAGAGGCTGCCGGCTGGCAGGTTCCAAAAAATATGCAAGTGCTGCTGAAGCTGGAGCAAACTGCATTTAACAGTTAAAATATTGCCACTGTCAAATGCTTCGATTTCCCAATGGAAAACTAATGGCATTGGTGACTTGCAACTGAGTGTGCCACGAGGCCAAGAGGAATCTCTTCTTTACAGCACTACGGACTTGGTAGAGGGCAGAGGCCTTATCATTTATTATCGCGACTTTCACATTGTTGCGCCACATGCAACTAATTTCCCTCGATAACGACTTCACATCTGGCATTAGCAACACTTGATTGCCATGACATCTACATAATTCCGCGAGTTGTACAGTTATACAGTCCAATAAAAGTTTGAGTATGTCCCAGTTCGGTGCGGTTCCCATAAACCGCATTTCTTGCGTGGTGGAAAGGTGGTAACTGCTCCCCAATACCTACTTGCCTGCTACCCAAATGACCCGATTTTGGTATTTATGCTCGCCCCCCTGTTCCTCTGCACTGTTTCATGTAATTGCGACTGCGCTTTAAGTGTGCGTGCTGCAGTTTTTACTGCCACCAACCGTGGCAACAACAAACGACGGTGGCGGTGGCAACGCATTGTGCCCCGTTTGTTCTTTCAACTTCATTTTGCACCAGCAACCAGCAGCAGTCGTACTTCATTGCTTTACCCAGACCCCCCAGACGGCCCAGCCAAACGAGTCCCCGGCAGCCCTCTGGTTTATATGTTTTGGCAGAAGGTGTGAACAACACATGTGCAAATTTTATTTATTCATTTTATTTGCATGCCAAGTGTGTGCGAGTGTGCTGTATGTGCTCGTATTGTAAATGCACTGAACAAAATCAGAGTATACTCGCCTTCTGGCCTTCCTTGGAAAGGAGAACTCCCACTCTAGGCGAGTTTAAGCTCAAGTCGCCTTTAAGCAACATTAAGTCTACGCGGAGAACAGTTCCAAGGGTACACCAGTAAACAATTTTGCTCAGTGTACTCTGCAATGCTTTTTCGCTGCTTGCGCTTGTATGTGTGACTTTTAACGCGTCACTGAATGCGCAGTGTTCTAGCGTCTGGGATCGTTTTCATTTTTATTTTATTCCCGCTGCTTTTTTTTTTATTTTTTTTACTTCTGCTGCGTATGCCAGAAGCAGTCTTTCAGTCTTTCAGCTGGTTGCTGTTTTTCTTTTCAAGCCTCATATGACTGACTGTGAGTGTGAGTGCGAGTGGGAGTGGGTGTGAGAGCCCTTTGTTTGTGCGCTCCATTTTGCTGGATCCCAACTTTGTGCGGGACTCGCAGGCACGGCACTGGCAGAGACAGAGACAGAGACAGAGTTAGAGGCATGGCCAAACAAACAACTCTCACTCAGATACACACCATCCAAATGCAATGTAGATCTAATATGAATTGAGGTTGTCTCACTAACAAAAGTCTTATAACAGTCTCCACCAACATTTTGCCCTTTCTACCTTTCTCTCTGGGAGTTTTCCCTTTTTCATCGCTGGCCTCCACGCAATTGTGAGTTGCAGAAAAGTTTTTTTCAACTGATGAATGCAGGAGGCGGTGTCGGCGGGTGTTCTCCGCACCGTCCTGCACCTCCCACCTCCCACTCCTTGAAGGTGAGAATGAGTCAAACACCGCACGTGCCACATGACGTTGCATGTAATTTTCTCGACAGTGCCAGTCAGGCAGGATATGTATGTCCTGTCTGTATATAGGCCAGAGGTGGTGCGGAAAGAAACGCCAGCTGCCATTCAAGGAACAGCCAACAGACAGGACACACAGGTGCAGGTGTATATGCAGCTGCTGCTGCACGTTCTTGTGCGGCAGATTCTCTCTCTCTCTCTCTCTTTTTCTTGGGCAAATAATTAAAATTTCACTTTCTTGGGTATTCACTTTTTTATACAAAACGAAATTGTGTCATCAGGGATTCTGTTTTGTGTGAAACTTGGCGCATACTTTAAGGCGCCTTTCGAAACTGGGAGCTCACGGCTGTTTCAAGTGAAAATTAGAGCCGAAAGAGCATTGAGGAATTTATATTGTATGCCGTACTGTAGCGCTACTTTGGAAATATTTACATACATATATGTAGCGATGTATAAATTGTTTCACGTTATTCAATCATAGAATAGTTATTTCCTTCTCAATTCAATCATTGAACTCTGTGCAGACAACACTGAACTGCACCATATGGATGATGATGCCACAATATATGCATATTACTTGTTACAGACAACTGGAGCTAGAGCTACGTGCTCAAATGTAAAGAAGTAGCTCTTATTATTTGCTTTTTGTGGTTACACTTTGGAATTCAAATTCTTTTTAGAGCGTATACGACAAGAAAGCAGTCTCCAGCATACTTGTATATTATTATTATATCCTTTACCAACTTCCCTGTTATTCTACTATAAAATACCTGATTTAATAGAGACAAGTGATTTTTGTGAAGTTGTTGAATATAATGTGAATGAAAATAAATACATCCATCTAAAATATTTGTAATCACCTAATTCATATTAGTTTTGATTGCTACTTACCACATCAATAATTTGCATTAAAGTTAAACCAAAGCTTAATTGTAACGGGTCCGATTCATTGAGAACGGGACGTTCTAGTGTATTATATGGATCCAAAAGATCATGTAACAGTCTCTTTTCATGATATCCTGCTAGGCAAACTGAAAGTAAAACAAAGAATTAGTTGAATTACCTTAAATGGGGAATAAGATTGGGACTGGGAAAGAGGAGAAGGATTTTTGCCAATTCACAGAAATGCCGCAAATAAACATCAATAATACTTGTGGGGACAAAGGAGTGAGTGGAGTGAGATGAGGTCTGGGTCGACAGTTGCAGCAACTACATTTATTGATATACGAAAGTTTACTGGTTCTTGGATTTTGCAACTTGTTCCTTGGTTTTTGGATTGGTCTTGGTCTGAGTCCTGTTCATGGTCCCTATCTTAGGTTTGCGTTCGGATTCTGGTCTTATGTGTGTGCATGCGGGTTGAGCTTTCGGCGTTGAATTGGAAAGGCAACAGCAGAACCAGAACCAGAACCAGAAGTCTCAATGGCTGGCAGAAAGTTTGCGTTTCGGTTGTCCTTTTTGCCAGCAGGCTTCCATATGTAAGATATCCTTCTCTGTCCTTTTGCTAGGTCATGTCCCCCCTGCCTCTCCCACTCTCTCTCTCTCTTCTCATTGTTCTCTGGCAGTCGCATAACAAAAGGAAACTTTTATTGAGCAAAACTTTTTCACATACAAATTTTCTTGGTCCGTTTTTCACTGGCGATAATAGATTGCCTCACACAGATATTACATAGAGACACACGTAAATATGTGTGTGCACACTTGTAAGTGTATAGAAAGACATATTCGCATCGTTATCAGAGAATTATTTATGCATGAATGTGGACTATAGGAGAAACTACAAAAGAAAGTAGATGGGAAGGAGCAAACTTGCTTGCTTGCTCTTTGCCTCTCAATTTAATAATTTCTTAAGGCTTTTCCCCTGTCCCCACCATCCTGCAATCACTCTTTTAAGCAGACACTGAGCATCTGTGGCTAAGAGATTTATTGAGCTGAGCGATTGGGAACGCAGTTCATGTGCAACGATGACAGTGAAAATCGTTTGCGATGTGAAAATAATCTCTGAAAATGTCCACCCAATGAAGTTCTTGAAAGTTAAAGTAATCCCAAATTGATTTACTTTTTCTGCATAGAAATTTCATTTAACTTATTTAAGGTTTAATTACATTTCACACTTGTTTCCCGGCGTTTTCTTTTCTGCTGCCAGCAAAGTTTCTGTTGTACATGGAAAACTTTTCACTTTTCTTTGAGCTTAGCTCGCTTAACCCAAAAGATTTGCATACAAAATGAACAGCATTTAAAAATTATTCACATGAATTTTTTAGTTTTAATTTGCCTTTAGTCTTTTTTCTCTCTCTCTCTCTCCCTGCGTTGGTCAGCTTTTTGCCTACTTTCTTCTACGGTTTTTGCATTTTTCATTCGCTTTTCACGCTCTCTGCTTCCTTGTTCATTTAATATTAAAATAAAATGACGAGCCTGCAGCCAAAAGGAAAAGCAGAGGAAAAACTGCAGCTAACGAGCACGGGCCAACAATGATGTTGGGGGGATGGCAAGGGGCAGGGCAACTAACTGGGCCTTTAAGGCAAAGCATTGACACCAACGCATAGAGAAAGGATAAAAAAAGAGAAATTATGAAAGAGAGGGGAGCACAACACAAAGCAACAGGAGGGCAACAGAGGACCCAGAAAGAGACGGCACACACACACACACACACACACACACAAAACGGGGCAACGTCTGATGAAGTGTCAAAATGAATGTGATAATAAAACAAATATGAGGATGAGCGAGACAACAGAGGCGCAGAGAGAGAGAGAGAGAGAGAGAGAGAAGTAGGAGCTTTGGGGCACTTTCATTGTAACTGAGCACAAAGGACACTTTTGCCGACTTTTGGTTGCGTCATCCGAAGACGAGACTTTTGTTTTAATATTTCTTTGTTTTGGGCACCATCGAAAAACCATCAGCAAAAAATCTACAAACATCCAATGCACAGGATGAACCCGCCCAAAACTGGCACACACTTTTCAGAAAACTTCCTTAATAGAAGATACCTATCGACGTGGATGAGAAAATTCTCCCCTGAAGTGTGCCATAAGGCCTTGCCATCTCCTTGCCCGAAGGACACTCGTTAATGACTGACATGGACAATGTCGGGAGTCATTAACTTTCCATTTTTGTTGCATCATCTTCAACTTGGCCTACACCTCAACCTCCATCATCCCCATGTCGTCTCTCGGCACATCCCACTGTTTCGGGGTAGACTGCTGCCATTTCGAAATGCCTTTTCAATAGCTGCACTTCCGTTTCGTTATTTCTGTTCGTTTTTTTCTTTTACCGCTTCTGCTGCTGCTGTTGTTGTCGGCAGGCCGCATAAAATTGCAATTTTATTGCAGTGGAGCATGAAAAAGTAATTGCTATTTCACAAAGCCAATTCAAGTCCTGGGCCAGACCGAGACAGCAGCAGCAGCAAGGGATACACGCAGACAGAGAGAAGCAGCAAACGCGGCAACAGCTGCAGAGCGCTGAACACAGCCGACTGGAGGACGGAGCCGACTCAGACTATGCCAAAGCCACCGCCGCAATGGCATGGCATGGAGCGGCGGCGTGCAATTTAATGTTCAAAATAAAAACCGACCAAAATTGGTTAGAAAATGCAGCTGCCCGAATACACACACAAAGCAATGACAACAACGAAAACAGCAATAATAACGACATGAAATTGCCCGATTGCTCCACGAAACGAGCAGAAAGGAGAAGCGTGCAAGAGAGAAACAAGAAGTTTGTTGCTTCTTGGTTATGAAGATAAGAGAAATACTCTACGTGGACTTCGACTTGGAGATAACCAATACACCAAAGCGTAGTGCAAACTTTTTCAGGAGCAAATTTTCTAGCAAATATGCCATTGAGAGTTCTTAATTTATGCATTTGTGGATGGGAATTCCTTCGAATTCACTTAAAGAAATCATAGTGAAACTCGTAAAAATTAATAGTATACAATTTGAAAAAAACTAAAGCCGCGTAGGTTGAATATTGGTAAAATTATAATTATAATTATTGGTCATTTTTATCCGATGAAAAAACTGAAAACTTTCAGACCTAAATATACCCTAACAACAGCCATAAATCAGCCATACTCTTTCCCCTAAACGACCACATCATCAAATGGTTATCAACCGAACCTACAGGCATATCCACTGCATGTTAGTGATCGTCCTATTATGCACATCCAAAACATTGCAAGTGAGAGTAGGCATAGGAGTATATTTTCCATGTATGTTTGAAAAATATTCCGACCCGCGCTGTCCGCTAGTATTAAAAATTGAAAGCAAAACGTAAACTGACTCGGCGCCAAAACACTTAAGCCAGCAAAAGCCAATACAAAATGAGGCACGGAGAAACACAGCAAAAAGAGATAAGAAGGGGGCAGAAAAATATGAAGCCTGATAGCTGTCTGCCGTGACTTTTATTCCTGCTGGCTGGCACCGCACCCACTCCGCATTGGTCGCACCTGCTAATGGCCGTAGAGGGAGTAGGGAGCACGAGACAGAGGGCACGGACCAGCAACCGGAGAAGCGAGCATTTTAATAGCTCCAAGGTGACGCTTAACCATTCAAAGCTTAAATTATGCAATAAAAATTCCAGCAACAACAAGGGGTTGCTTACACTGTTCTAGCCCCCATCTCCTACATCTCACCATTTCTCGCTCTCTATAAGATTACTTTCTGTATTGTGCATCCCCATATACCCCTATAGCTGCCCTTAATTGAATGGGGCCTGGATGCTGGGAAAGCATTTAATTGCTTATGACTTTCTTGTTTTCCTCTTTCCAGTTTTGTTTTTTTTTTACTTTTATTTTGTTGAAGGGATGAAGAAGATGGAGTGTAACCTGAGACAAGAGTAGGCTTCAAAAAAAGTGAAACAAATCGATGCACAGATGGACGGATAGGCGAGAGTGGATACTTCTGCTACAAAGAAGGTTTCCCGACAATCCTGGCAACTCCTGGCAGAGCCATCAATCAAAATGTCTTGTGTCCACTATTGAAAATTATGAATGCTATCGTATTTGATGATTGATTTTAGTTCAGGCCCCCTACATCCCTGCCTTAGCGCTGATCCGGATCCTTTGTGATACGTTTGAGGCTGTGTGCGGATGGATTGGGGGGATTATTTGTATTTGGATGATGGGCCCATGTGGACGAGTGCGTGTATTCCATAATGCAAAAGGCAGGCATGACATTATGTTTTTTTTCTTTCTTGTACAACCCTTTAGCTAATGATGGAAGGGAACTTGTGACATTTATCGTATGCGAGCCGACATGTCTGGAAATATAGATTGATAGAGCTGAGAGGGTGTTGACATGTGCGACAGTTTTTAGATAATCCATGAGACTATCTCAGCCAGTGGATTGTTAACTATGGGACAATTTCCATTTTCCTATGCCTCTAATAAGGAAAACGGCACTGCCACTGAGAACATAATTTTCCACAGTACCGAGAAAGCAAATACAAGCTAAAAATCGTTTCTCTTCCTTCAACTGCTGACGACTTTTCACCTTTAACGTAAGCAAATGTTGAGGAATATTATTTTATTATTAAAAATTGTCTTTTTATAAACTGAGTACATTCCACGATTTCATCTTGCCCATGTTCGTTATCGCAACAGAAATAAAATCAACTTAGTCATCTCCCGTTGATGGGATGGCATGGAGTGGGGCCGGAATCCTGTCAAATGAGCAAAAGTCTTGAATTCTTGAAGCATGCCAAAAGCCTTTCCGTAGCAATAAATGTCATACTTACAAAACATGACCAGAGAGCAAAGCAGATAGAGAGAGAGAGGGAGAGGGAGAGGGAGAGAGAGGCAGGGGTACGCAGAGGAGCACTTGGCTGGCCAACGGGGCGTATGAACGATGTCAGAGGGCCAAGCGCATACTCAACACACTCATGAATACAACAAGTACACTAACAACCACACGGATACGTACTGTACAGTACGGACAGAGAAAGGAGCATACACACGGTCACACATGCAGCTGGTGTAAGCAACGTTGACGTTGTTCAAAGTTTAAATCTGATTAGCGCTGGCAGCCATGGGGAGAGAAGAGCAAAGCTACACAATATGGCCAGGGCGGAAACGGAAGTGCTGCCATAAAATCATAAACATGCACACGCATACGTCGGACCGACGGCAATTGTTGTTGAAACTTATGTTGCTGTTGTTGCTGTTGCTTTTGGTGTTGCATGAAACATGAACTCAAAGCCAAAACGACAGACAGCTAAAGGAGCAGGGAATGAAACGACTTCGACTGTAAAGACAAAGACGTTTCCAGAGCACACACAAACACACACGCAGACACCACATGCATTCAGCACAGTGGTTCAAAATACATTGTACAATGGAAAAATTTGTATTTATTTTTATACGAAATAGAACGTCTCCTGAACAGGAAACAATTACTAGTAAGTATTTATTGAAATATAAGAAAATGTAATTCGAATGTTGAATCTTCTTTTGCCACTGTGCTTTATGTTATTTCATACCTTTGCACGCAAGCCGCGACACGAACAAGCGGCTTATTTTGTGCCACAGCCCAAGCAGGCGCTGAAACATTGGCAACACTTTCAATCTTTTTCCCACTCCCTGACCTAGGCCATATGGGTAGCCATTAATAACCTCAATATGTGTAAGTGGCATTCACTCCTCGCACAACTCTACCTACCCACGGCAGGTGCTTCTTTTCCATTCTTTTTTTTTTACTAATGGCATGGCAGGCACTCGAGCTTCTAACCAAACTTGGTCCTTGTCTCGCTTAAAATATTGCTGCCGTGACAAAGAATTTAAGCTTCTAGAGCAGGGAAAAACCCGAAACCATTAAAAAGATTTTCCAAACCACACACATGCATGCATGGAGCGATGCATGTAGCTGCAGATACTTGAGATGGGAATTTGCTGGGGAAGAAAATGCCTCATGGAAGTATTTACGACATGGCAACTTTTACCCAAGCCACACATTCCTCAAAATAGTTTTTCGGATGAAAATGTGGGTCAACTACCAGTAGAAATTGTATTAAATTAGTCATGGCTCTAGTTTTACATTTGAAGTGACAGAGTTTACTTTTTGATTAACCATTTACACAAAGCCATTTGTGCAACACGGCAAATACCGACCGCCACTCGGTAACCCCGAACAAGGACTTTAAAAGTGGCGGAGACAAAAAAAAAAGACGGGAAAACATCCTGAGGCACAGACACAGCTTTCAACGCTTTCAAGTGGCATAGACTGGTCTGAGAAGGCTGTTGTGTTGCCTCACTTGAGGCTGTCGTAAATGTCACAACTAACAAGCAACAATGGCATTCAGCAAGGGGAGCACCGGCAACGACAACGACATCGTAGGCCCACAAAATATCCCACTCATGAGTGGTTTTATGTGTCAAAGTGACAATATGTTGCCGGCGTGCATTATGGGCCCGCCTCTGTTGCTCCTGATGCCAAACAATGGCAACTGTTGCTTGGCGTTGCAGGCGAATGGCTAGGCTGTTGCATGCCACTCACTTAAGTGGTCTGGCACTTGTGGGCTAAATTGAATAGGGTTCTCTAGTGGCACTCACCTTTAGCAGATAAATTCAAATATATCAATAAAAATATCCATGAGTGTTTATTAAGTCCGTTAATTATTTTCGCACTGCTGCTGTGGCTGCTGCTGCTGCTGCTGCTGTTGCTGTTGCTTTGGTTGCTGCTGCTCTGACTGCCTCTTCTTCTCAGCAGTGTTGCAATCCTGTTTAAGTAGGAAATGATGACGGTGGTGCAGCTTACGATTCCTCTAAGCAGGACTTCCGCTCGCTGTTGCACGCTCACGAACAACACTTGGAGCAAGCAGCTGAATGTTGCTGGCGAAATGTCAGGCATTATTGATGGATTGTTGCTGCTGCGGCACTGCATGTAGGTTGCTATTGGCCATAAATTGTTGCTAATGTTGATATTGCTAGATGTTTCTACTATTTCTGTTTCTGTTTTTGTTTTTGTTTGTGTTGCTGTTGTGAATTCCTGTGCAAATTCTGCTTCTGCTGCTTCTGATACTATTTCTGGTTTTCTTTTTCGTCGTCGACGCATTCTTTGTCGCTTGCGTGCGCACAGTCTTATGTTTGTCTGTTGTTGGGTTGTTGCATGATTGCCGGTAGAAACTGTTTCTTTTGTTGCTCCTGGTGCTGCTGCTCCCACTGCCACTGCAGCAGCTGCCTGTGGCGACAACATGTTGCTGCCTAGCGACTGTTGCTGTCCATTGTTGCTCGCTTTGCAGGCTACATTTTGCCGTGCTACAGTGCTGTAGTTTTTTTTACTTAAGCTCCTTAGTTGCAGTTGGGAAAGTTGCTGGTTGTTTTTGTTGCTCCTGCTTCTGCTGCTGTTGCTGCACTGCGCTAATCTGACTGCCAGCCACAGCTCATCATCATCGTCAACGTCACTCAGCTTCAGTTGTGCATTTTTCATAGTCTCTCTCGTGTTGGATGTTGCCAGCGGATATGTTTCTGCCCTCCACTGCTCCCTCCACTAGATTATAATAATTTAATTTAGGGATTTCTTCTGCCTTATCCAGCTGCTGCAGCTTACATTTTCCCCGACTTTGTTCGCTTTGGTTTGGTTGTCCTTAATACTTTCTAATACTATGAGATTCTCAACGTTTTTGCTTTTATCAATATGGCGAGTATGTGTTTTATTGTTTGCCAACCACTGCAATATTATTATGGCTTTCCTCTTGTTTGCTCGTTTCCTTTACAACCCTAAGAGCGTTTTATTTGCTTTTTCTTTTGTTTGCCTATTATAAAAGTTTACACTTTAGCGTCGGTTTTGTGCTTGTGCTTTTGCCTTATGCTTTTGCTTCTCCTTTGGCTTCAAAAGTGTGAGACACAGAGTCTTGTAAATTATTACACTTTTCGTGTTTTTTGTTGTTGCTGTTGTGAGATCTTTTAAAAACAAGTTCCTAATTGGTTGATGTTGCTCTTGCTGCTGCTGCTGCTGTTGCTTTTCTTCCAGTGTTTTGCCTCTTGCCTCTCAAGTTGTCCGTAGTCTCTGATTTTGTAAAAATTTCCTCTACTCCAGTTGCTTCTTATCCTATATTTGTGTATGTTCTTATTTGTAAATGACGAGTCCTCGCCGTGCAATCACTTGCAGTTGTATATGGCAGTGCTTCGTAGCATTTGGCTTTGCTATTATTCTGGTGTTGCTCCTCTTTGCTGTGTCCCAAAATTGTTGGCTGCAATGAGAAAAATAAAAGGATATTTGTTAATTAATGTTAATGTTAATTTCTCCTTGAATTTACAAGTAAGTTTCAATGTAATTAAACAACCAACCAAACATTATGGCTGTGAATAATTTAGTGAACTTTCCATTGACGAAAATTCTATTCATTTAACTTTGAACCTTCTCCCCTCATGGAGCATCAATTTATAGACATTAACTCTTGACAATTTATTGAATGTTTGGTCCAAAGTCTAGTTTGCAGCTTCAGCAGTCCATTTTCCATTATCATTAGCTCTTTAACTTCTCTCATCGAACATTTGCTAGCTCAATTTATCTCCATCAGATTGTTTCGCCCTCCCATCTCAATATCTGAATCAACAATTACGAAATGCAACTGCAGTCCAAAGCCTGAAGCTAGTAGCAAAGGGGGAAAGACTCTCAAAGCTATTGTCTGAATTCTAGTTTCAATTACTCAAACTAATTAGTTTTGCTAAAGCAGTAAGCCCCGAAACATTTTGCATGCTAATCGCTCGTAGGAATTTGACCAGCTGCCAGCCCCCGTATAGATGCTGTTGCCCTTGCCTCAAGTGCTCTTGCTCTTCGGTTGTCCGAGCTCGTAAATGGACGAAAGGCCGGCCTACTTAATGCAGAGACAAAGCTGCAATGATTATACAGACTCTCCCACACTCCTCAGCAAGTGCCCGTCCAACTCTCTCCCTGGCAATCTTAATAAATAATGCGTATGCAAAACGATAAACACACAAGTGTCCCTCCCGACCTGGAATTGAGGCAGCTGCAGGACAGCAGGATGCGAAATGCAAATGCCATGCAAGCCACTGTTTGAGCCTCTACTTCTGACGTTGACGGACATGTGCGGGACATTTATGGCATTTCCTGTTAAGCAGGACAAACCAGACCACAGTCCAGACCATACCACAGACCCGGCCAAGCCAGGCAGGATCAGAACAAAAAGGGTTATTCATATTTATGTCAAAACTTTCTCGAATCTTTGCATTTTGCATACAAAAGTTTTTGTATAAGAAAATAGTCATACAAAAAAAGAAAATCAAGTTGGTACCACGCAATTACTTTTCCCAAGCGAGCTCCGGGCAGTCTGAGAGCAGTCCGAATGTCAATTGGTTTGATATTGCAACCGTTTTTGGCAGCTCTGGAAAAATGTTACTGCCTGCCTGCACGAGAGACAAAGACAATAAATGCACAGAATAGGAATAGGAACCATTCATATATCTGATTCCCACTCCCTTCTTTCCTCGGGGTTTATTTGCTTTCCTGTCAAACTTCGGTCTCCAGCTGACAGTTGAATTTGAAGTAAAAAAAAGATAATAGTTTCTCTGCATTTTGTCCGAGGTCCTGGGCCGGGTTTGCTGTTCTGACATGTCAATGGAAAGAATTTGTTTAAAGCTAAAGCTAACATATGAGTACGCAACATAAAATTGGTTTCCTCATAAGTCTTCCGCTTTCTTGCTCACCAAAATATAAATCTTGACTCTAAAAACATATGAGATTGTAACACAAAATAATCTGGATTTCATTTTAATTTAATCAGCTCCACATTTTGCCTTCTGTCTCAGAAGTCGGTTCAAATGCATTGACGCCAAGAAACCAGTCAGAGCAGAACAAATCGCTGTCAAAAATGTGTCCGAGGGAGTGCACAAAGCAGCGTTTAAGCTGCAATTGAACCAGCCCTACCCTACCGGAAAATATGTAGAAATGGTGTGCATAAAGCGATGACGAGGGACAGCTGCTCGGGGCAAACAGGAAGGTTGCAACAGTTGGCGGCCAATTGTGGTGCATTTTATGGGTCACTTGCCTCAGCCGCAACAACGAATCCACTCAAAAATGTAGCTTGCAACCTGCCCGAAGTTGAAGGTAAAAAACTTTATTTCTTGGCACGCTGCCCGATGGAAATATTGAGCATACGCCACTTGAACAACGGCAATCGGCAAACGAATCATTTTCATTGCAATTGCAGTGAAAAACGACGAGTTGTGGTCCGTCTAATCAGCTCAAGTACCAGCCATCCGCAGAATTGTCTCGCATTTTGCTTGCCAATTTTGGCCGCTTTCCCACTCGTTTTGCCACTATTCACCATCCGCCAGTGGTATGTATTGACGTATGAAATTTCATGAAATTTATGCGATGGTCGTCGCATAAAATGAACGACCAGCTCAGACACGGGTTCAGCGCAAATGGAGGGAAAGCGCGAATGGGCAGAATGGTGAGGCAGTCAGTCGAAAATGGGCAACTGTTTGCGTCGCATTGCAGATGAAACCATTTTTTCGGACTCCAGAGACTGGGAGTTCCGGGCAGTTTTTCCGTTTGGCGCGTGAGCAAATTAATTTTCAGCGCACAGAGCAAAAAAATGCTTTTTGCATGCTAAAGGGGAGGGAGGTGGTCGGGCTTGGGCTTGGGCTTGGGCTTGGGGGCAAGGGCCTAGAGATGAAAATGGCCAAAATGCATGGCGTAAATGATACCAAAAGCTGGGTGTGGTGTGCTCGCCACTCATTCAGTTGCGTCTAGCGAGTGAGCCCCGCCCTACAGCTGGCTCAATGAATTATGAATTCGTTTTGCGAAAAGGAGAAATTGTTTTTTCCCAGCACTGTCCTTCTTTTGCTACCCTCTTGCCTCTGTCCTTGCTCTTTCAGTTTTTATTTTGCGGCTGGAAATAAGAATTATGTGCTCAAATGTTCCTAGCCATGTTTCGGCCAGACTTTCTTGGCTGCCACTGCCTCTGCCTCCGCCTGTTGGTGTTGTTTTAGAGCCAGCGAGAGCTGGCGACAGTTTTCGCAATGCCGGAAAATTAATATTTGTACAAGTGGATTTTTGGGAACATTTTTTAGTAAGGCTAACCGCTAAAAGTTGATGACAAACTGCGAGCCCTTTCCAAGGGAACAAGCAGAAGGAGTTGGCGAGTGTTTTCTTTTGCATGTGACAAGAATTTACTGCCCATTTCGCTCGGTTAAGGCAACAACGAAGAAGTGGCTGTATTTATTTTCGGTAAGGATTTTCGGGTATAACAATGATTTTGCGCCAGTTCTAATAAAGCTTTCCTGGGCTTGCTGATTACTAGATGTATAAGACCGACTTTTAAATGGCAGCAGTGTACAAATTGTTAGTACTTTAATGCGAAAATAATTCACGTTAACTATGGAAAATCGCTCGCGAAAGAGTGCCTGTATGGATTTATTATTTATGCGAGTGCTTCAGATGATTTATGTTTGGTTTTTGGTTGCTTTGCCGACAGGCGACACATTGAAAGAGGCGCAGAGACAAAGGCACTCTGCATGTGATCGGCAAAAGTGTTTACCAGTTTTAAATATATAAATATGCAACACGAACAATGTCATATAGGAACGAAGAGAAACGTCCAGGCGAGGGCGAGAACAAACAACGACAGCGAACAGCTTCGACAATATTCATGAGGTTGCTAGGAGATGTACGAGATACTCGTATGTGCATGTAAGGGCGTGTTGTTCCCTTAAAACCCGTACACGCCTTGGTTGTGGCATCCCGCCCCGCCCCGCCCCGACTGTTACGTATTTCCTTTGCCTGCCGCTCAAAAAATAATTTATATGCACTTACAATGCAAACCGAAGCCAGCAATGGCATGCTGATTTCCATAACCCCCACCAGTCCCCATCGCTAGCTTCATCATCACCACGTTACCATTGGCCGAAGTCAAAGTTCAATAGACTATTTCTGCCACTGCGCTACCACTGGGACTGGCAGTGCAATTCATCACTTTAAGTTCTTCTTCTGCTTTGGAAATGTAATTGAATTGAAATGGTAAATGGAAAATGGAAAATGGAGCCAGAAGCTGGCGAAGCAGATGGAGTGGAAGTCCCTGGGCTCCCTGAATGTTAAGAAAGAATCAGAAATCTTTTGGGTAGAAGGTTTGCCCCAATACTATTCCAAACTATACAGAAGATCAGATTGTTTGGCAGAAATGTTTGCTACAAACTCGCCGGGAGACTAGAGCAAATATTTCAAATAGAGATTTCACTTATTAAAGTACCTTACCCTTCCACAAAAGAAGTTGTGCCCAAAGAACCACACCCCTTTATGATTCCAACTCATTGAGCAAAACTTCTCAACACAACAGAGAGTAGGCGCGGATGGACCCTAACATAAACTATGCGTTGCCAGCGTCTGCTTATGAGCAGAAAATATGGCCAATTTAATGGGCCATACCATACGAGCATGAACCCAGCGAACCCGACCCGAAGACAACTAACCCATTCCACCACGATACGTTACTGGATGGACAGGAGCAGCTACAGCGCAGCCACAGGAACCTTTCGACGCGCCAGAGCAACTCAGATGAAACTGAAAATCATAAAAACCCAACTCTACTAACCAACAGCCAGGCCAAGCCAGGAAAATAGAAAAAGGCGACCAAAATATAATAAAGCAAACGATTTTTTAGCAATAAAATAAAATACCAGAAAAGAAAAGACCACCAACAAAAGGTTGTCTCCACATGCCTTTCGCAGCGTTCAGAAAAAAGCGTTAACAACAACACAGCTTGGCATTTAACATGGCCCATTCGACCAAATATAGAATGTCCACAACCAAAAATAAATTACATGCCCATTATGGCCAGAGGTCCGGTTTTCATGGATATACCAAAGCGCCCATGACTGCGATCCGGCTAACTTTTCCACCCCTTTAATCCAAGCAACACCCAAGAAGCACTTTGCCAGAACGTGATTTACCAAATTAGTGTTGCTGCAGGTCCAAATCAAGTGTTGCCTTAACCGAAATCTCATAAAATATGTGTAATAATATCCTTAATAGTCCATTCGATGGCCCAAAAAAAGGTGGCTTCTATTTACTTCAGTTGAAAATGTTTAAGAAGATATTTTGCAGCCCAATGGGGATATGAACAAATGCAAATGGAATACTGTAGAAATAGCTAAAGCTTTAGGGAAACACGGGTATTTATTTCAAGGAATTTAATAATATTAAATGGAACTTTAAAAATGCAAGACGGGAATGGAAAGAATCATCATCGATTTAGTTATCAATTGTAAATAATTTTAATATTTTGTGGTGGGGCTGTTTCAGGCCACTTCGCCCACATGGTGCTTCCCGCCGTTTGATAAAGTATTTTATTCCATTTGAATAAATTACAAAAAAAACCACAGCATCAACTCAAACAAAAAATATCTAATTACATATTCAATTGATACACATATTAAATTATTTAGATAATTACATTGTTGCATTTTGCTACATTTTCAATTCTCATTTAATATGTAAAGAAATTGAAAAGCAAAACTGTGCAACAATCGCATTGAATTAAAAAAAAAGCTTTTTAAACTGTGGCTGAATTCGGATTAAAGCCCATACGCACACATACTGTATGTGGAACAACCATTAAACAATTTTAATACAAAATAAATTCCAATGAGCTGCAGCAATAAATAAGAACCATTTTGAGGACGATTAACTTGGCGCCGCGCCGGTCCCTCCACAACAAAGGAGCTGTGCGGATCATTCCATTCCAATATACGATATATGTATGTGCTCGGAATGAGGCGATAGGATTAACCCTTAATGCGCCACAGCAATTATTGCCATGTGAACGACGCTGGCAGCGACGACGACTGCATTTTTAACACAGACGGCAGCAACTTGACCCATATTTCCAATGAGCTGACACCCCGCTCTAGCCCTCCCCTGCACTGGGCTTGCCAACACACACAATCTCAGTGGCACTTAAAGCACATCAACCTCATATTTCCCACTTCTAAGCCACCTCCTCACACCTCCTCTAACCCTCAGTCACCTTATCCTAACCCACTGCACATTAACGTACTGAAAAACTGAAATTTTGTCGTCGAAGCGGCAAATGAACTGGAAGACGGGCAGGAGGCAGGGGCAGAAGCTGAAGCTGAAGCCGAAGCAGAGCCGCGCCGAGTGGCGGTGAATGCGAAAAATAAATGTATATGTGTATAGGTGTAGATATAAATATATATATACATTCGAGTGAGTGTGTTTGTGTGTGTGTTACAAATAAGCTAAAAACGAAAGCCGAGCGAAAATCGACTCACAGGCAATAGAAATCTGTAGAGATTGGGTGGGAGCGGAAACAGCAACAGAAACACAGAAGGAGCAAAAGGGAGGGATGTGGCGGGGTTTGGAGCTGGTCTTGCGGCGGCGCAAAAATAAATTAAGTAAAAATTAATGTCACACCAACAACACCGACACCGAGAAGAGTATTGAGAGCATTGAGAACTCTCAACGTTTCCTTTGCCTTTTTTAATGAATTTTATTAGGCAGATGTGCAGGCTGCCCCTCGGCTGCTCCTGCCACATTCCACCCTCTCTAAGCCACCACGCATAAACAAACACTTAAAGAGCGTATACAGGGTGCTACGGTTTTGAAAATCAAATTGAGTTCTGCAAGAGAGAGAAGCCACACACAGCTCGCTCTTTCGCGCTGGCCACTCTCTTAAGCTCGTTCCTGCTGAAATTGTATTCCTGGATGCTGCTGGAAAAATGATGTTAGCACAGTAAAAGAAATAGAAATAGCGGAGCAGATTTATAGATGGAAAGATGGAAAGATGGAAAGACGAGGATGTGTAGACTGCACGCAATTTCCTTTAGATTTTCATTCATTTTCAGTTGTTCTCTAGTAGAATTCATAAGGATAGAATGCAGTAGATGGCTCAGCTCCCGAGCAATGCCTGCTATTAATGTGCTTGTAATGCAATAATGTTGTGTCGAAATGGGGCATAGGAAGTAACACAAAACCGACTTCAATTTGCGGCAATTGTAATCACAATTTGTTGTTTGTCTGTCAAAGGACTCTCTCTTTCTCTCTCTCTCTGTCACTCAAACGTGTTTGGCTCTTCAGCGCACGGCCGGAGGTGCATGAGGCGTAAGCCAGAACTACGACGAAGACAATTCAATTTGATTTCTTGCCAGAGGCAAGTGGAATTATTGAAACACAACATTGCAAACTGCAGATTTGTGCGAAAATGTGTCAGCAAGCTTAGATTGTATTTCCGTACTCCCCATTTCTATTTCTGTCAGTTCAAACTAACATGAGAGATTGACATAAATGACTTACATTAACCAGAGGCTTACCAAGAGTTAACAAAAAGGTTTCCAAAAGCAATGCTCACAGATCCACAAACCATTTATTGAGATCAAAATGAGCGAAAGCTAACACCCTAAAACAACATTCCAATTAAGCTTCATCTATCATTTCATGTTACATCTGCATTATCTGGGCAAGCCCCATCCATACTTAACACGAAATCAATCAATTTGATAGAAAAACTTTCCCACAGCGAAGCAAAATTATTAAAGTCATAAATCTCTGAGGCAGCCCGTACTCGCCCCTCCGGCACTCGGCAGAAAACAATTAACTCTGCCTTACTTGGAACAAAAGCAAGGAGGAGTGGAAGTAGGAGGAGTACATAAGTACTTAAGGAGCTAATCTTTCACAATCTGTGGCTGGTCGATCGCTGCGCATCTTAAATGCATTTAAGATTGTTAAGCTGTTGGACAAGCAGCTGGCAGCCATGTTTAGCCCTTTGTTCGGGGCCAGACCAGACCAGACCGTTCTTCAATATCCCTCACTCAGTCTGGGGTGGAAGCTAGCCTCAAGCTCCATTAAAACTAATTAATGTTAGGGCATTTAAAAATAGTTTGCCACGAGGAGCTGCAGCAAAGTTCGCTGCACCAAGGAGTAAATAATAATTACTAAGGCTCTGGCCAATGATCATTGCATCATTATCAGCATCATCATAGCCATAACTTGCACGGCGGGCAGTAATGCAGCCACACCACAGCCAAAGCAGATTGCTTTGCTCTCCCCCCTCTCTCGCGGGCCGCCTACGAGGCAATTGACCAACATTTTCAATTAATTTTTGCTCCAATAATCAGGCAGCCTAACGTTACGTGGCGTCGACGACTCTGCCACTGGGGGCAGGGAGCGAGACAGCGAAGTGTCAGTGTCGCTGTGCTCCACCCCATTTTCCACCCCACTACTACTCCGACCCCAACCACAAACACTTTGCATACCCCTAGGATGATGTTCCACCGGAAAAGTTCTCTTTGGCCCGGCCTTAACGCACAGTTGAGTTATTCGAAGCGCAGCTGTCGACCAAAGGCAGCAACCCCCACAGAATCGTGCCACAAAATATTGCAGTAAAAGTTTATATATGACCACTCGTTAAATGTTTTTTCCGCCACAGCCATACCCCCGTTCAGCAGCTAGGAAATTTATCTTATAGTTGAAGGTAGCTTGCCAAGACAATACCATGGCGGGCACGGCTGTAGGACTCCTTTATGACGACAGGTGTTAGGGAAACCACTAATAATAAGTTGATATAATAGTGGAAATTTCACTTAACCATAAATAAAACTATCATGAAAATCTAGGGTCACTTGGGAGTTTAATCTTGCCATGTTCGAGAAGCTTTCTTAGTGCTTTTCACATTTCCTGCTTTCGTCGCAGCTAAACTTTGAGTTGTTAGACTAAGTTTTTGCTGGGTTTTGCAAGGAAAAACCATTGAAAAGTATGCTACATAAATGCAAACATTTAAATTAAGTATACAACCTTACTGAGAATATGCATAACTTAAGCGAATTGGGTCAGCGATTTCTAATTTCCTTTGGCTTGTGGCAGACCTAATTATATTTTCAATGGAGCAATTTACGATGCAATGCATAAAGTTAAAGCAAGCCACAAAGTTTCGCAGCTCGCCTGGTATGCCCGTACCCACTATAGCTCCTGTGGCAGAGCTGTCAAGCCATATATGTACACTCAACTGAGATATATGTATATGTGCGTACATATATATATACATATATATATATTTATATACAGGGCACATCCATATGTACGAGTTTGTAAGTGATTCCATGTGCATTAACTTAAATGCTTTGCGGGCTGGGCTGGGCACTTTGCTTTTCTAAAAGGCAAAAATAAAATAAAATGAAATGAAAAATGCGAAGACCAGAAAGAAAGTGTAGGAGGAGCAGAGAAGCCAGAGCCAGAGCCAGAGCCAGAGTGGTATGTTGAGACGGGTAAAAAACGCTTTTTCAAACATTTAACGATTTTTTAGGTCAGCCACGAGAGCACACAAATATTTTAGCATAAAAATACGAATATACAAACAAATATTTATAGGGAAGTGTGCGTGTGTGAAAATACTCGTGCACATGTATAACTTTTTCCCTTAGCTTAACTCCATGAATGTCAGACACAACATCCACACACACGCACACACGTACCCTTTAATATAGAGTGCAGTTTATGGGGATTTCCTCTTGGAACTTCGCTTCTTGTAATGCGAAACTTATTAACATACTTCAGGATGTACATTAGGAGTGTGTCTCTGTGTGTGTTCTCCGAGCTCTCTAATTGCAGCGTCAGAATGTATGAAAATATCCTGGGTACAAGAAACATTTTTGAGTTTATTTCTGGAAGTTTGTTGTCATATGAAAATATGTCTGTGCTCTGCTAGCAGGGCGTGGCCTTGTCACGGCTTGACAATAAGCATGCAACAAACATTATGAAGAAGCAAAATTGGTGCAGAATAAGTAGGAAGCAGGCGACGTTCTGTTATTATTGAAACCCATTACCCCTCCGCCATGCTTTTGCATCATACATATGTACATACATACAGTTATGCCACGCACTGTGGCATCTCTCTCTCTCTCTCTCTCTTTCTCTATCGCTCTGCGTGCCTCTCTCTCTTTGCTGTAAATAATTTCAAAGTCTGCGTACGTTCTGAAAAATAGGTCAACTGCGTTTTTGCTGTTGTTTCTGCTGCTGCTGATGCTGCTGCTATTTAACTGGGCGTGACTGTAAAAGTGGCAAGCTGAAGTTGCATTTGCCACGCCCCGAGATCTCCAACTCCAACTCTCCCCTAAGAGGTCTCCCACCTGGGCCTAGAAGCTTTCGACCATAAAGTGGCTGGCGCATAAAAATACACCAAAATTCCACATACATATTTCTCAGCATTCTGACAGTTAATTGGGCTGCAGAAGGCCGTGGGCTGGGTAAGGGGGGGCATATACTTATATAAGCATGTTGCACAGGATCAACTGGTGGTTAATATTTGATGGCTGCCACTGGTACGTATTCTCCTTGCAGCTGCGCTAGGTGGCCAGCCACCTGCCACCTGCAACTGCAACTGCCACTGCCACTCGCACAGAGCTGGCTTAACTGCAGCGACCTACTTTCCGACAATGCATTTTTGCAGAAGCTGGAGTGGGGCATAGCCACGCAGAGGTACGCAGAGAGAAACGGAGAGAGAGAGAGAACGAGACTCAAGGGATGTCGGCAGGGGTTGGGGTTGGGGCTGGGACTGGGGCCGTGGGTAGTAAGTGTTATTCGAGGGCTGCATCAACAAGTACACACTGAATAATTTCCCGTACAGCCCGAGAAGGAAGCAACAAAATGAGTGCAGAAGTGCTGGCTCCTTGATTTGACTTGTTTTTTCTGGGCCACTGCTAACACTGCATCTTTGGTGGAAGAATTGAAGTTTCCCATTAAGAGGGAAGCGATAATAAATGGAATACTCGCACTGCAAGGAAAACAACTCTCTCGGCAGGCAGTAAGGAATTACCCAGTCTTACTTAAGGGAATTTATCCCCTCCTCCCTGCAGCACTGTAAATCAATCTGTTGAATGCACACGGACTTAAGCCGTAAAATAAAGCATCAGATGTGCATACGAAAGGGAGTTTGGATTAGACTAAAAGCCATATAAAATATGATAAAGAATTCTCGTACTCCAGAGTTGAAAAAGCAAAAAAAGTAAGGCATAAGACTAACGTTTATTTAAACCTGTCGCAGTTTATTTGAGTTTATATTTGTATCTCCCAGGGAACACACTCAATTATCATCTTTGGCAACAATACGCCTATGATATGGTGGGATCTTTGAACAAACCTTAAGGAGGCATGTTTAAAAAATAATAATAAATAATAAAGAAACAATTCAGTTATCGAAGCTATTTCCAAGTTGCATTTGAAGTTATTTTATATTTATGTGTATGATGATATGTAAAATGTCGAATTTATTTGTTTTACAAATAAAAAAGCATCTACAGAATTCTCATGTTAGAGTTAACCCAATTTCTCGCTCTTCTCCACAAATTCGTGTGTACATTGTAAGCGACCAGCCCAAGCCAAGCCCAATCCTATGAATGAATCCTTTGGCAGCGCTCCCAAGGTTAAAGCTTTAACTGCGGCAACTTTTGCTCCCAGCCGCCTACTTCCCCGCTTCCCCTCGTAGCGCTGTCACTTTGAGACCAAACGAACCGTGAAAATGCTTTGCTCAAAACTATAGAAAAGTCAACCAGCAGCGCGAAATCTGTGCAGTAACTATTTTTACATTTCAGTTATACATAAATGTATATGTACTTTATCTATACATATTCTAGTTGCTCAGAATTGTAGTTGAAAAATTCGCCGAGTTCTTGGGGCTCGTTGTTCGTTGGCTTGGCTAAAATAAATGTTGCAAACAACAAATAATAAATAAATAACTAAGCAGCAAAAGAGCAAGCTGGACAAAAAACCGAAAGTAGAAAAATGAACAGGAAAAAATGCCGAGCTCAAGAAAGTCACGGAGCAGGAGGAGGAGGAGGAGGAGACGGAAGATGGAAAAGATGATGGGGGAGGAAACAGAGCGCGAGCCAAGGCAAAGGCAAAGACAGAAGCGAGACAACGAGTCGAGTAGAGTCGAGTCAAGTTGAGTTGAGCCGAGTCCATGTCCTTGGGCAACTTCCCACGCAAAAATGTTCACCAGCAAAGGTTACACCAACACACACACACAGAGAGACACGCACAAAAGCAATCAAAGAGAATGGCTGAGGCACACACACAGACACACACACAAAGAGAAGAGAAAACAACATAAAAATTAAAGAANTATGTTTATGGTCATTCTTGGTTTGTATTTCTTTTTGGGTTCTTGTTTCCGCGGGCCGGCGGGCGGTTGCGGTTGGGGGGGGTTGGTTGTGGGGGGGGGGGGGGGGGGGGGGGGGGAGAAACGTTGGGGGTGAATATAGAGAGAGCGCGTTCCCCACTGGCAGGGAGGGGGCTGGGACTTTTGTGCGTCGGTTGTTCCCTGCTATACGAGAATTTTTCTAAGAATTTGCACGCTGTCAATGTTTATGCGCTCTCACGCACGTTGGTCTCTCTCTCTCTCTCTGCACTCTTTTCATCCGTTTTAGAGTCTCTCTGTGATAGCTCTCTCTGTCTCTGTCTCTCTTCTCTCCCTGTTTACCTTAAAGCTCTGCTCTCTATGTGTTAGTTCTGTGCAAAATATATACAAATGTGCAGCGATTATGGCTAAAAGATCTTTGTGTCGCTACATAAATACACAGATACACAAAAGTGTTGGTCCATTGATGCGGCAATGTGTAGGCAAATGGTCGAAAAATACTTTTACAAGTTTCAAAAGTGGAGCTAAAGAGTATTGAAACATTTATCCATATTTCGGATGCCTTTGCCAACTCTCTAACCGGCAAAAACTTTAAAATATTCGTATGTATTTCATAAATTATGTATACATATGTTTATGTACAGAAATATGTATGCATATATGTAAGTATTTTTAGCCGTTTTGAAGATGCCTCGTTGGTGGCTCTTTTACCCCCACATACCCATATTTATGAATTTTTTATTTATATATCCGCGTAATCGGCATATGAGCGCACATGGCAGCTGAGGGACTCGCAATCAGTACGAGCAACCTAATGGACAAATGGCGCTCTAAACTGTTTGAAATGCTGAAAACCGCTGGCAGAGCAGAGCACAGCGCGATACTAATTTGAAACGATTAAAAGATTTAATTTTCCTCTTTTCGTGGTCCTAGAAATAGTTCGTCCTATCATTGAGTTTCACTGTACAGAAGTTCAGGCTGATTAGCAAGCAGGCAAAGTGCATGGAATGCAACCAGTTCAACATTCATTAATCATTTAGACACAGAATGAATGATGGAGTTGAACCTTAGTCACAGTTGCGTATCTGCGGGCGGAGTTTCTTTTATGTTAAAACTCATTTAAGTGCATAGAAAAACGTTTCCTTTTTGCTTATCTTGCTGATAAGTTTTTGTTTCTGAATGAGTCAAAAAAGAGTTTAGATAATTGTATCGAGTATCTAAGTCGCCCGCATAACCACACTGACATGAGTCAGAAAGATAGGAACTATTGTAGGTTTGATATCATTTCCTTCTTGACTAACCTCCAAGCTAAAACTGTGCACAATCTAAGCTCAACATTTTGAACCCAAACTATATATGTAGTGTTCCCGGTTTTCAGCCTCAGTTATTCATATGAATTAATATTTTAAAATTATTTATAAACCAGTCGTGTGAGAGGTCAATGTCCCCCCTTCCAGCTCCGACTGCAGTTTACCAAAGAGAACTCAAATCTTTCACAGAAAGTCATTGATTTAATGTGAGTCTGAATAAGAATGGCAACAATTGGAGCTCTACTAGAAGGTGAAAATAGTTGAAGACCTGGTAAAATGTGTAAACAATCCCAATTGCAATCCGTAAGCTTTATTCTCAAATAATATTTAATATATAAAAAATCAAAGATGATCTAACACAGCCGAACTCATGAGACCCCCACTGAACACACCTCATGGCACCCACTCGTCCACGTCGTAGCTCTTCTGCGAGAACTGACACTGGAGCTCCCCCTCCTTGGGCTTGGGCGCAGATCTTTTCTGGCGATGGCGCATTCCGCCGAGCAGACCCACCAGCAGCAGCACGAAGAGCGCACCGCTGGCCACACCAATGATGGGAATGGTCCAGGGATTCAGCTCGTCCTCGTCATCGGTAGCTGCATCGAGGCTGAGTATCTGGTCGAGCAGGGTGCGGCGACAGCTGAGCGTGGCGTTCTGATCGTCGCTCTCCTCCTGTACATAACCTTCCGCACACTGGCAGAGGGCCGACTCGTTGCAAGTTTGATGTGGACCGCAGCCGACCTGGAGACAGCCGGCCTCGTTGCTGTTGAACTGTTTCTCCCGGCACTCGCCGCGGAAGAGTATAAAGTCCTCGGGGCAGTCGGTGGCGGCTGTGGCGGTGGCAATGGCTGCTTCCATTGAACTGTATTCCGTGGTGTCCAGCTCATCAGACATCGACTCGGCACTAACCTCCGCGCAGCTGTCCTCCTCCTTGTCCCACAGATAGCCTGGATTGCAGGCGCAGCGCTCCACGTCAATGCACTTGCCGTTGGCACAGCCGTCACCCAGCTGACAGGTGGGCACGCAGTCGCCACTTACACCGTCGCCGGAGGGGGCCAAGTGCTTGTAGCCCTCGCGACAGGCACAAGTGTTGGGCGACACGCACTGGGAGCCACTGGCACAGCCTCTCTCGCAGATGGGCTCGCAGTAGTGGGTACCGTCCTGGTGGTTCAAGGCGGAGATGTAGCCGCTGATGCACTGACACCTTTGTGGCGCTACGCAACTGGCATGGGCGGGGCAGCCACGCTCGCAGACGGGCTCGCAGAGACCCGACTCCACCTGGACGTACCCCTGGCAGCACTCGCTGACCAGCTTGTACGTGAGCTGCTCCTCTTCGGCGTTGTAGAACTCGGTCTTCTTCTCGGGCTTCTTCCAGAACTTCCACTTGGAGGGCGGCTTGACAATGGTCCGCTGCTTGGTTACGGGCTGCACGGACCGCACGGTCACATTCCGTTCGCAGTAATTCTCCCGCAGTGAGGTGCCCAGCACGGGGCTCAGCAGCAGTACGAGGCACCAGATGATCTTCATTACGAGTACTTGGGAAACTTGTCTGATCGCGTCGACGTTCGGCTCAGAACTAAATTGGCCTGACAATGGTCGATCGCTTGAGACCTAAGCCGGGGCTGGCAGCCAGACGCAGGCAGAGGGACAACACAACAACATCCGCAGTCATAGCTCTAGATAAGTTCGTTCTGGCAATCTCAGAGGGTTGCTGCATATCGGAGACGCTGCCAAAGGTCACCCCCGGGACTGGCAGACAATGGGCTCTCCTCTCTCTCTCTCCCTCAAACTCGTAGCTACATTTATGTATCTGTCTTTCATGTCTTTCTCTTTTATGTTGCTATCATAATGCCCGCTTAATAAGTCGCCCGCATACGCATACTGACACTGATAACGTGCAAATCGCATTAAGATACATTTGTTGTTCATTGAGTAGCGCAGCTCATTCCCACATGACTCGTCATAGAGCGGAACTATTGTAAGCGCGATAAGCTAACCTCCCGTCTAAGACTGTGCACATTTAATCGCAATCAGCGGGCAGTTTTTACAGAAAATATATTCCGCTTTCATGCGCAGGCCACAAAATATTTTCCAAACCCAAACCAGTTCTTGTTTTCTCACTTTTCATCTTAGATTTATCAACAGGTTTCAACTGGGATTCTACCTGCAGAATCAGGTGTCTGTACCTGCATTTGGTCCACCGCTTCGGTGTAACCTTTTCACTATGGGAATCAAGGCAAAGAGTCTCCTTTGAGGCAGAATATATGTGACAGAAACTATGCTGATAAGAAATGCATGGTCGTCTTTAGATAATGAGCCGTTTGGGGGTTTTGAATACTCGGCTCCCAAGAGGTAAATGAAATTAAGAAACATTTTTTTAATAGTTTTTACCATAATAATGGTCCATCATCTGCATGAAAATATATTCCCCCAACATGCTGAAGGTCAATAACTGCCAGAATCTTTTCTCAAGCAAATCAATTTTCATGGTTTCTGATATGATTATATTTTTTTGTAGAGCAGAACTTGTGTGTGTGTTTTTTCTAGCCACAGCAGTTCTGACGTCATTGGGCCTGTGGCATTTGTTACTTTTGTCACGCTCGTTTCAAGTCAGGATCCCTGGGACAATGTAGAGCACACACACAAACACTCACTGTGAACCCAAAAGGCACACACACACCCACACACACATGTGCGGTACGCAACTGTCAATGCAACAACAGGCGCCGTAAAGGGCACGTATCCTGGCCCGCAGAAGACCCCCCGCTCCCGTTCTGTCTGCCGGGGCTGGGGCTCCCCTTTATGGAGCATATGAACGGATGAATGACAGCTGACAGAGAGACAAAAGTGTGTGTGACACAGTCACATTCTAATCTAAAATAATTGAATTGAAGTCAGATTGCAACTGATGCCTTGCTCCCGCTCTCCCAGCGACTTTCTGTGTGGGTTTCAGTGTGTGTATATCCCAGATACAGATACGGCACGGGGAGCGAGCATCTTTTGTGGGTGTTTGTTGGTGTGTGAAAAGTGTAACTGTTGGATAACAGATAAACGGCAAACTCGCCGCTGCTCGGCATGTGCCACTGACAGACAGAAGCAACCCGTATCTGCCTTTTCATCTGTATCTGCAGGCACCCTTTGCTTGTATCTGGTATCTACGAGTATTTGGCAGCCCACAGCCTCACATATGCACAGCGCCTCCCAGGATAATTAATGGTTCAGAGGGTTACGCTAACTGGATTTGTGGATTGTCACAGCAGACCGTGCAGGGCTCCTTCTTCAGTCCCTCAGTCGGAAAATTCATCCACGTGATTTCTCACGTTTGCCAACTGCAATTAGGCTCGGGAAATAGCCAGTCAAAGTTATTTTGGCCTAAGTTATTGCCTCGGCTGAGGTTGCGACTCCCGACCCGCTAATTGCCAGCTATAAATTTGCATTATCTCACGTAGGGAAAACCAGCCAAAAGTCTGTAAAGGAAGTCCTTTGCACCTTACTTTGCTCCCCACTCTGTTAAATTATCTAAGTTGCTGTCGGCCAAAAAGTTTGGGGCCTGGCCATGTGACATCTGCTGCTCAAATGCACAGGCACGTAGCCGCTGCTGCTTCGCCTTGGAATGGGATTTGATTGGATGGAAGTCGCAGAGGCAGAGGTAGACGCAGAGGTACAAAACTTGGTCATGGACAGTTTAACTGGCAGCATGTTAAGGTATTTCATGGCTTGGCCTTCTCTTTCACCTTCCTTGCCTTGTGCTGCGAAAACTTTCGGCCACACAAAAGTTTTCAGTTCCCAAATGATATGACAATAATTTTAATTATAGATTAGCACACAAATCCTCGAATGAGCACTAAAATTGCCTAAATTATGGCCTGAGACCAAGGTCTGGCTGTGTGCACAGCATCCTGGGTTAACGCTGGTCTTGTTGATGCGCTGTAGCTCGGATTGTATATATTTGAAAGACTGAGATGGAATAATATTCCATTAACCAAATATTTGGTAATATCTTTGCCTAATTTAATGTTGTTGACAAGCAGTCAGTAAATAGTTAGTAAGAGATCAATCCTTTCTTATCATCAGAGACTATTTTCGAAAAAATTGTTAATGCAATGCAAAAAAATGCACTTCCCATTCATTCCGAGGAACTTAACATACTTCAGCATTTACTTCAGCAACTGAATGATGCTTGCCGTACATTTTGCTTTTTTCGGTGGTAAAAAATTCTTAACTTTTTGTCAGCTTGGCTGACCTTTCCGCTGTCCACTATGCGCGTCTATATTTAACAGCACAACCTCTGCCCTGGCCTAGTTTCGACTTAAATTAAGTGGACTAAACAAAAATGAAAGGTGTAAAAAGAAAATTACTCAGAGAACTGTTAACCTTAAATTCATTTTTCATTCGCGAAGTGAAGGTTAATGGAAGAAACGCAGCCAGCTGAGGGGAAGCTGCAGGGGAACAAAAAAGTGAGCATTGTGTATCATCCTTTGTGTGTCGGACTACAAGGATGCTGTGGAGGAGGAGGATGGGCAGGGCGGGAGAGCACACGTGAGAAACTTTGCAAATGGAAAAGAGAAACTGAAAGCTGAATGCTGAAAACTGAAAACTGCGTCGCCGGCTGTGATTAAAAAGCAGCTACGCCATTTGTTGTAGATATTCTCGTATTTTTCATGTGCTGCCCCCACCCATCGCTGATGTCTCTTCAGGTGGGCTGCGGCCATTTTCATTTGCTGGAAAGTTTAAGGTCCTTCATACATAAATAAGCAGTAAGCAAGCGGCGGCGACGACGTCGGCGGTGTCGCTTCAAAGTACAGTGGCAAACAGCAGAGGAGAGGGGCACGCCAGAGCGGCAACAACTAAGCGGACATGACACCCTTCACAAGAGCGCACTTCAGAGAGGACCAACAAGAGCAACAACAACAGCGGCAGCTGCGACACTCATCAACAACGGCCCAACAAGAGCGATAAAACAAGCGCAACAAGGACTCTGCCACGGGAGACGCGACGCGACGCGACGCGACAGGAACAGCACGACACATCGTACTCAGCCGCGAGTCCACCACGAGCCGAACAGCCGCGAGTGCCGAGCCTGACAACGCCTATGCCAACGTGTGGCAGACTTTGTCAGTGTGTGTATGTTTGTGTGTGTATGTGAGTGTCCTTTCAGCAGTCAGTGTGGCAGTGTGCCACTGTGGCAGTCAGTCAGGGCTGCTGGCACATAATTAAGGACATCGTCGGCCAAAGCGAAGGCAACACGGACAACAACGGCAAAGATATAACTTTCTGAAATACTCTCTCTTACTAAATTATTTATTTTTTAATTCAATTTATTGAACTATTATGCATGAATATTTGTAGAATTATTTTCATCAACTATAAACGTTAAAGGATTCGCCAAAATGATCAATTATCACTTCTGTTCTGTTCTGTTCTGTTCTGGCTGGACAAACAACTCTACGCACTTCCTATGACTTGTGAGCTTTCAAGGGTATTAAACACGTCCATAGGACACACTCACAGTTGCACTTTTGTTTCTGCTGTCTTCTCTCTGGCTGGCTTTTTGCATTTGAATATTCTGATGAGTGTACGCCCCACACACCTAGCGTGTGGGTGTGCTGGCATGGCGGAGTCTGGCCGAATGAATGATGAAAAGAAATGGCTAAAGAAGCTGCCTGTGCCTGGATGGTAGGTCTGGATCTGGGCAAAAGACAAAGCCTCGAAATGAGCATAATGAGGATAAGAAGGCGGCAATGCCAAAAGTGCTCTCAGGCGCAGTAGGCCTGGGACACAATGCAGCACGAATTGTGTCATGTTATTAATGAAAAAGAGCCAAGTGCAGGGTAGTGGTGTGGCGGCTGGCCAAAATGAGCAGCGGCTGTAGGAGATGGAAACAAAAACAGGAAGCTGGAGCACTTTTAATATGCAACTTGATAGCAAATGTGTCCATGTGCGTGTGCTATGCGAAATGAAAATGAGACTGAGAATGAAAACCAAGCAAAGACCAAAAACCACGGCACCAGAGCAAACAAACAAACCGACGGACGGACAGACGGACAGACGGAGCGTGCGTCAAGTTATTTATTTGGCAATTGTTCGCTGCTTTTTATTGTCCTCGGAGTGGCTGCCACCACCAACACCGCCACCACCGACACCACCGCTGCTGCTGCGGTTCTCTCTCTCTCTCTGTTTGCTCTCGGATCACCCACTCAGCACCGCCCAACCACCCAACAGCTGTGTATTTGAATGTGTCTGTGCGGTCTTCAAAGGTCAATGGAACAATTTTAAAATGCTTGCCAGAAAAAATAAACCAAAAGGCAAATCAAGCTCATATTCGCACACGGGGACAGGCAAGGCAACCTCTAGGGTATACGGAACTCGTCGAAAGGGAGCCACCAGAGCCAGAGTAGAAACGAGGAGGTACGTTGTGAGACGCGTCAAAAATTGTATGCCCGGCACTCAGTCAGAGTCAGTCAGAGAGAGATGTTTTTTAGCTTTCGAATGGGCGTGTATCAGGCTTTGTTTTTTGAAACTACATTGTCAATGGAGATGCAAGCATATACAAAAATAGAATTCGTAATGAATTTTACACTTTAAAGCGTAAATTAAATATTTTTAAGTTTTAAATGTATAATCAATCTTTTTGAAACCGAATTCAAAACAACATTTTGCGTTCAGCTCTGAAAATGCATTTAATTATAATTTAAAAAAAAATAAAATAAGAGGCATCCATATCTCTAACTATTTATTTGTCACTGTGTTGCTTTTATAGTATACTTCACACTCACCTCTTTTATCTTTCCTTTTAATTTTGCATTCAATATTATTAGGCGATCCAATTGGTATATAAATAGTTAGTTGATCTAGGTGAATAATTGTTATTAAAAATGCTCCATTTATTGTTTTATTCATTAAACTTGGTTTTTTCTCTGTTTCAAATACTTTATCAAATTAGTCTCCAGTGACTTATTGAGATTTTATGAATGTAATGCCAGTAACTTGAGCTCAATAATGATTATTACTTAGTTAGATGAGTTTATCGGATTATGCATATGTACGACTATGTATCAAGTGGATCGAATGATTCAGTTAAATCTGCGTGAACAAATTTCCACAATATATCTTTTATTTTCCTTGGTATTTATTATATCAATCTTGTGCGTGTTTTGACAGCTTATTGAAAATGTAAGCGGCATTCGCTGCTTTTTTATAACAATTTACGTTAAGTATATTTTCTATATGATAGAAAATTTGTATTCCAATTGATTTCCTTCGGTTGTTGCTGCGTATTAAAACTGATTTTAAAATCTTTTGTCGCCCAATGGGGTACACAGTTTTACATCGTTTGAATATATTTTAAAATATATACAACATATTTGAAATATCTCTCCTCGTCATCATTATTGTTTAATGCTTATAGTTTATTTTGTGCAGTTTGTTTTTGGTTGAGTTCATGTTTTAAGCCTTTTTTCATTGCTTTAGTAATATTTGTTTCGGGTTTTTAGAGTCTTACTATAAAAGATTATTTCACGCAGTGTTCGATTTTCGATTATTTTTCGCGCACTGTTGGATTTTTGTATTTCCTCTCACTCAATCAGAATAAATATTGCTTAGACTTAAATTATGTGTATATTTTTTTCATTTATATAGTTTTTGTTTTATTTTAGTTCTGTCATCCATTGCTGGTGGCTGCAGGGCGGAAAAGAGAGGAACAAAATGGAATTTAATTAATTTCACATATCACAAATTATTCAGCAGGCAATCATCACGATTTTCTCACTTGTTGACAATGCCCCAAAAAATATCTTTCGGTTTTACTCCCACACACACAATATGAACATAAAAGTAACCATTGCCATTTATTTTTTGGCACCTGTTATACACACACTCACACGCACACACCTTCACCTGCACAAAGAGCGAACAAAAGAAGCGAGAGAGAGAGAGAAGGCGAGAGAGAGAGAGCGAGCGAGAGAGTTGCACTTGACATGTATCCGCAAGATACTTTCCATTTTGAAGCAGCATCGCCTTGATGGTCAATTAGAAATTTGGCAAAACATTTGCGGGCCCATCAAATCGAATAGAAAATAATAAAAATCAAAATGAAAGATGAGGGGAAAATAAAAGTAAAAAATAGATGAATAGATGTGTGTGTGTGTGTGTGTGTGTGTGTGTGTGTGTGTGTGTGTGTGTGTGTGTGTGTGTGTGTGTGTGTGTACTACAATGTTGCGATGAGGACAATCATCCTGATGCTGATGATGATGATGATTTGAGGTTGATGCTGATGGAATTTTCACAAAATTTACACATGAGAAAAGCGTGTAGAGAGAGGGGTGTGGGGGGGAGTGTATACATATGTATTTTGCACAAGAAGAAATAAGAATATCAATTTCCTCCTCTTGGAAGGTTCACACACACACACACACTCACTCACGCAGTTCCATCTCTAGAATACACACACACACGTGCCCACGCACGCGTTTAAACGATATTTGTACCATATATATTCATGAATAGTTTGGTTATTTTACCTGCTGGTCTGATGGCTTGATGGTCTGGTGGTACACACGAGTATTCGAGCAACGTTTTCTAACTTATTTCCATGCATTTATGTATGTGTGTGGGGTAGGCATGTATTAGTATATGGCTATGTATATGGCATTGTAGTGCACAGTACACGCACTCACGCACGCACGCACACACTCACACACAGATACACGCGCGCGCACCGTCAGCGACAGACAACAGGCACACACACACACAAAACACACACACAACACACATTCGCACGCACTCACGCTCACGCTCACGCACACGCACAAACGGACACGGACACGGCTACGGACCACGACCAATGCGACGCGACACTCCGCTGATGGAACACAATCTCTCAGTGGCTGTGCACGGAGAAAAAGGCAACTGACAGCACAACCCGAAACCGGAACACCAACTGAATCCGATGCTCGTCCAACAGTGGCAGCCAGGCAACCCTGGAAGTGACTGCAGAGGCAACGACGACGACTACCAGCGAGCCCAGCCCGAGCATCCAACGAAACATCCTTGTGCAGAAAAACGACTCTGGCTCGGGGCTCGGCGAATGTAGGTGGGGGGTCAGGAGATTTTACCAGAGCCAAGGCTGGAAGATGTGGCCATCCACGAGTCCTAGCGAGTCGTCAGGACTCGTGACTCCTGTGCCTGGAAGAAGCTTAAAAGCTCTTCCCTCAAAGCTCTGTCCTGTCGCTTACCCCGTGGAGGCTGTAAGAGAGTTCTGGAGATGCGCAAAAAGTATTTTTCTCACTCTCCCTCTCCCTCTCTATCTATATTTCTCTTGAACTCCCTCAACACCTCTCTCATGAAGGCTGAGCCTAGCTTTCATGGTGTTAGCTAACCTAGAGAGATGCTCATCGAGGAGGTGGGGAGTGGTGCTGGCAATAGAGACGTGCTTCTGTCGATTCGCATTGCGTTGGTAGTTGTGTGTGGTCACCCCCCAGATGTTAGATACTTTCCATGAGAAATGGGTTAGTCAGTTGAGATAGATAAAGAATGGCCAAAAATATTGATACAGGCATAACAACACGAACCATTAGATCAAGAGTTAAGAGCGTTAAGAGTTTTCATCAGTAAAACTCTTTGCTCAAAATTTAAAACAGTTTGTTGCTTCGATGGATAATACTTAGATTATTTGAAAATACACACATAAAAGTCATGGAACACCAACATTAAACGCTGCTAAATGTTGTTCTGTATTAGAATATTATATTATAATACAGGTTCGATTTCCTATGCCGCTGTAACTTGCCCTGCTTGACCTACTGTCCTGCAATAGAGATCCTTCAATGCAATCGAAACTAATTTGAAAGTATTTGAAAGTACACAAAACGGATTCATTCATGCACTCACCACAAATACAGGCTAAAGAGCTTGCACTCATACTAATACGAGCTGACACACACAGACACGTCAGCACTCTCTCTTCTCACACATAGAGACTCAGCATGCGTAGAGCCAAAAATGATTTATGACCCCACAAAAAAATTAATTTAAAGTAAATTCGCATGAATGAAAAATGGCTTTTACAAACGCAAAACTACAGGGCGCCCTCAGAGCGAAGAAGGCACACATAGAGAGTGGAATTCAAGAGAAGTCAAAAAGAGAGAATGAGAGAGATGCTGCATAGAGTCCTGTGCCGAGCCTAGCTCTTTGGCTCGGGACACTTGTAGGCAGCTTTCTCTTAACAGTCGCTCTTTTTGCGAGCTTTTAACTTACTCTCAAATTGCTCTGGTTTCGCCAGAATACCTGCCTTCCATTGCAGTTATCCCTGTTTGTCCTTCCAGTGACTTCCAAACCTCTCTACCTCGCGCACCCGACGCGCAGCTGCACGAACGACAAAGTTGGAGCAACTCCTGCTCGGCTCTTTTTTTTTGCTTGGTATTCCTTTTTGTTTTTCCCTCTCGTTATGAATGAACAACGCTGATAATGCCAGCCAGGCAGGCAGGCTGCTCGAACATCGAGGCATTCGCGCTTGGCACGCAGCGAGGTGCAGACAGGTCGAGGCTGCAGCACATGCAGCAAAAGCCTCCAGGATCTTTGGCCAAACAGCAGACCGAATGTTTCGAGCTGCTGAATTAATATTTTATTAATAATATTTTCATATTTTAGTTAAATGAATAATTTCCTTGATTACGTATACGCAAAATGTTTGTGGACTTGCATACTTTTCAGCGTCGTGAAGGGCGGGGAATTTGTTTAGTTTTTTGTTGCAAATGCAAATTGAAAATATTGGACTTATTTCAGACGTTTTTTAAATTTATTCTTTGTCCAATAAACGGGTGCTAGACGGTCGATTATTTCAAGATTTTGAATCAGATTTGATGGAATAAATGTTCTTAATCGTTGAAATATTTTCCATGTCTTTCATTTTTCACATTTCATAAAATGTTTTATAACTAATTCTTCACAATTGGAACTCATTTAAATCGATTATAACAATTATACGCTTTGGTTTCTAATCTTCGCACAATTCAATATAAATGTTGGCATCACAAATGAAAATCTATAACATACATTAAGCTAAAGCATTCCGATTAGTGCGCTGGCGGTAATTAAATGAGAATGGTAAACAAAATAAAACTGAAGCCAAAAGGAAGGGTAATTAATTTTCCCACTCCACGCCCACTTTTCTGCCTTTCCCCGTCTCATCCTTGCACCATCTCTGTCCCTCTCTCTGGCATCAGGCCATTGTTGTTTCTGTATCTTTTTGCTGTTGGCCTTTGTCGCGTGCTCCTTCAATTGCTTTATTTTTATCACAAACACAAAGTCCACACACACACTCACAGATGCACAGATACTCTCTCACACAAAGATACACATTTGTTGTGGCTGTGCCAGCCGCAATCTAAGTGGCCTGCTCCAGTATCTTTGTATCTCTCTGTTTCGTGCGAAGCTTTTCAGATGATTCCCCAGCCCCCTGTTTACTCTCTCTCTCTCTCTCTCTCTATGGTACCCAACCACAGTCAGCTCTTTGTTTGTGCGGATTTTATTTAATTTTCCTGGCACTTTGTTTGTCTGCCTGTTTGCTTATTTGTTTTGATTTTTCATGTTTCGTGTTTCAGTTCTGTTTTCCCAGGGTTTATAGTTGATTTTGAGTTGTGTTAACCTTTGCCTTGGCTTTGCCACGGGTTGGCTTGGCTTCGGTGGAGAGTGTGTCAGTCCTTCGAGGGGATCCTTCACAGAATGAAAATATCAAGCATACGACGTAAGGGTTCAGCGAACCCGTTCTTAGGGTCTCTGCGACTTCTGGCAGTTGCATAAGTTTCCCCCACTTAAAGCTGTCATTTAATACCGAAATCCGAACCATCAATCGCGTTGTAGTGACCCATTTAACCAATGTCCATTCGATGCCCACAACTCTTTCACTTGCTCTCCCCTCAGCTCGCCCCATTTGGTTGTCCATTGGATGTCTGCCCCACTTGGCAGCCCTGCTCAAATATTAATTCATATCAAGGTTTTGGCATTCATTTTCAATCCAACATCCTCAACCCCAAGCTCGCAGGCTGGCTGTCCCAATGGCCTGTGGCCCAGTTCGTTTCGGTTGGGATCGGGTAATGAAATTTAAGCAGAATCGCAAACAAAGTTGTGCAATAAAATCAACAAACCGCAAATAAAGTGCAATTTAGAGCGGAGACTACCAAAGCCAGCAAAAACGCAAACAAAAAACTGGAAAGGAAAAAGGAAAGGCCTTTTCACTGCACCCTTACACATGTACGACAAACGCCGCACCGAGGCAGCGAGGTCTCCGACTGGAACCATCTGCAAGACTCCTTTACTCAGCCAGATTTTGGTTGCATTTTCTTGTTAAGAAATGCCAACAAAAGGCGACAAATTTTATGGAGAGCAGAGACTTGCCAGCGAGGCCGTACAGGAGCTGCAATTGTAGTTCTGCCAAATTGACAGTTTCAGTCCTCCGGCACTTCATTGTTTCAATTCTCGCCTCTGATTTGCCCGATAATTTATGCAACTTGATTTCGCCTCTCACTTTCTGCTTGTTCACTTTTCCAATTGATTTCGTGACTGTCAAATGAATTGTCGCCAGGCGGCAGCAGCAGGCACTCTACTCCTATCCGAAAACTGTGTCGAGGACGATTGACGTTCAAAATTAGGCGAACCAATGCGAACGGAGAATTTGGGTTTATTTCTCTAGTTGGCAACGATAAGAGTTGCACAGCAAGCGGTAGAATAAACCCAGGTCACAAGCTGAAGACTTAACTCTGTTCTATTTAAGGCCTGAGAAACTGTCTGTCTAGAAACGTAAAGGAAAATTTAAGAAAAATATAAACACAGATGCACATCTCCTGGCGAAAGGAATGGAAATGCGATCCGGGTGGCACACAAAAACACGACTGTCGACTGTCGAAATTGCACTCACACTTGACGGTCTGCACTGAGCTCATTTGGCATTTCGTTTCGATGTTCGCTTCACATTACTCATATCGAAACGTAAACGAGTAAATATGATAAATGATATGCGAGGGAAGGGGACTGCGAATGGGACTTATGCCTCTGCAGCCTCTGCCATTTCAATTCAGGGCACGACATTGATGGCGGCTTATCAGTTGATGGGGCGAAGACCGAAGGACCAGCAAGGACAAACACTTTATCGAAATTTTAATCCCTTCGATGGCTTCAATGTAAGGGAATGGCTGGCGGAAGTTCGACCAACTGCAACGGCCACACTCAAGGCATGGCAGGCACCTTTACGCGAATTTCCATTACTCACGGAAATGTCCTGCTCCATCGCTCCGGCCTGCTCGGTCTGTGCTGTGGCGTTCTGGTTGCTTTAATGCAATAATCCTTGAATGTCGGACTCACGAACGAGTTGATAAGAATTTCAATTTTTATGACAAGTCAACTTTTCCAGCCGGCAACAAGATGGCGGGCGAGCAAAACGAAACGGACTCAATCGTGCCAATGGCGGACAATAATAATAATAATGGCAACAACACCAGCAACAACTGCAACAATAATAACATGGCCGATTGCACCATTACCGCCACGAATACTCTCCGAATCTCTCAGCTCCTTTGTCCTTATATTTCATCCTCTTACACCTGCTACTCGTGGATGTCAAGGGGTATGCTATGTTTCTCCTCTTCAAACTATTATAACCTGAAACTTCTTTTATTATGTTGCCATCAATAAAATTTCTTGATAATCGCGTACATATTCATGGTAAAATATTAGTTCAGCCAATTTTTGGGTATCCCACAGTCGGAGCCCTCGAGCATGGAAATTTTATTCGTTTTTCGTTTTTATATATATGTTTTGGCCTGTAGTCTGTAGTCTGCAGTTTGCAGTCTGTAGCTGGAGCGTTATGATTTATTGGCATGCAACACGGAGCGCTGCGCTCTCCCGGAAATGTGTGTGCAGTCAGCCATTTTGATGCGAATGGTGGGGCTGACTGCGGCAGCCCGGAGGCGTTGTAGCAGCCAGTTGTCGCTGTTGTAGCCAAGAGCTCAGACATCACTCGGTTCGCCTTTGCCTTCTGCACACCGACTGCCAACAAATTTGCATCTCCATCTATCTACAATGCCACACGAGGATGCATTTCCCTATTGGCGTCTGTGTTGGGTTAATTGCTGAATGAACGGGCCCCATTTGGAATGGAAAAACATTTTCCGTCATGCACTTATATTGAAGCGAAACACGGTGTATAATTCACTGCTTTATGAAATATACTCCCATGGAAAATGCATCCGGAAAGTAATTAAAAATGTAAATATTAAATTATAGGAAAATAATTGGCAAAAAATAAAGCCAACAGTAAACTTCCGACTTTTGTGCACTATAACCAAATGATCCCAACAATTTACTTCATTTTTGTTCCATTCCAAATACACAAAATTCTAAAACTTCTGCAACTTTAAGCTTTAAGCAAGTGCAATTCGAATTTCTTACCATATCAATAAATTCATAGACCATCCTCAACATTTAATAATAGCTCTTAATAAATGATAAAATTCCTATGTAATTGGAGCACCTCTTAGAATTCATTTATAGCTTTTGCTCGCAAACTTCATTTGGAATGGAAATGTTCATGGAAACTTTTCACTCAATTTATTTTCATTTTGTTTGGTTTTTGATAAATGCCACACCCAGAAAATTCACAGAAAGTTACGTCGATTATTCAATCATTTTGCCATCATCCTTTTTGCAATTCTCTTTCAGCAATTGGCACTGCCGGTGGGGGCTGCAAATTCAGTCAGACATGACTCTGATTTGTTGAAAGTTTCGTTGTCAGCAGCAATTAAAACAACAACGCCCACGCCCGCCCTCCCACAAAAGCCCACTAAAAAATGCACAGAAAATTACAAGCGAGAGTTGTGCAGCACTGAAAGCCAACACAAAAATGGGAAAACTGCAAACAAAACCCAAATTGCAGCCTGCCTTCCCACACCACAGATGGAATATTTCCGACTGGACCTGGACCTGGGACTAGACCTACGAATGGGACTGGACCTAGAGCTGAACGAACGCAGGGAAAAATGAAATTAAATACGGAAAAGCGTACATGTGAAGCTAAATAGTGCCTGAAAGTCAGCCGGTGGCAGGCGGCTATTTCAGGTCCTGTCCGTGTACTTGTCCGTATCCGCATCCGTATACGTATTCGTGTCCTTTCCTTCGTTTATTGTTCGCATGCCAAAATTGTTAGCTGCACACCAAATAAATAAACACACACACACTCATGCATAGCAGATACACACTCACACACACGCACACACGTGCAGCAGAAATTGTTGCAACTTCAAAGGCAAAAAAAGGAAACCCCAAACTAAATGCAGTCCTGTGTTTCCTGTAATGAAAACTTTTGGAATTGTTAGATTCTTCCGCCACTTTTTCATGCCCTAGAAGAAGTCTTTAATTTCGGCAATTTTGTATACATATATTCATATTAGGTACATATTATTTACATAGTTTTGTTGACCAACATTTAAAGACGAAACGTCCAAGACATTTTTGTCTCGATAGATCTGAAAGAGTATCTTAGGATTCGATCCCGAAGCAAGCATTCCTCCATGGTTGCTTGCTTTCTTTAGCTTTGGTTTTGGCTTTAAAAAACAGGAGGCGAAAAGAGATTAAGAAATTCGCATTGTGTGGCAGTGCAGTTGTTGCTCCAGTAAATAAAGTAAGAATTCTATTAAAATTGAAAGGGCAGGGATTCGGCCACAAACAGTCACGAAGCGAGCTTAGCTTCTATTTTTACTGGCCGTTGTTTGGACTTTGCCAACGGTCAGAATTGCAATTACAATGAGCCAAGGGTAACACAGAGAGCTACGGCCAAGGGCCATTCATGCCGAACGAGGGCGCGACCAGTAGAAAAAATGTTAAGAGAACGAACAATGCATCTATTGTAATATTTATAGTGATGGCAAAGAAGGCGAGGAGTTTTAAATGAAGCTGATTTCAGTGGAAATTAATGTGAAATTGCCAAAAGAATTGAAAGGTAGAAAGGAGAGGAAACGTAATTAAGAACTTAAGAAAAGGTTACATTTTTGGCCAATTGTGATACAAGTAATGTCTCCTTGAAATAGCATAACGAAGTTTTCTTTCACTTAAGATATGCTTAAGTCACTGCAACAGTTTGCTCTCAAATTGCACTTCAACATGAAATATTCCAATTATCAAGTCATGCATCCGACTTGAGCCAAATGTTATCCGGCAAACTTAAAACATCACTCATAAAATATAAGTAAATCATATGGCACTTTCCTGTTCATTACGCGAGCCAAATGGGCAACGGAGAAAACTCTGAGAAGCTAAAAAAAGACTAGCGCCAAAAAGATGAAGGCAAATTTATTTTGCGGAACTAAATTGAAATAATTTTGGCAGCTGAAATGAGTATAAAAATATTTTAATACCATATACACACAGAGATGGAAGGATATAGAGTCCCTGGATAGAGTCGAGAGTCCCAGACTTGCTTGCAAATAAAAACAGTTTTGCTTTGCCCAAAACTATTCCTCCAGACCATCTGCAGTGCTTCTGGCAAATATGTTGCCTGCTCTGCTGGCACCGGGCCAAGCTTGGCAATTTCAGCTTCTTTTTTTTGTCCATTGGCCAAAGGAAAATGCAGCTAAAGCGTCGGCAAGGCAAACAAACAAGCGGCAGACAAGAAGTACATATTAAATTTGTCATTTTGGCACACTGGCTGACTGTGGCCGCGGGGGCGTGCCGGACAAAGTTCAAGTCAATTGCAGTCATTTCAGTTGCACTTTAAAAACGCATTTACCCGTGGAAATCGAATTAAATTTTTACCATGCAAAGGCGAGGAAAAATGTTGAATGCCAGCTCAGCCAGTGAAGGTGTCACAAAGCCATCAATCAAACATTTCACTTGCAGCTCAAAAGTGTGCACTGGACATTTTTTTCTGCAAAGAAATAAGAATAATTAATTCGTTCTTCTTGAAAACTATAAACCATTTATATTGAGCTCTTAATCAGTGTTGGAGAAGGCAAAAGCAATATTTATGACATCAGCTGAATCAACTCTGAATCAAGTGAATAAAAACTACATAAAAGAAATATTATTCAGTAAAGCTAGAGTTTATTTTTGGCTGAAGTATAAATAATAATATGGATTAGTAAGAATCAACAGTTGGACGCCAAATCTGGTGTACAAAGCCTTAGACTTTGAGGCAAATGCAAATAAGTGTCTGGCTCCAAGTACATATTTATTATTTTATTTTTTACTTAGTTGCTAGCGTAAGTATAAGAAATTTGTAAGGCTGGAAATACTTTTTTTCCAACGTAGCAAACTTTTAGGCAAATTAAAAATAATATCTGAATACTTTAGCTGCAACAATTTCTATAGAATTAGTGCCCTAATGCATTGCAATTTCCTATGATAAAATAATAAAAGAAATCGCATCTTCGCACACCTTTGCCTTAGACAATTGCAATCAGAGACGGAATGTCCGGGCTGGACCTGCCGCAACTCAAACATTGTAAGTGGGCGTTTGGGTTCGCTGCACCACAGTTCAATTTCAATTTACAGCCTTTAGCCGCAGCAACAACATTTTTTGGCACTGGTTCAAAACTCAAATTAATATACATAACAACAATTGTGGCAACGGGCAAATTTGTACAGTCATAATCGTTCTACTTGCCAGGTGGTTCTGGTTCTGGGTCTGGGTCTGGGTCTGTTGGCCCCAGCCAAGCCCCAAGCTTTGTGCGGATGCCTCCATCCATTGGTTAAGTGCATTGCTTGTTGCGGCTTTTCCGCTATAGTCCCCTCTCACTCTCCAAATCTCTTGCTATTTCTCTCTCTCTTTCTGTCTCTGGGACAGCTGGAAGCTTCTACTGATGCTGCCACACAGAGATTCTCGTAATGCCGTCAAAATCCGCAGGCAAATAGGATAAAGTAAAAGTTGAAATGCAGGTGAAAAGCAAATATACAAATAAACCAAACAGAATGGAATGAAAGAGACAAAAAGAGAAGATACAGAAACAGAAACAGAGACAGAAACAGAGACAAGTGTGGTTGTATGAGTGTCTGGTATGATGGATGGTAGTGGTGGAGGAGTTTTCAATTGTGGAAATTGCATATTTTAATTGAAATATTCATGGGTCTGTGGGTAACGCTATGCGTCTGCATTAATTTGGAATATTTATATTTGGTTTGTAAATGTTGTTGATTTGTTTAATAATGAATGCAGGTGTCATTGCCAAAGTAGACACTCGTGCATACGAAATTCAAATGCATTCAGCACATTCATTCATACATTTCATGCAAAAATATGTGGGTTATTAAACGGCCATAAATTATCCTTCTGCCACACACTTCTTTAATGCTATGAATAAACCTCATGAATGGTTTGAATGGAATGAATTGTTTGGGCTGTGCAAAAAGTAGATTTTCACATTTATTTTTAGGGGCAAAATATTGCTATGTAGACATACAAAATCTAAAGATAACTTACCTAAACGAGATTATATCTGCACACAATAAATTCACTTTATAATACAAATTATAAACGAAGAGTTGTAAGCTATGAATATATCTTTTATGTGATCAAATAAATGTTCTCAAAGCTTCTTCCTTATTTTATTCGTACTCCAAATGGCTCAAAATGCATTGCCTTAACCCATATTTTCCCACTTACATGCATTTGGCGAGGTCTTCAAGCGGCAGCCATGTATATTTTTATTTTTTTTAACTTTAAGCGAAGTAAATATTGTCTTTGGGCAAACGTTGGCTGGTTGATCAGTTCATTCACTATCTTGATGGCTTGTCAACTGGCTCCACAAGCGCCTGCAAAGAGATAAGACCCTGTGGTTACAGAAACGGCGAGCCGTTGGGTTAGTCTACATTGAAATGTGCCACGCGGTGTACCAAATACTAGTCTGGCTCTGGATGCTGCTCTGCTGCTGCGGCTCCAGGGTCAGCTGCCTGCAAATAAGCAATTGCAACAAGACAGAGGTGACAATGATCAGGGACATGGATGTCCTGACATCGCTGACTCTGAGCAACTGCAGCCTGCCGCATCTGGAGAATGCTTTCTTCATGCGATTTGGCCAGCTTCTGCACCTGGAGCTGGAACATAGTGGTCTGAGCAGCTTGGATGACTTCTCCCTGCATGGTCTGCCCCGACTGCAGTCGCTCTCGCTCTCCCACAACAACCTGACTAAGCTGAGATCGTGGTCCAGTGAGCCCTTGGAGGCACTAACATCCCTGGATCTCAGTCATAATAGGCTGTGCAGCCTGGAGGACAACAGCTTCGTGCTCTATCCACAACTGCAGATGCTCAACTTGGCCTCCAATCAGATCGAACAGCTTGCAGATGACACTTTCCATGGCCTCTCACACCTGAAGCACCTCCAGCTCCATGGAAATCGACTGATGCTCATCGATGGCTTTCAATTTTCCGGCCTACATCGTCTCTCCAGTCTGACGCTTCACCATAATCTGATTAAAGGCGTCGATCCCCTTGCCTTTGAAAGCAATACACATCTCCGCAGTCTCCGCCTGGAGGGGAATCTATTGAGCAGTCTTCAATTTCTCACTCAACGCGGTCTTGCTCGCTTGGTTCATTTGAATCTCGCAAACAACTTACTGCAGAAGCTGGAGCCGCAGGGATTTGGGAATAACATTGAGCTCCAAGACTTGGTCCTAAGTCACAACAATTTGACGGAGCTAACGAAGGAAAGTTTATTGGGTTTGGATTCACTAGAGGTGAGTGAATTTGACAGCAAAATAAAATATAGAAGCCTCCATTGATCTTCCATTTCGCAGCGTCTCAACATCAGCCACAATATTCTCAGCCACATTGAGGCTGAAAGTCTGCAGTCGGTTGTTAGTCTGACCCAAATCGATGCAAGTTTCAATCAAATAGCTTCCTTATCGGAAAGCTTGTTCCAAGCCAACAGCCAGCTGGAGGAGATAATACTTTCGCACAATCGAATCGAGGAAATATCGCCCAAACTAATGTCACATCAGACACATTTGAAGCGTCTAAAACTGGATGGAAATGCTCTGATCGAAGCCAACTTCTTGCAAAGTCTGCCGCCAGCCTTAAACCGACTCTCCCTGAGTGTGGATCTCAGCTCGAATCTTCTTCATTCGGTCAATTTGAGCAGCCTGCTTCAGTTTGGGCACATCAATCTAGCGGATAACCATTGGAACTGTGCCTGGTTAGTGAAGAATTTCCTGCTTAGAGCTCCCGCTTCCCTTAACTTTGCTCGCAACTGGAGCCTCTTGAGCGATTGGAACGAAGACTTGACCAAGGTGCAGGGCATAGACTGTATCGAGGGCTCACGCAATCGTTCGATTGTGCTCCTGAGTGTCGGCGAGGCCATACACAGCAAAGTTCAGTGTGCGGTAAGTTCACATCAGTAGAGTTCAGTAGGGAAACACAATAAAAATGTACTTTGGTTGAATAGCAATCGTACGATGAGCTGAACCCAGCACCTCCGCCACTGACCTGGCCCAAGATACCCACAGATCGCTTTGACTCTCGTTCGGTGATCATCTGGATGCTGGTGGCCATAGCAATCACTTTTGCATGTCTGCGTTGGCTAAGGCGCTTCGTGGATCGCAAAGAGCAGAGCAAACGGAAACTGAAGGCAATCAATGAAGTGGTTGGTTGAAGTACCGGAACTATGTTGCCATGCACACTTAACCACTTTCATATTTTCAGTACATGAGCAAAATGGAATCGCAGCCCATCAGACACGAGCGCGAGAGATCATAGTCCACGAGCAACAAATTCAATTAAACAAAGTAAACAATTATGTACCGAAATATGTATAATATAATAATCAATGTCTACGAAAATCTACGAGTATAAGTGCCAAAGTTCATTAAAATGTAATCCTAAACTAGGAAATCTTTCAGTTGTACAAACGCTCTATAATCGGTGCGTACTTGGCATGGACTATGTTCCGCCTGATCTTGAGTGTGGGTCCCAGCTCGCCAGTGGCCAGTGAGAACTCGTGCGGGATGAGGGCGAACTTCTGCACGCGTTGGGCATTGGAAATGGCATTCTTGTTGGCCCGCTTGATGCCCGCTTCGATGGCCTCAAGGAGCTTGGGCTCCGCCGCTATCTGTTGAGCTGCGGCTATGGCAGCCGTTTCGTTGGGCAGTTGCAGGTCGGCAGGAATGTTGAGAAGCTCGGAGAGACGCGTCTGATTGATGTCCAGCTCGTGCAGCCACTCGATGGTCTCGTCCCGCAGTCCATCCAACGGAATGCCCGTTGCGGGATCGGATTTTGTTTTCAGGGACAGCAGAACTGTGAGATACTTACGATGGTCGCCGACCAGCAGAGCATTGGCTACGCAGGGCAGCTCCTTCTTGATTAGTTCTTCGATGTGAACGGGCGGAATGTTCTCGCCGCCAGCCGTGATAATGAGTTCCTTGAGCCTGCCGGAGATAACCACATTGCCGTGCGGGTCAAAGTAGCCCAGATCACCAGAGAGAAGCCAACCGTCCGCATTGATGGTCTCCTCGGTCTTCTCCTGCTGGCCCAGGTAGCCCATGAAGTTGCTGCGTCCCCGCAGTACAATCTCGCCCTTGCCACTGGCATCGGGCTCTTGCACCTTCACCTCCACACCGGCAATCGGCTGGCCTGAGCTGAAAAGGTTCGAGATCTCCGTGTTCAGGGTGATGGCACCGCCAGTCTCTGACATGCCGTAGCACTCGCCTAGAGCTATGTCCAGGCCCAGGAAGAAGTTCTTCATCTCATCGGAGGTGGGAGCACCGCCGGTCAAAAAGCTTCGGCAATGGTCCAGGCCCATCATCTGACGGATGGGTCGGATCATGCGTGAGGCCAGCCAGTATTTGGTAGTGGCATAGATCGAAGGTTTCTCACTATAAAAATGGGGGGAAGTGAGTAATTCTGATCCACTTAGAATGGAAGTGCCGTGGACTCACCCTGCGATCACGGCTAGTTGGTATTCAGCCACTGCGGCGCGGGCCTTGGACAGCAGAAGCCTGGAGTAAGGCTTGGCCTTGGCCTCCGCTGCCACCAGACGCTCCTGGAACTTCTCAAAGACTCGCGGCACGCCGAACATCCGCGTGGGCTTGGCCTTCTGGAAGGTTCGCACTAGAGTTCCCTTGAGGGCATCCTTGTCGGCAAATGTGACGCAACCGCCGTGCTCGAGGGCCAGGAAGACATCGAATATTTGAGCAGCAATATGACTGAGTGGCAGAAAGCTGACCATGCTCTCTGCTCCTTCCTGCACGTCCTTCATGCAGGCAGATGCGGACTTGGCGTTGAACACAATGCTGTCGTGGGTGAGCATCACAGCCTTGGGCAGACCCACAGTTCCCGAGGTGAAGATCAGCATGGCGCATTCATTGGCATAAACGCGACTCTCTCTTGCGAGAAGCTCCTGCTTGAGGGCAGTCGAGTAAGTCTTCTCCTCGAGCTGTTGCCAGCTGTAGTAGCCTTCCTCCTTGTCAACAAATGCCTCGTAGGGTCCGTGCAGTTGAATGACTGCCTTCAGGCGTGGCAGCTTTTCTTTGATAGCTCTCAGCTTGGCCATCTGTTGAGCATCGTCCACCACGCAGACGGTGGCCTCGCTGGTGGCCAGCACATGACGCACTGCCTCCGCCGAATTGCTGGGATAAATGCCAGCCACAACGGCTCCAGCTCGCAGTGCTCCCAGCTCGGCAAAGAACCATTCGGGGCAATTGAAGGCCAAGACGCCCAGCGAGCTGCGCTCCTCTAATCCAGCATCAAGTAGCATTAGCGCAGTCTGTTCCACTCTGCGCTGGTAATCGGCATAGGTCAGGGTGGTCCAGCCATTTGTCCCCTTGCCGGGCGTCTCCCAGACCAGGGCCGGGTGATCCGCGTACTGCTGGCACACGTCCTGGAAGCGACGGGGTATGGTCTGCGGTGGCACCTCGGCCATAGCACCCGTCGCACCCACATCCAGACGAAGCTTGACAGCCTCATGGAGTGAGGTGCTGATGTAGCTGATGGCCGGCTTAAGGTTGCTCCGCTCCAAGTCTATGTCGTTCATCCTTAAGGCGTTCTCGTCAATTAAACTCTGGGCTCTGCCTGCGGCCGCTATTTAAAGCGTCGGTCCATGACGTTGATAAGACCGCACCGAATCGGTTGGGATCGTATTGCAGGCAATGACGTTGCCGCTCCGAACATCGGCTTGGGCGATAAATAGGTTACCGGCTCCAGTAATCTCTCGAAAAGCCGACGATTAGTCAAGTGCTCGGTCTTTGATCTGGTGCGGGTATGTTCTTAGATTTCATTGACTGACCTTAAGACACATGTTTGCATCGGTTCGGTCTGGCAGATAAGGCTGAGATCCAGTAATGCCACGTATGTGTTTGTGTGTGTGTTTTTGGATTCGTCTGGGACACCAGACCCAAATTCAGTTGCAGATTATTAAGTGTCACAGGTTAAACAATGTAGTCGTGTTTTCATTTGTATTTACTGATGTTCGGCGGATTTAAATCGCTTAATGAGCTAGCCTTCGCAAACAAAAAAAAAAAAACAACAAAAAAAGGAATATGTTTGATTGATCCAGTAATGGCTTTCAAACATACATATGTACATATGTACTTATGTACCTAAGCAGTTGAGTAGTATATTTAATAATTTTAATAGTATATATAATACACTATTTATTTTTACTGACCATTGCTGGGTTCCTAAAATACCCATTTCTAATACTTAGTCCGCAACTGACCTTCGACAAGCAGCTGAGATAGAAAATGGGCATTCCCGGTCTTAAGCAGATAAAAACCAACGCAGCCCAGATACGATACACTACCAGGGTACCTGGTATGCTGCATGCCGGAACATGTGTGTTGTTTGTCGGTCATAAAGCACAGTACATGAGTGTTTTACCCCCCCAGCTTAACCGAAGCGGGCTTCCCAGTTGGTCACTCACTCGGAGTCGGGCGCATTAGACGCGGTGGCCAAGCAAGCACACATGGACCACGCACTTCGTCGCATAAAGAGAATTGGAATAGGCGGAGCAGAGAGAGCGAGAGAGAGAGAGAGCGGACAGAAAAAACACTTTCACACAGGCCAACAACAAATCGCAGTCGCAGTCGCCGTCAGCGTCTCTGCTGCTGCCCCGGCCGTACGTATGTTCGCTTTCGTGCGGTTAGGCATTTCTGTGCGCCTGTTCGTCCAACAGTCATTTTTTGTACAAATTTATAATTTATTGTTTAATTTATTTTATTGCAAAATGTCAAAAACGTCCCTGCCTCTCTTCTAATTGCTTGTGTGTGTGTGTGTGTCAGTGCAGCAGTAAGAACTGCGTTCTTGTGTGGCTTTCAAGTGCGGTGGGACGCAGTGAGGAGCTTGCATATGTTGGGGGCCTTCGGATAAGTATTAAAACGATATATTATTAACCCAATTGTAATTGTTGCAATTTGTATTTGCACTTATCTTTTGTTATGCGCGCAACAACAACATTATTATGAAATTATTTACCAACGAACAGCAGCTCATGAATCGGTAACAAGTGTAAACCCCGTCTATGGGTTGCACGGGTGTACGTCCGGGCGTCCGGTGCCGAGTGCATCAAAACTACAACACAAATAGTTGCGATATTGAGCTTTTTTTCTCACTTCCTCAACTATACAGATGTAACTACATATGTATGTAGTTACATAATATATATATACATATATACATATACTTTAAGTGATTCGTATGTGTTTGTCGTGGCGAGTGTGAGTGGGGCATGTGTAACGGTACATAAGAATTATATTGGGAAGCGTAAAGAAAATATAAAAAACCCGGAATATGTACAAATGGGATTCATAGGCATGTGTTAGAGGAAAACTCACCTTAAATGTGAACTAGACAGCTATAGAGCTAACAATAAAATGAATATTGAACATGCAACGGGTGCGATTAGGGTGGTCCTAAAACGACACGTTTTAGTTTACGTTTAGACACGTTTATGTACATACATATGTATGAATATCTACATGTAAATGTACATAAGTATGCACATATGTACATACATATGTACTTGTTTTGCATTATTATAACCCAGAATGTACAGGTTGGGTGGATGTACATACTTGTACAGGAGGTTGACCACACCACGAGGATCTTCAAATTTCACCCTAAAGACTGACATTGTTGGTGGTTGTATGATTTGTCACTCATTGAATGACCAGGCCACTAGGAACTCGTCACGTAATTACAGTGGACGATTTAGTCCAAATGCGTAACCGATTTGAATGTTCTAAGAACAGAAGACTATAGGGAGTGGGAGACAATTTATGCGAGTAGAGTTGGTGAGCAATGCAATATCGGATCTAGCATTTTTCCTAGAAAACGTTATTAATAACATTATGTATTTTCATAATGCTTGGAAATTACGCTCGTATCTAGTCTTTGGCGCTCCACTGTACATGCTCCTATTACTCATGATGACGCGCACTTGAAGAGTCTGATACGTATTAAAAGCAATTTGCCATATGCTATGGTCATAATAATGCTAATATGCATACCCACACCATCGCCACACCACACAGGGTACATCGGTTTCGGCATGTGTAACAATATGTTTTGTACATATTTACACGCACCCCAACATATGAATGTGTGTATGCATGACCTAATGTGTGTTCTCTTTGATTGTTAGCCCAGTAGGTGGGGGAGAGAGCAACAAAAGAGCATGAGCATGTGCATGTCGTCGGTGACTTTTGTAGATTTGTTTGTGTACATATAGATATAGCGAAATAACCCGGCGCACAGCACTGATTAGCAGGCGTCAGCACAGAGCCAAAGCAAAAAGTTCATGCTAGCAAGTGAGCCAGACAACCAGGCAGCGGTAGAAGCAGAGTCGGTGGCAGTGGCAGAGGCAAAGCAGAGCCAGCAAACAAGTACACACAACAATAAGGAAACATACACACACGACACACAAAAACGATACAAAACCCACACACGCACACACACACTCGCACTCTCGCTCACAGAAAACTACTAAAAGAGTCAGGCAGCAGCCAGCCGAGGCGGGGCACGAAGCAGTGTTCCAATCGAAAGGGGGATAAGTGGGGTGGCGGGGACAGATAAACAACATTTTATATTCATGTACCAACAACAGCGCCAATAGCACAGACAGAGACACCGACAGAGATGGAGACGGACATAAAAAGCGAAACGAAAATCAAATAACACGTGTAGCTACATATCGACAAACAAGCGACATACAAGTGTATGTATTTACATACAAGTACATATGTTTGTATGTATGTATGTATGTTCATGCAGCTCCCCCTCCGGACTTCCCGTTCGTTCAGAACGAAACACTTGCAGCAACTCATTCAAACTCATTTCTACACACTCACAAAGCATACTCGTATGTACATACATATGTAAACATGTATTTACATCACAACTATCTTGGTCGGCGGGGAATGAATGTCAGTGCATATGGCCTACGTTGTTGAACGCATAAATAGCAATTTCTCGTACAATAGCAACCGGTATTTAAAACTGTTTAATACACACATTAGCCAACGGGGTGAGAGAGCTGAGCGCACGGAAATTCCGTTGTGCAGGTTACAAAATATTATAAAGAGTTATGCTGATTTGACCAATCACAAAAACACACTTGACACATTTGACTTGTGGACATCAGAATGCTGGTGTAGTCACAGGAGAGAACAACGGAAAAATACACAAGCGGATTGTCCCCCTTTTTCGATTCTGACGTCGGCACAGGGTCAGTGAAACTGATCAATCGGCTTAATCGGCTCTTTGGACCCGACTATTGCATCTGTGCAGCACTCGTAAGTGTCATCATTACTGTCACTGTCATCGGTGACGGCTTCCATAGTCCATGTTACTTATCAGCTTTTGGCCACGCACCGATTGTGGATCCCTTCGCTTTCGCTCTTCACACGTCTGACGATGCTTGTTTTCGATGATGCTGCAATTTTCTCTGCAGTCACCGCTGATCAGTGGAAAATTCTGGAACCATTTTCAGATTAAATCAAATTGCATTCGTTGCGATTGTGTGTGGAACTGCAACGTCACGATAACAATACCCCAAATTTTCCCAACAGATCACGGCTTGTTTCTTCGCCAGCAAAATTTTTCACTATCATGTGGGATATGGGTTAGATTTGATGCTAGTCTTGGTCCCTATGTTTTATTATTTTATTCATATTAGCATCTCCAGAGCCGAACCATAAGTAAATATGACTCTATCAATTGATTTATTTTAATGGATAAATGCAATTTCATTAAAAACTTAGGTTTTCGCTTCAAGTATACATGGCCACATTTTCTGACCTCGCCTGTAAAAACAAAACACTGCCTTTCTTACTTGTTGGCGGCCAGTGTACAGAACTAAATCGCTAAACGCCGGCCGAATGCGGCTGATAATCACAAAAAATTGAGTTGCTGTTGTTGTTTTGTATGTATTGTACGTCATCAACATCAGGCACATGTACATACATATGTTTATATTCAGATACATACATATATGTATGAACAAGTCAGACAGCATACTTACATATGTTTTCATACACGTGAATACATATGTTCGTATGTATGTATGTACGTATGATTGTGGCTTGTACCTGTACATATTAAAATATCGTTTCCCCCTGAACACCGCTTTCGACGATGGTGCTGCTGCTGCCTATTACATTTCAGTTTCATACCATTTCTGGTTTTGGCTTTCGCTCTGCCAGCGTCGCTGTCTTTTTTCTGTTATTGCTCATTACAGACAAGATTACATATGTACCTCTGTAGATGTCTACATACATATGCATGTACATATGTTACATGTGTACGTACAAATTGTACGAGTCCGTCGCAGTAGCGTCGTCTGTTACCGTTTTTAGCTTTCATGGGGTAACATTAACATCCGTCGCACACTCCACCCGTCTTCGCATAAACACATACGCACACACATGCCGGTTGCCGCTGCTTCTGCCGCTGCCTATGTCGATGACTTTACGTTTTTCTGCCAGCCTGCTAATCGTTCCTGCTCGCCTGCTCTCTGCTTATGTTTATTTGTATATATCGAGCACACAAACGCACACGACGGACTCATATGCAAAGCTCCCCTCTCGTAGCGTACATACAACGATACTACAATACCCACCCGAGTTTCAGCACAGCCGGAATTTGAACAGACATACATATTTATGCAGATAGCTGTAACCACACAACATACATACATACTGATGTATGCTAGTGGAGAGAAGAGTATGGAATGAATGGAGCTGAAAAGGTTGACAGGTTGGAGAGCAAGCCAGTGGATACTCTGACACTCTGTATCGTGAGTGGCATTTATATCATTAAATGTAAATAATACATTTAATATGTACATACCTATGTAGAGAAGGGACATTCGAAAAACATATTCTTTGTTTAAAAAAGCTTTAAAAATTATCTACATACATATGTACATATGTATATGTATGTACATTATTGGTTTGGCCTTCTTCTATACCAATCTTGATCATTTTTAATCGACATATGTATGTATTAACAAATACCGTTTAGAAATCTGAAATCAAATAAATTTGTATGGAAAAATCAAAGGAGTACATATACATATGTACGTATTTCAGTACTCATTCCACGCACAAGAATTATATTCCATTTGGAGGATCCCTAGTATACAAGGTGGTTCAGTGGATAGGAACAGTACCAGCCAAGTGAAACAACCCATTTAATCAGCTGGATTTACAAACGTACATACATATGTATGTACACATGTAGGTGATTGGGGTTAACTGAGTTAATAGTTCCCTCTAATAGCATAGAGTAGTAATAGTACTCTAATAGTAAGTATAACTGTGGAATATAATCCCTAATGACATCCAACTTTAGCAGAGCATCGACTTGGGTTGACTCTCCACATTCTGAGACATTCGCTGTCCAAAATTTATCTTCGAGCAGGGTCAAAATCTGAAACCTATCGTTCATTGTCGAAGCCTTATCGTTCACTAGATAAAACCGGACTTTGTGTTTCTTAAAATCAGAGCCTTATCAATATCAACTTTGTATTATACATTTATATGTACATATGTACATACTTAAGCATGTACATGCATACATATGCACATATGTACTATGTATGAGCATTCATACATACAACTTTTAAAGTTAATTATTAAATTGTACCTTTGACCTTACGTACATAATTCAGGATAATGAATTGCAATTGCTTTGTCCGTAATTTATCATATTTTGTTGTCTTGCTATTATTTATTCCTAACTCCAATAAGAAAGATGACTCTTGAGAAAAGTTCTTCCTAACATATTAAACTATCTAAGAAATACGAGAGGAATGCTTCAATATACTCTAACCAGAACATTTTGGGCTGTTGAAGGCCTAGGAGCTTTTGTCCCTTGTGACAGAGTATTAGATTAAATTAAAAGAACAGTTCGAATCATATTTGCGTAAAACCATAACCATTTTGGACAACATTTAAAATAAATTGAAAAAAATTAGAAAAAGAGATGAAAAGTGGATATAATGCGAGTCCCTAAAGAGATAAACGTGCAGAAAAAAGCATAGTCCAAAGATTATACGAAATATACGAAACTACAAATCAAACGAAATTAAATCACAGAAACTTCAATGAATTGAAATATGTTCTTACATTGTCCGATCACTTTGGAACGTGGAACCCATCTGGCTAGGCTTTCCTTACTCTCCACACGCAGGGCTTCCAACAGATTAATTCGAATTGCAAAGGTTTCCACTCTCCAACTGCCGTATTGGTACATTTCCAATGCTGAGGCTGTGGCGCGACTGAACGATGCCGATAAGCGCTGCGAAAATAATATGAATAATAATAAGAGGCCGACAGTCAGTTATCGTACGACAGAAGCCTATGTATGTATGTATGTACATATTTATGTACAAATAAGCAGAGCCGAAGAGCATGATGAACGGCGGCAGCAAATGCATCGCAGGCACTGCGGGCTTTACTTTAATCGGAAAGACAGACTGGCTGCGTTTAGTGCACTCGGAGCGACCTAAGTACATGCGTACAATCTTCCACGCCCAAAAAGATGCTGGTCCAACTGCTGACCCTCGGCCTGGGGCTGCTGCTGGTGGGGGAAGAGCAGCTGCAGGTATTGGCCCTGACCATCACCAACGGGCATTGCCAGAAGAACATCAGCGTCAAGTACCAGGTGCCGGTGACCAGGACACGGATGTCCGACAACGCCACCTCAGAGTCGCATGCGGAGCAGTACGTGGTCTACGAGGAGCGCATCCGCTGGGACAACGTTCAGGTGTGCTGCCCCGGGTACCGCACCATTTTGTTTGGATTCTGCGAGCCCATCTGCTTGGAGGCCTGCCCCGCCTACAGCTACTGCGTGGAGCCCAACAAGTGCCACTGCATGCGCGGCTACGAGCACTCGCACCACCCGAACAAGCAGCACCAGCTCATCTGCCGTCCCATCTGCCAGGGCGGCTGTCCGGAGCACAGCCACTGCGTGTCCCACAACGAGTGCGAGTGCCGGCCAGGCTACAAGGACGTGAGCCGTTGGTATAGCCTCAGCCTCAACTGTGAGCGTGTCCAGTGCGGCCGGGAGCAACGCTATGACCCCGCCCGTCACTCCTGCGTCAAAATCGAGATGAGCATGGAGGAGCTGATGCAGCGCGTGGCCGAGCGCCTGGCCCAGGGTCTGGAGTCGACCACCGAGACGCCAGCTGTAGACGACAACAATGAGACTTAGTTTAGTAGAATCAAGCAAGTTAAGTGCGTGGCAATCTTTTAAAAGAAGCCACAAAACGGGAAGGACTCATAATTGATTGCCAAAAGGAATGTGGAATTAAACACTAAACATTAATGAAATAAATCTTCTTAAACTACGAATATGATTCATTCCGAGATTGTAACCAAACAACACTTGTATTTATTACGAAAATGTATAATAAAGGGCGAAAACAATTGGGTTTATTTGTCATTACTGAGCCCAACAAGTAAAGATTACTTCTGTTGTTTCATTCCATTCATCATCCATCCATTGAGTGATTGTCAAGGCAAGAGTTCCATACAATCTATATCAATTTATTGTGGCACTTCAGACAATAAACAATTCGTTGCGTTTCAGATGGTAAAACAAATTAGCATATACAAATTTAAAACTTAGATACTAAAATAGGGGATCTCTGGATCCAGCAGGCGGAAAGCTAATTCCCGGGACAGCAGGCGTACGCGTAGAGTTGTCCCAACTGCATTCTTCTGGAGCGCGGGTTTAGGTTAAGTATAATATCCAACAGTTAACATCAGCCTATAATCCTAACTATATAATGTGGCACTCTATTGGCTTGAAAGTCCGTTAAATTCAATTTTACATTAAAGCTCAAGTTCCGCTCATTCATAGCTCTCTATGTCTTTGTGTGTTTTGTTTTGGGTTCCTTTGGATTTGCATTTGGATCGATGGTTTCTAGGCATAAAGTTTCTCGATCTCATCGGCATACATCTTCGCCACGACGTTGCGCTTGACCTTCAGTGTGGGTCCCAGCTCGCCGGTGGGTATGGAGAAGTCATGGGGTAAAATGCTGAATTTCTGCACCTTTTGGGCATTTGAGATGGAAACTTTGTTGGCTCGCTTGATGCCATCCTCAATGGATTTCCACACCTTCGGACAGGGACCGGCCTTGAGGATGTCCGAGACGGTTTTGTGCTCCACTCCCAGTGACTTCATCCACACAGAAGACTCGTGGCTCAGCTCATCCAAAGGTTCACCCGATTCCTTGTCCAATTCGGTCTAAAGATGAAAAAGGAATAAGTATACAAATATTTAACAAAATTCTTGAGATGAACCCACCTTAATAGTGAGCAAAACTGTCAGATATTTGCGCTGCTCTCCCACCAGGAAGGCATTGGAGATGCCATCTAGCTCCTTCTTGATCATGTTCTCAATGTGAACGGGCGGAATGTTCTCGCCGCCAGCCGTGATGATGATCTCCTTGGAGCGGCCAGTTAAGCTCACGTAGCCCCTGTCGTCGACAAAGCCCAAGTCTCCAGAGTGCAGCCAGCACTCATCGTCCAGCGACTCTTCCGTTTTCTCCTTGTTGTCAATGTATCCCATGAACACGTGGCGTCCTCGGATGCACAGCTCGCCGTGTCCATTGTTGTCCTTGTTGATGAACTTTGTCTCGCAGCCGGGCAGGGTCTTGCCAATGGAGTTCAGCGAGAGCGAGTCGGGCAGGCAAATGGTGTGGCAACCGGCTGTCTCGGACATGCCAAAGGCATCGAGAATCTTCAGATCCAGACTGAGGAAGTACTTCTTCGTCTCCGGCGACATAGGGGCCGCGGCACTGACCAGTGTAATCACCCGATCGAAGCCAAGGGCCTGCTTCACCTTCGACATAATGAGCGACTTGGCAATCTTGTAGCGGAAGCCTCCTGAGCTCTTACTGCAAGTACGTTGGACAAACTTTAATTAGAATTGTTTGCTGATGAGTTTTTCGAGGCTGCCACCAATACAAAAGGGAGTGGGTCGGTCCTACAGTTTGCTTTTGAATTTTGAATAGAAGCCTTGCAGCTCCTTAAAGTAAGAAAGTATCAGGAAGGGCAATACTTAATCAATTGCCATTCCTTTTATTTGCCTTTGCGGCTGTTCATTCATTTACTTTTAAAGTGGCTGATGGGTTTCCTAATGCTTCAATCTCTGCTCAAGTATTTTCAGGTGAAAGCTCTCACGATGGACCAAAATATCTGCTTGTGACTCGCTCTCTGTTGCCACTGCTTTCGAGGACGTGCCCGCATGGCATTTACTGGCGCATGCCAGCAGCAGGAGGGAGCCGTGCCCTGTGCCCGCGTGTTGCACGAAACCTATGAGTAATGTTGTTGTCAGTGATTCTCGCTTAAACCAGAGCACGGCACAGAGCGTTGGCGCTCCTCGGCTTGCATAATTTAGCAGGAGCGAAACACGTCGGCTCTTGGCTGGCCAGGAGGCTGGGCCATGAAAAATGCAAGCATGGAATGGAGTGTATGAGCGGAGGATAGGAAAGGCGCTGCAAGCACTTTAACTGTGCATCCTTTTTGCATAATTTATGCGCACACAAAAGCTGAAGTTGAAGTATTTGGTGGCAGCCTGGTCGTCCGGTTTGGGGGATACTTACCCTTGACTCACCATGTAGTGCTTCAGTGTGATGCCCTTGGCCCAGCCGGCGATCATCTTCTTGAAGCTACCGCTGGAGCTGGCCACGGCCACCATGCGCTCCTGGAACTTCTCGTATACGCGCGGCACGCCCATGAAGCGGGTGGGTCTTGCATCCTGCAGCGTCTTCACCAGCGTGCCCTTCAACGCGTCCTTGTCCGCGAACCAAATGCAGCCGGCAATTGTGGCGCACGTGTAGATATCCACCGTCTGGGCAGCCACGTGCGAGAGTGGCAGATAGGAGACAATCGACTCCGAGCCGGCCACAACGCGCTCCATTGACTTGACGATGCCGCGGCAGTCGAAGCTGATGTTGTCGTGGGAAAGCATCACGCCTTTGGGCATACCAACGGTGCCGGAGGTGTAGACCAGACAGCAGCACTCGTTGATGGCAATGTTCTCCAGGCGTGTCTTGAACTGATCTTCCACATCGCTGACGTTCATTGACTCAATTTCCGACCACTAAAAGGAGAGGTTTAGAGAATATTGTCTCAATCTTTGTAATCGTTATCACTCACCCGATAGTAGCCGTCTTCCTTCTTGAGGTATGGTGCATATGGCTCCTGGATCTGTACAGCCGCTTTGAGATGGGGCAACTTGTCGCGGATGGAGTGAATCTTTTCCATCTGCTTGGCATCGTCAACGACTACGATCTGGGCCTGGGAGTTCTCCAGCACATGGAGCACGGCATCCGCGGAGTTGGTGGTGTAGATGCCGGCAATGATGCCGCGGGCATGGATGGCGCCCATCGCCGAGTAGAACCACTCGGCGCAGTTGAAGGCCAGCACTCCCACGGAGTGGTGCTCCTCCAGGCCGATCTTAATGAATGCCTTGGCCACCTGGTGCACCTTCTCCTCATATTGTCTGCGGGCGGGTGGGTAATGCAAATTGCGGCGATAAGTAAATTGCAAAAATTCCAAAACGGATTAGCCAGAGTCGTTCCCCCGTACTCACTTGTAGGTGACTGTCTGATAGCCGGTCTTTCCGCTCTTGGTGCGCAGGGCTGGATAGTCGGGGAAATTGTTGACCGTACGCTTGAGCAGGCCGGGAATGGAGATGGGCTCCTCGGCGCCGAGTCCCTCCTTCTGCATGAGTATCTTCACGGCATCCTTGGGATTGGTGGTGCGATAGACCTCCGACTGCCTCAGGCGATTGGGGCCGGGACGATTAAAGAGCGCTTCGTTGGCGGACATGACGTTGGCGGTCTATAATCGAGTTTGAGGTAAGCAAAAGTGAGATTAGCTTTTCACTTTTACCTGCACGGTTTATTTAGTTTTAAGAAAATTGACTTGCAAGTGGACGCACGGCTGGAAATGGAAATGTTGGCTCCAGAAATCATACGATCTATGACTAAAGTACACAGGTTTTTTTTTTGTGCCTTTTCTTTCATCCCCGATAAGACCACCACTCGAGCTGGTTTTGGTCTATGTCAAGGCTTCCTCTTATCATTCGCGTGAATAATATGACTTAACACCTTAACATGTGTACTATGTACTATGTACATATGTATGTACATATACATACTTTTTATAGTTACTTTATAGAACGGAATATTCGTCTGTTGTATCAAAGGACATGCTCAATCTCACAAAATGTCGATTATTATGCATTCAACTTATCTTGATTAAAGTTATCATCGGAATTTGTTAGCTTTGCGTTGGCCTCGACGCTGGTAAGTTCTTTTCAATGGGTTTTTATTTGCCACCGGTACAAAGGCCAAGACTCGTAATTGTTGGTATCTACAAAATATATGTACCAAACCATTTCCAGGTTTTGTTTTTCCTTTATTAATCAATAAATGTTGGCCAGTTACCGTTGCATACGAAAAACTAGGGGGAGATAAGACCCAAAATAAATAACAAGCTAATGAAGAAGTCAGCGCAGAATGAAAGAGCTAAAACAGCTGACTTAGCAATCAACAGAGTCCAAAGGGTCATATGAATTACCGAAAAGTGAAAACCCCATTACTATTGACTATATTTCATAAAGTTTCTACAGAGTTCCGCCTGCGATTATTTAAGATTGATTGGCGGGCTTCGACATAGACATTCCATACAGTAAATGATTGGCAGTTAAATTTTGTTGTAAGTTAAATGCCCCACAGGCACGGTTTTATCACGTTAATGGAAGTGTGTTCGGTTTTTGATTTTGTGGGACATCCATATGATGGAAAACCTGCTTAGGTGAATACTCCCTGAGACTATGGTAGTTGACTCGAAAATCATAAAAATTGCTTCTGATAATGTTTAAAAGTAATGAAAGTGACACGCGGCCAAGGCATGTTTGTACAGAAGAAATAGTGTTATTTTTTTTTAGAACTTTTGAGCCACAGCTGAATGGTACGAGAAACTACATACGTACATATGTAGGGGAAACCGGCTTTCCGATAAGAGAACGTCAAAACCTTTGTAGCCGGGTGCGATTGTTTGTGAAAATGTTTGAACCTCAAGCAAAATTACGCATTTGTTTCCCCACCGTGTTTCGTGTAAGAAGAGATCGACAAATGTAAAAGCAAGAAACTGCGAATGAAAACAAAACTGATAATGGGCCAGCATCTAAAAATATTTGGCAACTATTCCGTTGTACGTTTCCCACCACCAATGACATCGCACAACACGAATAAATTCCGAAAGTGTGGAACGAGAATGAGAGGAGGGAGCAAGCAGCAAAAACAAGAGGCTCTGGCAGCGAGAGTACACAATACGCAATAACGTGCGTAGAATACCCTCTAGTCAGATGTACATCGTATGTGTGTATTAGCCGTATATATGTAAGTAATTGGAAAGCAATTGAAATGAAAGGAAATATTGATAATTTATTTCCGGATCGGAACAATCTGAAAGAAACGAATAAATTTTACCTGCAGCAAAGGCTTAGGTGCAATGAAATATACCCTTGTACTCTATTAATACAGGGTAACAGAAAAGAGGAGAGCAAAAGAAATCGTCCAACGCTGATGTAAAAGAGGCTCGATCAAAGCATTGGAGAGAAATAGTGAGCGCAAATTGGGGAATGCTGGAGGGGCGATATCAGAGAGCGATCTCTTTTTCGCGGTGACAATGAACTCTCCCCCACAGTGCACTGACCCACTAAACAGAATTAGACGAAACTAAATTTGGCAAGGCTAATAATGGCGGCGGCACCACCAGCAACAAACACCACGAGGAAGTCACGCACTCAAATTCAATATTTCCATTGTTTTGGATCTTTGGATCGCTTTGGAGTTGGTAAACTTACATAATTCACTTTTGTAGTTTCTCGATGTTATTAAAATGAATTCTTGCGGAATTCTTAAGCACGCAAAACGCTTTCGATTCGCTCACTATTTATTGAGACGCGACAGACAGCACACACGACCGCAGACAGCGAAGGCAAAGCGAGAAATGAACGGTGTTCAGGATCGGATGCTATAGAAAAGTTGTTGCTTCTGGTTGAACGTCGACGCCAACGTCAACGTTAGAGAGTCAATGTCGATGTCGATATGGGGGAACTGCTACCTGCTCGCCCAGCGGCATTCTTATCAGCCAGAATTCGATCCCCGCGCTCGCTCGCACCCATGCGTCGGATTAGAAACTAAGCGATGATGTTACGCACGCTCCGCTACAACAAAATATTTGCTCTTTGCTTGACACTGAAATAACTGTATGGGCGCTTATCAGTTGGAGTCGCTGAGGGGATCGGGACCGTCATTATTTGTGGCAGTGCTGCTATGGGGTCGTACGTCCTGAAACGGATGCGGGACTGCACTGATGGAAAGTGGCAGTAAAAGGTATTATCGCATTTATGCAATGGACGGGGGATGCCAGCATATACGATTGTTGTTCAATTCGTATGGTAAGTGTGTACATAAGCATATCTAAATAAATATCTAAATACGTTTTTTTCTAGTTAAACTGCACATTAGATTCTGCTATACTATTTTCGAAGATTGAAATTTTACTTTGTACCTGACTAGTACTTTGTACCTTGCTGAAACTAACCAAATATTTAAGTAGAAACAGTGAATAATTGATAGGTAATACTTAGGAATAAAAGTATTTACAAGTATTCATTTCGAAATTTCTTGTTGCTTTCCATTGAACTATTACTGGGAATGTTGATGGTGTGCATAAAACTTTGTATCTGTTCAAAATAAATATTCATAATATCAGCAAAAATTGCATCTGATTATAAATAAGTTTAGTTCCGCAACGAGTGCGTCTCAACCCACATACACATAATAAGTTTATGCAATTTCTGTCTGCTGAATAGTATACATACATATATGTACAGATGTAAATATGTACATACATATAAATCATTTCGATTGTTACTCACAGCTTAGACCTTGAGACAATCTTGAGACATAGGGCTGCCCCAATGACCTTATGGTAAACTATTTAATCAACTAAAGCAAACGCTGATTAATTCTTACCCCTGTGACCATTTTTGATGTGTATATTTTATTACGCGGTATGTGCAGGAGTAACGATCCGTTGCGATCCTTTCTAGGACTACTATTTTAAGATTCACAGTTAAAAATAAATTAATCCAATTGTGTGACCAAGCAAAGGGCGTTTGATTAAATATTCGCCCAAGCCCAGCGTTATAAGTGGACTAAAAAAAGAGATAAATTTAATGGGAATTACAAATCGATAAAAATAGAAATATTTATTTTTGGAAATTAATTAATTCAAAACAGCCAGTAAGCAAAATATGCCAGGACACCTGGTGGTCGAAAAGTAAGCCGAATTTCTATGAACAATGAAGTGATAAATACTTACCAAATGATTCACAAATATTATTCATAGATTATGGAAATATTTGGCAGAGCGATAACCCTTATTATCGTTTTCAAGTAGACAAATGTGAGGAATATTTTCCACATCGATTTGCACGGTTGGCAATCGTTTATTTCTTAGTTCTTCTGGGAAGCTTCTTTTTGGGTAATTCGCCGCTTATCTAAGTACACAAGTTGGCAACACTTTACGATCTGATAAACATCGAACACTTGACCACAAGGCCAATAAAAATGCTAACTGGTTATAAGGCGGCAATTCTTTTTAAATTTATGCCATAGATGTATGGACAGAGTTCCGCCTGTCCATGGGTTCAACTTCGATTCAAGAATGTGTTCGTCCCCGTCATGGCGTACAATGATTATCCCATTCTATCGAACGCTGTGCATAGTACCTTCAAAGGTCCGATTAGATAAGATAGGAAAAGTTTCGAATAAATCACAATTTGCTACGATCCCAGCGATTAAAATGTCTATAGCTGTTCCGACTATCTGCACACAAATCCATTCCAGCTAATCACAAAATGCACTTCCAAATAATACGCATAAGTCTATTCGATTACTAGGCGCGTACTCCCAACGATTATCTGAAAAATTTGACTGTTGAGTGCAGCCTTATCTACATATGAACAAGCTCACGCAATGTGCCGTAATTGGTTGTGCGATGGTTGTCTCTATGGATTATTTTTAAAACATTCGTTGGTCGTTATTTGGTCGTTGTTTTCTTTTCCCCTTATCAGCCAGCTAAAGCGAGTCCATTGATTCCTGTGGTACTACCCGGCGTCACGCGCTCACCTATGGTCAACCTACTTCCAGATTCCGCTTCCCAACGTGTGCTAATTCGCATCCCCTGCTGATTTAAAAATATGCAACTAGAGATAAGAGGAAATACAATTTCTAAGCCTGCATTTTTCTAGTCCACAAACCCAATTGGTTCAAAAGAACTCAAAAGCAGCCATCTAGTTAAAATAAGTCTATTTTAGTTGATTGCATTTTTGCAGTGAAGTCATTTGCATTCATCAAAAGGCGAATACATTTTAAACAGACTGTAAAGCTTTGCGTAAATTCCGAAGTGTTAAACCACGAGAAAGCTCTGGCAAAGTTTACCAAAAGCTTCTCTACAAATTGCTCGACATGTAGAGTTACTCTATCGCGAGCCTATCTACATTATTGTCTGATACATGAAAACAAAAATACCACACCATGAAGGATTTTGTAAATATCCCTTTTCCTTGTATTTCCCAACGATGCATAAAAACATCGGTAATTTTTATTACACCACAGAAAACATTGACTGGAATGCCGGGTGGACCATGTAAGATTTATAATTATTTCGGATAGGAGAGGATTTGATATTTTACCTATGAAATTAGATCAACTTATCTTTACCGTATATCTGTGTATAATGTTACATATATTAAATAAATTTCATCCGTCTTGGCACTCTCTGGCCCCCCCGCCAGTGGTCAGTGGAAAACCTCGCCCAAGGTATGATTCGTGCCAGAATAATGGCAAGTGCAATTCGCTTGCAAATGTTTTTCATATCATGTGGAGACAGAAATCGAACATAAAGTGAGCATCTATCAATGAATTGTCTGTTGGATTTTATTCCCCTTTTATATGACACCATTACCCGGCGAGGATGCTCTGATTTCGATGCCATGTTAATGAGATTGTCATCATCAAAGTTGGCATCGAATTACGTTCGCCTGAGCTGCACAAAGTTCCACTTATTTTACTCCACCGAACGACGCCCACCCCACTAAACGCATGCAAATGATGTGATAATAATGTCGGTTGGAGAATGGGCAAATTACATACAAACATACATATGTACATATTTACATACTTATGTACATATACTTTTATACTCGTATTATCCACCGGTAAGTGTAAAAATAAACGCGTAAACCCATTTAAGCTGGAGGTAAGCAAAGCAATGAACGTGTCCTGGCATTTCAACAAGTCTCTCTGGTTCGCGGGAGGGCAAGGATAACAAGTGTTTGGCTAATTAGCTCAGTTTAATTGTGCGACACAAACACAAAGAGACAATCGCCAGGAGAGTCAGAGAAATGAAAGCGAGCTGCATTTAATTGACATGTCACGCCCCCCCACCGAAAAGCAAACAAAGAAACTCCAAAGAAATTTAAAAGGAATGAACCAGAGTTAATATTTGGCCAGAGTCCACAGTTATTGTGTTAATAATGGCAACTAAAATGGAACTACTTATAACAATTGCATGGTTGGCACTAAGAGTTCTTAAATATCTTAAATAAAACTCAGCGAATTTTACATATTTTTTGTGCATTTTGCAAACTGCGAGCGTTCCACATACATATGTATGTATATTCATATTTACATATAAACATAAATATGTATTTATTATTATATTTTCAGAGTTTCTCTTTGCCATTGCGACACACACACTTGCAATATTTCTTTGGGAGCATTTTCTTGGCGGCACTCAACCGGTTCTATGGTGTAATGGTTAGCACTTTGGACTCTGAATCCAGCGATCCGAGTTCAAATCTCGGTAGAACCTGAAGTCTAAAATATTTTTTTTTTTCTGTTTTCTGCTATCCTGAAGGATATTCTTGCTCTCTCTGTACTTTTGATTAAAAAGGTCGCAGCTCTTCTAATGCCAAAAGGGCATTCAGCGTTAACCTTTTGTATTATCTTTCCAATCAGCCAGCCCTTGGCTACGGACTGGTGCTCCTATTGTTGTGCTTCTCTTTCAATTTTGCAGCACGGCTTGGCTTTCAATCCACGCAAAATCCAACATAAAAACACAGATAGAGACAGACAGAAGGACTGACAGATGCATTTGCATATGTATGAGGGAGCGTCTGTGCTTCAGTTTCAGCTACAGCTTCAGTTTCAGTTTCAGTTATTTCCTACAACTTTAACTGCAGCAAATAGTTTTGGGTCTCCAATAAAACGGCGGCATTGGCCATAAAAAGTGGCAGCTCATTTCGCACTGAAAGATACGGAATGCAGCAAAGCCAAACAATTGGAAATTCTGCGCTTTTTCATTAGCCACTTTGGCTGGAAACTTTGCCCCCGCGCAACATTGTTTTTCATTAATTCATCAGCTTAAAGTTTTTGCCAACATCAGAGGCATCACAGACGACCAGTGCACTGCTGGAGAATCTTTCGACCAGATATAAGCAGACATGGCCGACACTAAGCTGACCATTATGAGTGTTTAACTAACAGCAAGTTCCCAGTAAGCCAACCAAATGAATGCGTATCTGTGGAATGCAGTTGGGGAGATTTGAAAAGCTTTCAACGATTATTGTGCATGAGGCGACTAAAACCCAATGGATGAAGGTGCTTGATCAATTATAGTAGACAGAGGCCTCCTTTCCAGATAGTTTAAACAATGAAAAGGCACTTTAATAAGTGGATTCCACAGTCTACTCCAGCCACAACGTGGGACACAAATAATACCAAACTTAAGCTGCGACGAATTTAAATGAACCTTTTATCATTTCACCCACTGAGTCGACCTTTGGGCCTGAGGCTACAACAAAACAGAACCCCTACAAGGAATCATAGCATCGGTGAGCAATATGAATGGACGGACGCCTTCGTCAAGAGCTAATAATAGAATTGGCGACGCAATTCCGAAACGGGTGCTGCTGCTGCTGCTGCTGCTGCTGTAATCAATAATCGATATTTGACAAATTGAGCAACAATTGCAACATGCCTGCCTGGCTTTAATTTCAGTCCCCGAGTGTCGCAACGTCAGAAGCTAATTAATTGGATTTGTTAAACTTGAGAGGTGGCCCCTTTGGACACTCTGTCCGGCTCCGTGAACAGCCACTTGACCAGCAGCCAACCCCTCCAGCCATGGGTCTGGGAATCTTGTCAAATTTCAATAATTTAGCACTAGAACTGTCCCAGACAGACAGTAGCTGTCAACGATAAGCCAGACGACAGGCAACAAAGACGAACAATTCCACAACAAATTTTCTTAACCCCTTGGCCGGGGGACACTACAACTGAACCGAACTTGTTCTGCCAGATATCATTGCTCAGCGAGAGGTGGGGAAGGGAAGGGAAGGGAATGGAATGGAATGGGGACTCGCTGGATGCTAGGTGGAAAACTGTTGGAGTAAAACTAAACGAGACTCGTCTCGTGGCGTTTACTTAATGCGCTCCGTTGGTTTGCTCCCATAAAAATTCCCCCAAAAATGTTTGTTGATTGCACTTAATGTGGCGAGGTGGGACTGTTATGGCCAGATATCCCTCCTCCCACCTCTGGGGAAGATTATGCAATGAAAACCGAACACTCGCGGTCCACATTAAAGTCAGGATAGGTTGAGCATCACACGGATTATTAAATTTAATCGCTAATGTCTCAGCGCGACAGTTGCACATAATGTTCGAACGGATTTACGAGTACGAGTATGGCTTGGGCATGGCTAATCGAGGGGGAATGTTCACGAGGGTTTATGAGGACTCGAAGTCGATGGACGTCGTAGCACAAAATGGACTGAGACATAGCAGACTTCAAAGCGGTAACTTTGTTCTATTCCGTTAGGGTTTGACTTGTTAAAGTTCCCAAATTATTTTTGGTCTACAAAATTATAAAAGGTGCACTGTAATGACAATCCCTAACAGGTAAAAGATAAAGCGAAGGAGAACTGGGAAGGATAACCAGATAAGAAAGTAAAATTCACAGTAATTCTGTTACATATTTTATTATAGCGCGTACATAGAATCTTCATGAAATCTTCATGGAATAATTTAAATAATGGTAGAGAGCCAAGCCACTGTACAGTAGACATTAAAGTCCACACTCGTCTTCTACATGTTCATTTTGGTAATATGGGATCCATGTCTAAACAATAAACATGCAGCAGAGAATCTAGCACCAGCACCCTTCTGCATGTCTCCGCAACCTATTCCTGCCGCATCGACCTACTTAGGAGCCTTGGCATATTGATGGCCAGGAAGAATATCCAAGAGAGCAACATTTAGCTCCCATTCGTTATGTCTGTGTGACAGCTGACTGAGGACTTTGCAGCGACTGCGAAGCAAGGAAGAATGGGGCGCCTGGGTAACCGAGAGCTGTAACCAAAGACGACCACGATGAGCATGGCGCACACAAAATTGCATGTCGAGTGCTGCATAAAACTCGAATTACACAAAATTTGTGGATATCGTTGGCCAACGAAAATGGTTTTAACAACAAGAGAATGTCGGCTCAGAGCGATGGTGGGGAAAGTAAAGAATCGTCTTTCAAATGAATTTCGCTTTTATTTGACAAACTCTTTATGATCTTGACAACAATAATACATGCAGCGAATCAAGGGAAATACAATCGATGAACCAATGCCAGAACTGCAAGCGAAAACAAGGATTATTAAATAATGTGTGAAGATGGTAATTGGACAGGAATTGCAGAATTAACTGAAGCATTTAAGGAACAGAACAAGGGATTGCTATAAAAAGCGTCAAAAAATATATAAACTTTGAAGAAGGCATCAAATTTATATAAATTTATTTGTTCTCATTAAATGCTAAGAAGTTACAACAAAAATATAAATTGCTGTTGCCACAGAGAAGAACATGTATTTTTTTTCATAAATTTATCCATAGCCCACATTCCTACGTGTCCACCTAGCTAGAATTTACCGCCTCGTGTGTCTCTCCCCATTAGTCACATCCTGCTGACCAATGAACTTATGGCACACTCACACATTTTTCGCTGTTTTTGTTTTTGGAGTATAAAATAAACAAGCTGCATTGTCGGGGACAATTAAAAGCTGTAAAGTAATACCGAGGACGAGTCCTGTCTCAGCATTTTTGACGTTTTAATTGCCCCCGGAATGTGGAGGAAGAGCGACACGACACGACACAAGGACACCACTCCGCAGAGTGTCAGTGAGCTCCGTGGCACATGGTCTCCGCCTCCGCCTCCACATCCACCCACAGAATGCATCAAATGACAGCGTCCACATAATGTGCGGCTTCTCGCGAGACTTTAATTGCATTTTGCAGTTTTGGACAAAACTTAATTTAAACAATTACAGGGTCAGGCGCAGTCCCTGGAGATGGTCGGATCGAGCTGTGGGGGTAATGCATTCGCAGACGCCATAAAATGCAAATTCCTGTTGATCCTGTTTGCCAATGCCAATGCATGCGCCTCGGTCCCGGCCATTTAGCCGGGTTAACTGGCGATGCTGATACACTGCCTGCCTGGTGGCACGATGGCGCGGCTCTCGGCTGCCTTGTCATGTCTGCTCTGAACCAGTTTGTGCCATCCCCAAGCAGCGTTCCTGGCGCACTTTGGCACAAACCAATCTAAGGATATTGTCATGCTGGCAGTCGCCCTCCCCCCCCGCCAGAGACCCTGGATGGGCCTGGCCTGGTCCACTGAGCCGTTGCACAAATATTTGATTTGAAATTCTTGTTCTTAACTTACTCAACAGTTGTGTGCACTGCAAGATTTGTAGCGTAAAATATCAAATATTTCCTCACTAAAAATAGAGATTTGGTTGCAGAATTTGCTGCTAATAATTTATTATATTATAATAAATTAATTTACAATTAAATTCCGTTTACTTTAATCTACTTTCTCTCAGTGTTTGAGTATCTGGTTAAATGCAGCAGCTTACTGGCTCGACATAATCCCTGAGCATTTTTCGCGCTGGCATTGCACCTTTGACCCCCATGCCGATACCCGACTCCACACCCATCCCAGGCCAGGCCAGGCACAGCGACTTATCAAACTGTCATTACTTTTACCCTTAGCAAATCCGACAAGGGCAGCTGCGATGTTGTCACCAGTTGCGACTCCGCTTGTCCTGCTCCCAGCGAACGGGATTAGATAAATATGCAAATAAACTGCATGTCAGTCACCAGCAGCCCACCCACCCATGTCGTTCCAAGACCGGCTTGATACACGACATGTTTTTCACACACAAAATGCGATTAGCTGTGAGCAACCCACGTTGAGACATTGCCGAGATTGTGTATCTTGCAGATACATAAATCAAACACTGAAGTGTAAGCTCATTAGGAGACCATAGTTCATTGACCGACACATGCGCCGCGGCCCACCAAAACTTTTCACTAGTTTTATTTCACCCTTTGCCGTGGCCCAAAAAGTAGGCAGCAAAACTCACAACTTTTATCCTTCGCTCCCACGCACGTCAGAGTTCCGGGTTTAGGGTCCCACCACCCATTTTGGGTTGTAATATACGAGGATGTGTCTCTAAATCCATATCTCTATTGGTTTTTTGTTTGCTCTGCCTCTGTGGTATATTTATTTATTTTTTAATTTACTTCTCCTTTGTGTTTGCTTTGGCCTGAATTCGCTGTGTGGGAACGAGGCCCATAATTCAAAATGGAAATAAATGGGAGCAATCTCAGTTAGACATATATGTGAACATTGTACACGGCTCGAGTAGATTGCTTGTGGCTGCAAAAATTGTTGGACAAAACTAGAATGTATATTTATTATTTAGTGGGGGGGGTGGGAGTGAGGTATTCCAAAGGATTTTGTGCTCTTGTTTAATCTTTATCTTGTCATGGCTGGACATGTGGGGACTTGCATTAAGATTTCGTTTAGATATGCGGAGAATGTAGGAAATTTCGAATTATAAATATGTTTACTGAAATTAGTTTTATTCCAAACGAAGACATAAAGACAATCAAATTAATTCATTTTTGAACTATAAAATATTTAAACGTATTTTAGCAGTTCATATATTAGTTCCTCACTTAGAATTGTGTCTAGGAAAAATAATATTAAGCAGCCAAGTGGTTCCTCAGCTACTTGAATTCGTATATTTAAATAAAATTCCCTTTAAATTAAGCCTTCAAAACAACATGTACCCAACTCATATTGAAGTCAACTGAAAGTTGTTATCTTCTTATGAACTATTCCCATCACCATAAAATCCAATCGTTTGACTGCCCTTCGACCTGGCACATTCCGTTCCACAATTTTGCTTTTATTTTTTTGGCTCTCGCTGAGCAGAGTGCGTGCTTCGTGCGTTGTTGTCCTTGAGGAGGCTCAACTTAAAGCAAGTCAAGCCGAAAAAATCTGCCAAATCATAGGCCATTTCAATTTAAATGTCCCCAAAAATATCTACGCCTCCGGCACGACCGAAAGCAACACCAAACACTAGCCAGCACCTTCACCATTATCCTCCTTCCGCTTCCTGTTTGGTAGGGAGAAATTCCATGCTTAATGTGCTTCCTGTTGACGAAGCCGTATCGTGGTCTTTGCTTGTGGACACTCTCTCCCACAAATTCCCTGTGACTCGCTTGTCCTCGAGTGACATGTCAAACACGCAACTGAGGCGATTTAGGGGTTTTCCGTTCCGACTTTGCAGTGTCCTCTTCTACTTCTTTCTCCATCAGAGCAAATATTGATTATTATTATTGCTGCTGCTGGTCAGGGCTTTCCGCGGATTTGGTGGAGAGCTTAGACCGCTGGCCCTTTGGCCATTGACCCTGTTCAAAAGGCAAGCCCATGACACTGGCTCCCAAATGAGGCGGCAATTTTTCCTCACTTTGTGGCTTCTTCTACTTAGACGTTAATTTGTTGATAAATTGCCACTGCTCAAAAAATGCCAACACAGTCGTCGCTAAAGGTTAAATATTCCGGCTAACAAGAGCCCTCATCCCAGCCCATCCTTTGGTTGTCAGGTTTTATGATTGTCTTAAATTTGTCATACTGATAATCTCAGAAAAAAGTTAATTAATTTCACTTGGACTGTAGATAGCCACAAAATAGAATCAGATTTGGAGTGTCACACATTTGTTTCACGAGAGAATTCTGGCACAAATTCGGGCTGGCATGTTTATTAGTTGATGCGAAGATTGCCCAGGCTGTAGTCAAGAAAATGTGAGCTAAGAATAGGGAATTAAAGGAACATTGGGGATGTAGAAACTTTACAGAAACTGCCTCGGCCCCATTTACTTTCATTCTTATTAAGTTTTTTCTCCATCCCAGTGCCATTTTCCCTACAACCATCAGCGATGCGTTGCCGTTGCCTCTTTCCAATTGTCATAAAGGAAAAATCGAAACAATATTTATTCATATGCATTCACTTACAAGCACTTATAAGTGGCACCAAACAAAAAAATTGCAGCATTCATTTTTTATGCAAATGGCTCTTTGTTTTTCGCTTTTCTGTTTTTTGTATTGTTGCGTTTGGGTTCATTTTTTTCGGAAACTTTTACTCGGACATTCCCCATATTTGTGTTGTGGATACGCTTCATAAAAAAAAGAGCCACAATTTATCAATTGCCAAAAAGAGAAATGCAAGAGAAGTCGGAACCACGCTGAGCCGTTGACAGGCGATGGGCATTGGCTGGAATGTATTATTTATGCAAATAAATTGGAACAGAGTCGAGTACTTTTGGTCAAAGGTGATTGCGAAACGTTTGGGAACACATAAATCACTAAGAGATAGGAAAGTATGCTGCAGTTCTTCAGGCTTTTCAAAGTTTCTTACTACATATAGTTACTCCTTTCTTTATTTTTCCTACACTTCAAGTACAATTTTAAGTAATGAAACATCACCGCTGCAATCGCTCATTAAGATTAAAGAATTTATTAAGGTTTGGCACATTTTCCCTTTCATTAGAAACACTTTGAAGCCATGCACCTAGTTTGGTCTGGCATAATTTATTATAATATCCAAAACAGAAGGCTTATTTATCACCCATTGGATTTTCTTGGGGCCAATCACATGTTGATGAGTTATTGGTAAAGTGTGCGCGCGGCTCTGCTTTTGACAGCGTTTCCTCCACGGCTAATGAATAGTTTACTGTCCCCAATGAATGGTGAATATTCATGAAAAATATCACAATGGGTGGCACACCCTTGGGGTTATTTTTCAAGCAATGGGTGGTGGAGTCTGAGGTGGGTTATAATGTATAATTTTCAGAGTTTATCAATTTATCAATCAGTCAACTCATTTGCCCAAAAGCATTGCATAATTGTGTGGAAAACTCTTCACAATTTGAGTTCGAGTGCTTTGATCAACAAAAAGTGCACAAGGGAAATATCCTGACAAGGTCATAACACACACACACACACACACACAACACACACTTGCACAGACACTTGCCCTCGCCCAACTGATTTAGTATGTGTAAATATTTTGCTCTCCAAAGGCCGCCCCTTGCTGTAGTTATCGTCGTTATCCTGTTTGTGTGCATGGTCAGGAGGACTCTTGTTACAAGGACAGCCGAGCAGAGTTTTCTTCTACACACTGCTCCTAATGTCCCGGATCCCGCACTTGCACTCACACATACACAATCACTTTCACACACTCAATCTCATACGCCATTTGCTGCAACTTCCGCTTCCGTTCGGCTTGGTCGAGCTCAATGGGGGCAGCAGGGACTCGGACTGCGGCACTCAGCAGGGCAGGCGCTTGGAAATTTACGAGTCCTTTGGTTCTCTGTTGCATTCCTCAAATTACCGACACGCATATTTTATATTGGGCCTGCATTAAGGTCCAGCTCGCACCCACTCTCCCCTTCAACGAGCATATCTATTGCGCGCCCTTCCTCTGCAGCTATCGCGTGCACTTTGTGGCGCTTTTAATTAACGGAAATTTATGCATAATGCTCTCGACCGCCATTCCATTCGGCGTCCCCCTTTCCCATTCACGGCGGGAAGTTATGAGCCGTCAGCGAAATGCGAAAATTTGCAAATGAAAAGGAAAGAGTGCAGCCAGAGCTCTGTTGAAAAGTTTTCAAAAATATTTAATTTAGAGAAGATTTATGCAAATATTTAGCCTGTGCAAATGAATAAATCTTTCACAGTTATACGTGACCAATAATTACCTAAAAACGCTAAATAATTAAGTGACATAATTTGCTAATTGAAATGAATGTTCCCCCCGCACACTACATCGATGATTACACAAGCCAAAAATAAATATTGTGCTTCAGCTTTTCATGTACCGACCACAAAAAAATCAACATTAAATTCCAAAGTTTTCAAACTAAATGCTTTTCAATTGACATGAGACAGTTTTTTGACTTTTCGACAATTTATCTGTGGGAGGGAAGCGTTTTTGTGACCTCTGGCTTGACATGACGAAATGAAGCGGAAATTCTACGAAATATTTACAGCTGCTGGCAATAACAACTACAAATAAATTGCAGAACAATCACACAGTTTTCTATTTTTCACCGAAAGCCGCTTTAAAAAGACTAAAAATAAGAGAAACTTTTTCAGATCCATAAAAAACTTTTGCCAGCAGCAGATGTATTAAATGTTGTGAAAAGCGGAATGGGCTGAGTCCAGGACTCCAGGAGTACAGTAGCCTTGGAAGCAACAGGTGTTTATGGCCACTCAATGAATGCCGGCGTAAATCTTGCATTTACCTCCACTTTCTCCTCGCCGCACCAAAGTACTTTGGGAACATTCACGAGCTGTAGCCAGGAGCAGCGGCGGCAGCAGCAACATTCATTAAGCAGTCGTTAAAGCAGTGCGCCGTCTCAGCAACATGTAACTGGGAGGCTGGAATTTAGAGTCTAGCCTCTATGAAATGTATTAGGGATTAACTGATGGTAGAGTTTAGACTTCAAAGAAGTCGGAAAAAATGTTTAATGTGGTTTATTTGAGATTTATGTTAAGACATCGGGCTTTATTCTATAAGCATTAAATATGTCAATTTTTTTTTAGTTATTTGTCTAGATTTATTAATGTTTAAAACCTTGACTAAGTCCACTGACACACGCATATCCCGCTGCACTATCAGGGAAAAACCTCAGCAAACTCCAGCCAGTAGGAAGCCAAAGGAGGGGAAGCCCACAGTGCAACCGCAAGGCAAGCGATTGGCAACAGTGCTCGTGCTTCAGTGTGGCTGGCAACAAGCGTCGCGTCCGATGTTGCTGCTGCTCGGCTGTGACTGCGACTGTCGCTGTCTGGAGGCTCCTCCGAAAACACTTTCGGTTCAATACGCTTTGTGCGTTCGACGCGTGCGGTTCGGCTCTGACTAAAAACAACACCTGGAAAACCAAAAGCAGATTCGAGCCAACGGATAACTTGACTCCAATTTTGAGGTGCCACAAAAGTTTTGTAGGCGCGTGAACTCGTTACGCATAAATTACGTGGCTGCAACAAGCTGACCGCGTTTCTTAACGGACCCACAAGCAGCAGCAGCAGCAACGGAGATTTGTGGCAAGGAGTCGACAATATTTTTGCCGCTTTCCCCTCGAACCTGTGGCAGTTTGCTGGCGCTGCTGCTGTTTCAGTGTGTGTTTTATTGGCGTTAAAGGTCGTTTACTTTTTGGCGGCATCAACAACTTTTGTTGCTGCTTTGATTTTCATCTCCCCTGTGCTTTTGTATACATTTGTGTCTGTGTCTGTGTCTGTGTCTCTCTCGGTGCACCAAAGTGCGAGTGTGTGTCCGCTTAAAACACACTTTCAATTTTCAATAAAACAAAAATCAACACAAGCCAAAGCCCCAGCAAAATAAAATGTATAAAAATCGCGCACTGATCGATGACGTCGATTTGAGATTTGACGCTGCTCGTGACGCTTTTGTGCCTACAATTTCACGATCATAATAGCACACACATCGTAGGATTTAATACATATTCGATTCTCGTAGTATTCGAATTGCTTGTGACACGCGTTTTTAGTGAAATATGGAAATTGTGTCAACTGACAGTGGTGAATTTTAATTAAATAATAGATAAATGAATTGAGTGATCAAATTTAAAAAGAATACAAACCAAAATAAGAAACAAAAGGAGCTACAAAAGTAAATTCAATGGTAATGTAAATATTCGGGTTATTCGTTTGACTTCTAGTTACTCCATTAATCTAAAACAAATATTAATAATAAAATAATGACTTCTAAAGGCTCAAATATTTGTATATTAAAATTCGGTTATGGAAATTCTCTTGACAACTTGCGTAAATAAGAAATCTAGAACCTGAAACGAATTTTAAATGTCTGTCAAGTCGTGCGAATACAAGACAAAGGCTCCATTTGAAAAGGGACAATTTATTTGGTCCCCATACACCGTTTATATACGGTTAAATGTGTTCAGAGTAAATTTCCCAAGGCTAGCATAATGCATGGGAATGCGAGTACTTCTCCTATCAGTAGTCAGATTTCGTTTAGCCAAAGCGAAACATGAAAGAAACCCACAAAAAAGTGTCAATGCACTGCCAGACGGAGAGCCATCAAAAATGTTGCCATCAACCTAGAGATCGCGCCCCGAGTGCAATTGTTAATTATGTATGCCAATCTGGTAGCCAGAAATACTCATAACATTTTAGCGCTAAAGATACTCGCAGACATCAGAAATCTCATGCATTTCATTAGCTGTGACAAAAGGAAGAAAAAGCGTAGTAGTCGCCACCCACTGACCACTGACCACCGACCACTCTGGCCACAAAGTGTTGACGCGTGTTCGGGTTTCCATTTAGGCTTTGGAGACAGCTCCAGTGAAACACAAAAATTCCCCACGATTCCGATTCCCACCCGGCTTGAATATTTAATCAGAGCCGTGCAGACCTCTCGATGATGCAGGCCGCATCAGTCTCAACTTAATTTGTAATCCATCAGCAGCCCCAGGGATGAGCAGCCAGAGCGTAACCTTTTTCTTTTAATTTACGAGCTCCAAGTTTCCAAAAGAGAGAAAGAGGGTTACGTTGCCTCGAGGCGTCATCAATTTTGGCAAATGTTCTTTCTCAGGCCGCTGCCGAGATCCGACCCGGCAAATTGCAGCTAATTGAAAAGTGTGTGCTGAACAAATGGAAAACCCGAAGCCTAAGTGCATTTCCAAGGCGAGCCGGGGCGAGTTAACGAACCGCTGAAGGGGGGCACCGAGCGGGTACTCGAAGCAGTGAGCGGTTTTCTATTGATGACGACAGTTTATAAAAATTACGCACGAACAAACTAATTTTCATTATGAAAAGCGTCAAAGAGACAACAACAGCATCAACGCTGCAGCGACAGATTGAAGTGAAATGAATGACATGACAACCCGATTGACGAATACTCTGCCAATTTCAACTTCAAGCTATTATATCTCTATCTGTTTTCCATTTTCTTTCGAATATTCATGAATTCCAGATGTCATTTAGTGTATTTTTCAGCAATTTTGCATCACCACCAACTGGATAGAGTATTTCGCAAGCAAACAAGCCTGGCGACTGCAATCGCAATTGGGTAGCGCAAAAATAAACATTTCCATTTAAAATGTTATATTTATTGAATGGCGACATCTCTTCTGATATGATAACTCAAGGCGTAGGCGTCGGCGTCGGCTCCATCTGTTGTCGTCGGCGGAAACTGTTTCGCAGTGGGAAAACGCAATTGACACGATTTCCCAAATATGTGCCACAATATATACATACGTATAACTCGCTCACTCATTTACGCACATTATACACTGAGCATATGGATGTGTGTGGGTCTTTGGCTGGTGTTAATCAAAAGAGCTGTGCAAGTTTTTTAATGATGCTGCCACTTCGGTGTAGTTAGGTAAATGGCACTGTAGCTGGGAAAGGGATGCCAACAAAATCGTTGAAGTTGAAAGGAAAACTTTTGCCCTAATGCAATTTGCGCATTTGCCACAAATGGAACATTTTCTACTTGGCAGGACCATCTTGCCGCAACCTCCATTAAGGTGAAAGAATGAAATTTTCTTTTGGTTGACTCAAGATGAGGTTTGAGTTTCTTTACTCCTTCAAGTGTGGGTGTCGGCGCTTGCTTAATCGATTAATTAAAGGGAGCCCAGAGATTGCCTCAAATGGCAAAGGCTGTTCTTCCTCCTTTTGCAGAGTGCAATAAGTGTCAGCTTCAGTGGAGGGCCGCCGAGCAGCAATCCACTGGCCACTGGCCACTGGCCACAGACCACAAAACCCAGTCAGCAATTACAAAGCGAAAGGGAGTGGATCTGGTCTATTCTAGTGGCCTGCCACTGACATCTTCACCCACCCATTCAGGCGTTACCAATTTGGGAGCCATAAAACCGTCTGCAACCAAAAAGAAACAAACAAATTTTTGGCTCTGTCCCTCTGTGCTTCACTCGTATTGTTGTCCGTCCTGTCTGGTGCAGCGGTCAGAGTTGACAGGGTTCGGCGGGTCGGGTGCGTAATCAATTGTTGCAGCTGTGTCACGTCTCTGGGAGATGGCCAGAACTATCTCCGAATCGAATCCCTCCCACAGTCACAATCTACTTAATCGAGTTTTGCACACATTTTCAGGTCACTTGCCAGTTGGCAGCCGCCTTTGTGCTGAACGTTCTATTGATTTTCTGCCAAAAAACATTTTTCTACCAGTATGGTAACAATAATAAACAAAACTTCACATCCATTTAACGAAATGGATTGCTTGCATGTCCGTAAATTAGTTGAAAAACAAGAGGAGAAAGGAATGGTTAACGAAAGAATCAACATTTCAAGCATTAATTACACATTTGGGAACCTCCATCTCCAACATCTCAGTCGTCGTCGGACAATTGACCCAAACTGCCAATAAAATTGAGTAGCATGAAATGTAAATAAGAAGCCTTCTTTCCTCCTGGCTAATAGCTCGATTATGATGGCGATGACGCTGCCAATTCGCCATCTGAGGAGAATGTAACGAGAAAGCCATAAAATAAACTCTTGAATAATCTCCGATAATGAGATCTGTTCCCATCTTGCCCTCGGGCCATCTTCAAGCCACACGAAATCGATTCGACAGCAAGCCGGCACTAAGAATATATATATGAGAATCTTAACAATGGGCGAACAAAAGGAGAATTCAAAGATCAAAGCGATCACAAGTGCCCCGATCTGTGGCATCGATCGGTGGGCTGTGGCAACAGACTCGTACGACTATAAACGGTTCGGAGGTGTGAACTTTCGCGTGGCCTTTGCTTTGATTGAAGTAAACCCAAAACTGATAATTGTTTGGCAGCTCTAAAAATAGCTTAAATGTTTTTGCATTCAAAAATAAAACAGCAACAGAGACATATATGGGCTTTGGGTGAATGTTCAAGGATTTAATTTATGATTTATGAAAACAAAGACAAGTTACTAAGCTCTGTTTACAATCTTAAAGTCTTCCACCCTAATTAATCCTATTATCGCCGTCACACAGTTTTCTCCTTTGATGACATACAAGAAAATTGATTTTCCCCTTAAACAGAAAGCACATTTAATTATTTTGCTCTTAAAACAGTTTTGAGCACGCCAAAAAATTAAATAAATTATGCAACAACTGTCATTAATAAAGTCGAGCGAGAAACAAAAACTAAAATGAATACGAACGCAAAAAATATCGAAAATATCCCACAATGAATCAAGGTCAGCATAAGGCAGCATAACTGCAGTGGCAGCGACAGAAGCAGCGGCAGCTCGGCAACAAATTAAAGTTGCATTTTGTGTTGAAAATCCAGTTTTGTATTTGGTGAGCTGCACTTGAAAAAAATTCGCAAACAGTCCAAAAAGTGAAAAACAACAAACTGAAATTGACGTTGCTGTTGTGTTGTGCGTTGATTTCTTTTACATATCAAGTGAGCTGAATTCTTTTCTGGGGGAAATATAAATTCACTTCATGTCAAAATCAATTTTAAGCTTTGATTAAACTTTGCCAGATCGGGTTTCATATTTTTCCATATTTTCCATTTCGTGTTTTTTTGGGGCGTGTCAGTGTCTGCGCTCTTGTAATTAATCGCTGCGAATGCAAAAATTTATGAGATTTCCATGAGTTTTTGAAGCTTTCTGCGGGCAGTCCGCTTGAAGTGGCATTGAAGTGCGTGGAAATCCGAAAAATGCACACACGTGCGACCAACCATATATCAATTAAAGTCACAGTCACAACAAAATCGTGTGACAATTAACTGGCTAAAACACCCGTACTCGGCTCGGCAATCGTTCAACTGTGAACATTTGCATGGCTCAGCCGAGCCGGCGATAAGGCGCTTTGGCGATTATTTGATAAACGAGATTGAGATTGATCTGTCAAAATAACCAGCCAATGTCAACTAATCAATTGAGCAGCTAACGCGCACAGTAATTAGTTCATTGAAGCCTGCCAAAGCTGTACAGAAATTAAGCTTATTTGCTATTTGCTGTCTCCAGAGTTGCAGAAGTCTAATCATTGCTTAAGATAACTAAAGTGCATATATGCTTCAAGTATTTGCTGTGGTGTGTTTTATCCAATCAGTCAAACCTTTTAGTGAAAGCCTTAACAAAGTTATCTAAGATTTACAACCAGGGTATTCAGTTCTAAAACACTGCGAAACTTTACCCACAGCCCATAACCCATAGCCCTTTTATGCATATTAAGTCGTGAGCAAACAAAATCCTTTACCCGCACTTTAAGACCGCCAAGCAACCTGGCTCCAACCACATCCACCGCCCGAGTAGTTCGCAGAAACGTTTCAAGCTAGCTGCAAATTTTCAGTACAAAAAAAATCTATGAAACGTGTGCACACATTTGGTTTCGTTTTGGTTTTGATTTTATCTCAAACTCTAGTATTATATTTTTGCTTCACCTCTTCGATTTGTTTTTCTCTTTTTATTTTGCTTCACACCCAGCTCCAAGTGTAAATATTTGAGTTTTCCCGATTCGTTTGCAGATGGTTTAAAGTTCTTTGGGGGCCCGGTATGAAAGTTTACCTTTCGCTATGGGAAAATGATATTAATAGCTCCGTTCTAATAATAATAATAATAATAATAATAATAATATAAATATGCAGAGTACTTACTAAAGAGGCAGACGACTTTCCAAGTTTCTTTGTACTCCCAATTTATCTACATATCTCGTAGTTTACACAGTAAATCTGTTCAAAATCTTTCAAATCGCATAAAAGATACTAAATACCCAAGTGTTTACCATCGATATTCATAGCACATAACAATTGATGTTTGTTTACAATTAGCAGAGTCGAGAGGAGTGAACGAATTATTAGTCATGAATGGAAATGGACAAATCCATAAAATGCTCCCCAGATTCGATTATTCGCAATTGAAATCATCCAAGTCATAATTTGCTGTATATGTTGTGCCACTTTTAATACCCTTTCGAAGAGTACTATAATAATTATTTGATAATTGACTTATGACTTAACGATTCCCTAAGCTAAAATTGGCAAATGTGAATCTTTAAAAAGGATTCTCTTCTTATTTAATTTCAAAAACTTATCAACATAATAGGAAATGTTTATAAACATACAAATAAACAGATTCTTGCAAGCGTCAAGCGTATATGAAATTCGGCAAACAGAAGCCAGCTTTCAGGCATTTTTTTCGTCTGCTTTTTCGTCTCTTTGCCTTATCCACGGGCCACATTTTGGCCTACCATCCGCTGGGCCAACGTGTATGTTGTTGGGGGGTGCTGGCGGGTATTGGCGAGGTCAGTGGAACATAAACATGCCATAAATCATCGAGCAGAAGTGTGTGGAAGGTGGGAGTGGAGCCGCTGGCTCGTGCTGCGGATAACGGTGGGAAATCTCTTTTATTTTTGGACATATTTTTGTCCTCCTCATCCTGCGAAACCCGTCACCGTGACAGAGCATGGCAGCCAGAATGTGGACTAAAGATTCATTTAGTTGGTTCGCATATGAAAAAGCGATTCGTCGACACTTTGTAGCCCATTGCAAATCTAAAACTGTCAACAGACTCATTAATTATGGCCTGGAATAGTGCTGCAAAATGGGCCTGGCCATCCGTTCAGCATGGAGCATTCTGTGTCAAATTTGTCATTCATCAGCTCTGCTTCTGTGTGTGTGTTTGTGTGTGTGCTGTGAGTGGGCTTCCTTCAGTCTTCTTTTGTTTTTGACAGCAAACAAGGCTCTGTGTAAATGGGCGTGGGACAGTGTCCAGTCCTCCGACTGATTGGGGAACATTGTTGATATGAAGTGTTTGACGGGTTGTTGGGTAATTTTCTCCTTTATGAGTTCGGATTGAGTTTGGGAAAAGTTTCTTTGTGCCGTGATAAGGGTAATGTGCCAAAAAGTTTTACCAAGCCAAACATATTACCGTATTCAAAGCCATTTGTTTTTATATGTGAGCTTTTTAGAAGGGTTATGCCAAGGACAATTGACATGTGAAAGCACTAAAATAATATATTTTTAAATGTTTGTAGGAGGACGGATTCCTGGCAGTACCTCCAAAGACTAGGTGAAGCTCCAAATCCTTGGTTTCCAGTAGCAAGAAACAAGTTTAGGCATAGGTGTATTTAATGTGTAATTAATGTGGGGGGAATTACTATTCGGGGGTGGAACGAGTGTAATTCTAACGTTCACTGCGAAGCTGACGGCTAGCGGCAGCGCAGCGCGATAGCGGTGGACACGAGAGAGAGCGGATAAGGAATGAAAGCAGAAGCGAGCTGCTAAATAAATAACCGAAAATAACTGCAGTGTGGGGAAAACAATCAAGTCGCTAAACACCAGGCGAGATCTACCCTTTTTGTAGATTTGTGGAGTGGCTTCAAACGATTCATTATTAAAGGTGTTACCCATGCTGAACGAATTGCTTTACCAGCACGCGAAAACATTAAATCGTTGTGTTGATCGTTAGTTAAATAATTATTTGTAAAGTTAACCTAAATCGTGCATCACCAAATACGTACTTAGAATTATGTGAAATAATTTGCTTATTCTACCTCGTTTAACGAGGATTAATAGTGACGATCAATCAGCAACGAATGCATATATATATGAATACATAAAGCGTAAAACGTGACACTCCATTACCCCTATTATTACCTCTCCCAGACAGCATCAATCACACCCAAGAAAGACCCTGGAACGAGGTGCATCTGCAAAACGTAAGGCAGCGTGGAACGCCCGAGATCAAAGTGAATCGAATCGTGTGGCCAAAGCGGAGAACGAAGGGAAAGTAAAGGGGAGTTACGAAGAGAATCGAATAACAGTGGCACAATGCAGCAGAAAGTGAATGCACGGTAAATACGAACAGTAAATAGGCAAACCGCGAGAGGCAACAGCGCAGAGTGCGAGCGAGAGAGAGAGAGCGGGCGGATTCGAGCGTCGGTAGTCGGCAGACGGGAATCATGAGCGAGAAACGAATCGCACACAAAACTGTCATCAAATGACAAATGCTTGACAGCATCAATCAGCAACTGCGACGACGACAACAGGGACGGCGACAGAGACGACAGCTATGGCAACGCATTGCCGGCGGCGTCGGGAGAGCGTCTACGCTTGCAGCGGAGACAGTGGCAGTTTGTGGGTGCGCTTAAAGCTCTACCCTCTGCTGCTGCTGGTGCTTCTGCTGCTGCTGCCAGCAGTGGCGACGAATACCACTAAAACGGTAAACGCGGATACCAAAGAGAACCAAACTTTAGCCAAGAAAGAAATTCATCGTGGAGAACCACTTAGCGAACAATTTAGCCAAATTACTGTTAGCGCAACATCAGCAACGCCCACTGCCACGCCCACGAACACACCCAGCACTGCCACGGCGACGGGAATCAGGGAGAACGTGATGCTGCCCTCGGCAGATTCCGAGCGTGAGGCCCAGATTCTCTACGAGAAGTCCCTGCAGGAGTACCATGGCAGCCAGAACGCCACCGCTTCAGCCGACAAGGACGCAGGCAGCGGCAGACCTCAGAAACGTACGCTGCACTCGGTCTGCGAACGCTGGCAAGCGAAGCACTGCCACTGCAGCGGCAGTCTGGAGAACGTCAAGCTGAGTTGCCGCGGCATCGGCATCCTGGCGGTACCCGTCAACCTACCCACCGAGGTATATTTTCTGTGAGTATAACCAATAACAGGTTAATAGGAAAGGGTAATGGGATGTTAAAATTACAGTGTTAAATGATTCAGGAATATTATTTCATAACAGATTCCTACACCCGAATCACACACACAAGTTGCAGCAATTTAGATACAGAAACGTCCTCTTATTGAGCGATTAGGACGGCTCAGAGACGGCTGAGATATTGTGGCATTTTGCCGCTGCTGGCATTCCTCAATCCGCATAATTACAAGTCAATTTCGCAGTCTTCGCTGCGATTCGGTTTCGGACGATTTTGGCATGCGGTTTAATCTAATTACACATACGCCACGTTGTGCAGCGTTTCACAATCATCGTCATCGTCATTATCATCATCATCAGCAGCGTCAACGTCAACGCTGTCAATGCTCACGTATGAGAGTCACGTTTTCTTGCCGCCGACGGGCACTCTCAAAGGAGTTTGGAGCCGTTTTTGGCCAAGGCAAAGTTTCTTTCCACTGATTAATGGCCAACTCGAACCGTCCATAAATAAATAAGTAAATAGCTTATTAATTAACGCATCGCTCAGGGAACCCAGTCATAAGCCATTTAAATCACTTGCAATCCTATGCCCGCAACTTAATCGAACGATGAATTTTCAGATCTCTTCTTTTTTGGAAAAACTCTTTCCATGCCAGGCAGTTCATCTTCATTGTTAAGCCATTTCCCCTTTTTGGCGAGGTCTAAGGTTAGCTCCATATGTTTTTATTCCACACCCGATTTGATTGATGACCCACCCCCCATGGAATCTTTTTTTCTTGGCATTATTTAAGCCTCGTTTCCTATTCATGACAATGGAAGTGTTTTTTTGCTCGACTCGGAGGCTTTTTGGTAGATGAATTGATGGCACTGTCAATGATGCCATAACATTATTAATATGCTTATTGTTTTGTTTCTGTCATTTACTTCTCCAACAGAGATTTGGGCAACAACAATCTTACCAAATTGGAGGCAAGCTCATTTTTTATGGTACCAAATCTGGAGGAGCTGTAAGTACAAGTGGATCAAGTTTTCCCTGATTAATAGAAGGAAGAATTTTAAATATTTATATTTACATTCCCTGAGCAGTGCCATGTTTTTAGAATTAATGATAAAGTGTACCAATTTCATTCATAGTCCAGTTTGTGTCTCCCTTTCCCCACACACTCTATCTGTGAGCTTTCCGTTGGGGTATTTTAGAAGCCGCAAAACTTCCCCATTTTAATCTGTGCCGGACATGAACAACAGGAGCAGAAAATATGACAGCAGCATAAAAAACTTTCGTCATTTTAACGGGCAAAGTTGCCCTTCACAGGCGTGGCAACTCATTATTCAATTTCACAGCAAACCCCTCCCACCCACACCCACAAAAACGAAACAAAAACGAGAAAGAAAAAATCACAGCGGTCAACACACGACCCATCCCTGACCAAAGCTAACACTAGACTTAGCCTCAACCCCAAACCCAACCTCGACCACAGCTGTGGGCCGGCCCGTCTCTTTGGTAATATAAATTACTTGATTACGCTGTATATTTCAGCGAGTTGGTACGATTAATTACTCCTGACTGTGCTATCCTTGCAATTTCCTGCACTTTAGCGAAAGACACTCGACTTTAGTTTGACTTTATTCCGGATATTTTGTTGACCAAGGGAAGGTTTATTTGCAGGACTTTGTCGGACAATAGCATCATTAATATGGATCCCAATGCATTTTATGGTTTGGGCAAATTGAAACGTTTGAGCTTGCAGAACTGTGGCCTGAAATCGTTGCCGCCGCATTCGTTCCAAGGACTTGGCCAGCTGACTAGCCTGTAAGTATGCAGCACAAACGTATTTAACAAATAAAACACCAACATTCCTGTCTGTTTGAGTATCTGTGTGGGAACGAGGACGTTGATGTTTGCTTTTATGCATTGCAATTAAGTTGAACAGAGGATTTCGTCGAGACGGAGAGGCAGAACTCAAGGACTCCTCAGCTGGATCTATGTACATCTATCCCCATTTGTTTGTTTCTTTCAAACATCAAACCGAACACACATGCACCAGCACCAGCAATTACACGCTATTTTGTCATATTTTCGCAATTCGTTTACACTTTTCCCGCTGTTTCCCTCCTATTTTCCGTTTCTATTTGGATACTTTTGCCATGGCTAAAAAAACACAAACCACTCGACCAACCCACGACCCATCAAGTCAATTGAATGGCAACGCGTTGGCCAGTCTGGATGGGGATTGTCTGGGGCAGTTGCAGCGGCTCCGCACCCTGCGACTGGAGGGCAATCTCTTCTATCGCATCCCAACGAACGCCCTGGCCGGACTCAGAACCCTCGAAGCACTGTGAGCCCTTTGATTTGCTTATTTCCAAACTTTTACCACTAATTATTTCCCTCTGCATGTGCCGCAAAAATTGTTGATCTAACCAATAGAACTGTTGGCTTGTTTTTTCTAATCCATGTTGCTGTTGGGCCATTATGAATATTTAGTTTTACACAATTAAGTATTTATTTTTTGGCATGCATTCGGGTAAAATGTTTGGATAATTTTTCAGCAGCAATTAGCAAAAGTGTTTAAGTCTGACAATTTATGTGCGGCTTTGAATTTTTAAACCAATTAAGCTAATTTTTAGACTTAATTACGAATATGACTAAATCATTTACATAAAAATTAAAAGGGGCTACGTCATATCGCCATTTAAATGCATTTATCTTTTATGTGTAATATTATCTCTACTAGATTTAATCTAGTACTCAATCTTAAACTGCACGATAGTTAATATTCTCTTTCCTATTCACTAAATCCGTCATAAGCGAACAATAACCAATAATCATAATTTTATGTGCATGTTTTTCCGCGTATTTTGACCCCTTAACTTTTGGCATCGCATTACCACATTTGATCTATAAACTAACTCCAACGCAACCACAAAAAGAATTGAATTATAAATGAAAGTTAAGGGATAATAAAATCGTGCCATTGCTCATAATTTTTTCCGTCTGCTCCAACCATCACCAGCAATTTGGGCAGCAATTTGTTGACAATAATAAATGACGAGGACTTTCCCAGAATGCCAAACTTGATCGTTCTGTAAGTAATAGCAGTCCCAGCATTATTTCCAGCATTAATTCCCTTTCGTTTTTACTGCAGCTTGCTGAAGCGAAATCAAATCATGAAAATCTCCGCGGGGGCTCTCAAAAATTTAACCGCCTTAAAAGTTTTGTAAGTAACAAAATCAAGAACTCCAAATATTTTCACACTTTACACACACGCACA
>NW_022995748.1:7710479-7882174 GCF_900245975.1 Drosophila guanche
CCCGCCCCGCCTCCCCCCCCTCGCCCCGCCCCCCCCCCCCCCCCCCCCCCTGACACCGCTTCGACCTACAAAAACGCAATTGAAATCAAATAGAAAAAAAAACACACAAAATTCGGAAAAAGCAAACCCGAATTCTGTATGCTCTAGCTGTGTAGACTCCAGCCACAGATCGGTTTTGTACCTTATTATTTATTACAGTATTTTTTTAGAATAGAATGAAAAAGAGGAGGAACGTTGTGAGACGAGCTGGTGTGTGTCACTACCTTCAGTCAGTTTATATGTAAATCTTCTTTTTGAGAACTAGAGCAAGACAAATGTACAGTTACCCCTTCTGCAGTGGTTAGTGTAAGGAAAATGTGAAGCAACTTTGGTACAAGTAGTACAAGTGGCAAGTGGAAATGCTGTTTATCCGTTTTGTGGCCATGGCTTAAATAAATTTCAATTTCCCAGCAAAAATGTGAAAAAGTTTTCGTTTTTATTTTTTTTTTGTTCTTACTCCCGGTTCGGTTCTTCGAAGCTTAAATTGTCGTCGACCGCGTTGACGTTTTTCTCTGCTGTTTACCGCAAATTTTTGGCTTTTTGCGCTCTCCGTGAGCCCATAAAAACTTCCGCCCCTTAGTCTTCGCCGGCAGACAAATATGCAAATTTATGTTGTTGCTGACAGACTTCCTTCCATTCTCTTTGCGAATGAGGATACGGAGGGGTGCGTGGCAAACCTTGCGAGAAATGCATCAAGTGAAAGTGGGAAAACTTTCGCCGTGCAACGCGTAAATCTAAGCGTTAAAGAAGAATGGGGCGAATGTTCCGTGTGCATTCTAGCATTTGGTTCGCCATTTATGGGAAGCACCGCCCACAACCCACCTTAACTGAAGACACAGACCGGGTCATATGCAGAAGTTGGGGCTGGGAGCCAACAGCTGTTGTTTTCAGTCCCCAAGACCCACATGCATTTATAGGAGTTTCTACCGCAGAGGGGACGAACTTGTACAAGAACATTTTGGTGGTAGAAGGGAACAAGGAGGAACATGCTGCTTGCTTGTTGAGCATTTTGATCTATGCTCGAAAAGATGGGAAATTCTTCAACGAGTAATTACGATGTATCAGAGAAATATTACGTGGAAGATGGAATATGTCTGGGGAATATTAATAGATTTATTCCTCCCTTGCAAATGTTTCGTTTCGGTGATGTATTAATTTTGATTTAATTATTTGTTGTAAGTACTCTAAGGAGCGGGTATATTCCTTTCCATCACTGCAGGTGGTGAATTGATTTCGCAAATCAATGCAATGCAATGCACTTTAAAATACTCGTAAACTTTATTTTCATGCATAAATTTGCGCCCTTCCTCCCAAAGGAAATGGAAAAACCCTTCGTTTCGAAATATGTACGTGCTGTCACGTAGAGCCAAACTGACCCCAAACAAAGCCATGCGAATGTGATTGTGATTCCTCCAGGAAACAGAAGAAGATGGGGGAAAATGCAACGCAGAGTCTTTAATCGAAATCTTGAAATGTATACTACAAATATGCGTCTGTGGTCTGTTTCTTTTCAGAGAACTGGATGATAATTTAATAAGCAGTTTGCCCGAGGGTCTCAACAAATTGTCACAGCTGCAGGAGCTGTAAGTATTCCCAAGACACACCACAAACCCGTACAAGAAAACAGGTGCACGGCCGAGATTAGAAAGAGTCCATTGGATGGGTTGCAACTGCTGCTGGTGCTGATGATGTTGACTTGCTGCAACATTTCCTACTTTGTCGGGAGGCGGCAAGCAGGCGGAAACCAAAAATCATAACGCCTCATTACTTGTGGAATTTATAGCCCCAGCCCCATTCCGCACTCCTTTTTTCTATGCGAATTTCCTAAGAAAACCCAGCATGAGAATCTAGAATCGAGAGCTGCAAGTTGCATTTTGTTTTTGCCATACGCCCGGTTTCTAGCAGCCACATCATGTGGCAACAGTCAGTGGCAACTGTCATGGCAATGTTGACATCGTTTGCGATTGCAGACTCCCCAAGGAAATTCAATTTCTGGTAAACAGGATAATTATGAGCATGTTAAATGTTGCGATAAAAGCCAAGCTGCGCTGCATCCCAGAGCCATCGTGACCATGATTGGGGAATTAAGCTGGCAAATAAATTGGAGGGGGAGGACTCACACATTTCCTGCCATGTGTGCCGGACAAAAAATCAAATTTAAAAGGATTAAAACATTCAGTAAGCGTCTGCAATTTTTTGGCTCAATCTTCAAGTCAGCAAAAGGAAAGAAAGTTTGCCGCACAGACAATGCCACAAATTAAACTAGATAAGCAGAAGGGAGTTTGTGGAAAAGTTAGCAGAAGTAAGACCATACACAATATACTAGTATTTCATTTATTTGGTTCGAAATTTAAAGAAGGATGCGGGCATAGAAGGTCTTTTTGTTGCTGCTCCGATTGCGGTTTTGATAGCTTCCATTCGAGACCAGACCAGACCAGCGTCTGACTGCTGGCCAAGAAAAACTACAACGAAAACGAAGAGACGTTAACAATATGAAAACCGAAAAGAATGCAGTTGTCACAGTTTAGTTTTGGGTTTCTTGCTGGCTCTGTTGTTGTTGTGTGTTGGCCAACTTGACTTTTAAATGCAGCTGCTTCCGAGTGCCACTTGGCAGGAGAGTGTGCATCCAAAAGATACTTTTCTTGGCACTGGGTAAATGCTTTTATTAAAATTCCTTCTTTCCCCTGTAGTTCTATGACCAGCAATCGACTGCGTTGGATAAACAACACGGAGCTGCCCAGGAGCATGCAAATGCTGGACATGAGAGCCAATCCCCTGTCAACCATAACGGCTGGCGCCTTTCGAGGAATGAGCAAGTTGAGAAAGCTGTGAGTTCCACTCAATCACTGTTTGATCTTAAGTCAAAGAACTTATATCTGCTGTAGAATCCTTTCGGATGTGCGAACTCTGCGCTCCTTTCCCGATCTCGAGGCCTGCCACGCTCTGGAGATACTCAAGCTGGACCGTGCGGGCATTCAGGATGTGCCATCGAATCTGTGCCGTCAAACGCCAAGACTGAAGAGTTTGTAAGTCTGGTAGAACATTCTACAACTGGAATATGATGAACTGTTCTGTTTCTTTCAGAGAACTTAAAACCAATTCCCTGAAACGCATCCCAAATTTAAGTAGCTGCAGAGACTTAAGGCTGTTGTGAGTACGATTACATTGTGACTGGGAGCTTCCTCTGACTTTCCATTCATTTCAGAGATCTATCGAGCAATCAAATTGAGAGCCTTCAGGGCAAACCCTTCTATGGCCTGAAGAAGCTGAACGATCTGCTACTCTCCTACAACCGCATCAGTGCACTGCCACAGGATTCGTTCCAGGGCATGCCCAAGCTGCAGCTGCTGTAAGATAAGATTCTTGCGGGAACTTTGATACCCCTTCTAATGTGTTGATTGATCTTCTATCCACAGCGATCTGGAGGGCAATGATATTACTTTCATACACAAAGACGCCTTTGCGGGATTCACCGCCCTAGAGGATCTCAATCTGGGCAACAACATCTTCCCAGAGCTACCCGAGTCAGGGCTGAGAGCTCTGCTGCACCTGAAGACCTTCAACAATCCCAAGTTGAGGGACTTTCCGCCCCCAGACACCTTTCCGCGCATTCAAACTCTGATTCTGTCGTATGCCTATCATTGCTGCGCCTTTCTGCCGCTGGTTGCCATGTCCGCCAAGAGGAAAACCTCACAAGTGCAGGAGGCGGTACTCTTTCCCTCCGATGCGGAGTTCGACATGACGCTGTGGAACAACAGCATGATGAATATTTGGCCACAAATGCGTGAGTATCTGCAGAGTAATGCCATATGAGATCAGCGATAATTGTTTCCCCCTTTCAGACAATCTCAGCAAGCAGCTGGGCGCAGCCATGCACGATCCCTGGGAGGGCGCCACCTTTGGCGAGGATCAGCTGCAGTCCGCCACGGGTGGACAATTACCCACCAGCTATATGGAGGAGTACTTCGAGGAGCACGACGTGAGCGGCCCGGCTACGGGCTATGGCTTTGGCACTGGCCTGTTCTCGGGCATGTCCGCGGACGACTTTCAGCCGGGTTCGGTGCAATGTCTGCCAATGCCGGGTCCCTTTCTGCCCTGCGCCGATCTCTTCGACTGGTGGACTTTGCGCTGCGGCGTCTGGGTGGTATTCCTGCTGGCGCTGCTCGGCAACGGCACCGTGGTCTTTGTGCTCCTCTGCTCGCGCTCCAAGATGGATGTGCCCAGGTTTCTGGTGTGCAATCTGGCAGCTGCTGACTTTTTCATGGGCATCTACCTGGGCATTCTTGCCATTGTGGACGCAGCCACACTCGGAGAGTTTCGGATGTTTGCCATTCCCTGGCAGATGTCGCTGCTGTGCCAGCTGGCCGGCTTCCTGGCCGTGCTCAGCTCCGAGCTCTCGGTCTACACCCTGGCCGTGATCACGCTGGAGCGGAATTATGCCATCACCCATGCCATACACCTGAACAAGCGACTTTCCCTGCGGCAGGCCGGCTATATCATGAGCGTGGGTTGGGTCTTTGCTCTGATCATGGCTCTGCTGCCACTGCTGGGCGTCTCGGACTACCGCAAGTTCGCCGTGTGTCTGCCCTTCGAGACGACAACGGGAGTGGCCAGTCTGACCTACGTCATTTCCCTGATGATCATCAATGGCTGTGCCTTTCTCACGCTGATGGGCTGCTACCTGAAGATGTACTGGGCCATCCGAGGCAGTCAGGCCTGGAACACGAACGACTCACGGATAGCCAAGCGCATGGCCCTGCTCGTCTTCACGGACTTCCTCTGCTGGTCCCCCATTGCCTTCTTCTCGATCACGGCCATCTTTGGGCTGCAGCTGATCTCCCTGGAGCAGGCCAAGATCTTCACGGTGTTCGTTCTGCCCCTGAACAGCTGCTGCAATCCCTTCCTCTACGCCATCATGACGAAGCAGTTCAAGAAGGACTGCGTCACGCTCTGCAAACACTTTGAGGAGTCGCGCGTTATGGGCGGCGGACCGGGCACCAGGGGTGCTGTGGCCCGGGCCAAGAGGGGGGAGCTTCCACCGCCCCTGCTGCCGCCGGCTGCGGCTCATCCGCCGGGCTGTCGCTGCCTGAGAATGCTGCCCAGCGAGATGCCCAACTGGCACAAGATGGAGCAGGCGCCCGGTCTCTGGCAGCGCCTCAGAACCTTCTGCTGCGGCGACCGGCGAGGCCGACGCAAGCAGCGCCGTCAGCCGCAGCAGCGACGACCCAGGGCCTACACCGCTGCAGCCGCCAATCCCTACCAGTACCAGTTCGCGGAGCTGCGCCAGCAGCGCCAGAACCGAGCCAGCTCCATCTCCAGCGAGAACTTCTGCAGCTCGCGCTCGTCCAGCTGGAGGCATGGCCCGCCATCGTCCGCCCCAGTGCCGCAGAACAACTGCAGCATGCCGCTGAAGATGATGGAGCCCCACGGCCATATGCACGGCCACGGACGGAGGAGACATTCCGCCTGGCTGATCACGCGAAAGACGTCCCAGGACTCGAATCTGTCCAGCTCGAGGAATGACTCCTCGGCCTCAGCCACCACTGCCAGCACTTCGACGTTCCGGCTATCCCGCTCCAGTGCCGGCAGCAGCACGCCTCTACCCTCGATCATAGGTGGGAGAAATCTATGGTAATCCATTATATTATCTATTATAATCCATTCTTTGCTTAGCACACAATGGAAAGACTTTGAACGAGGCGACTAAGCCCCGTCTGGTGCGACAGGAGGCGGTCCAGGAGGAGGAGGACTCCTCGCCCCCGCGTTTGGGAGTGCGCTTCCTGCCCACCATCCCGTCGGCGGCCGACAGTTCGGTCATCATGGAGGATGGCGACTCGGCCAATGCCAGCGGGGTCGCTGGATTTCTGGGCATGCCCTTGCCGGGCGCATCCAGCGGCTTCATCGTAGCTCCAGCTCCAGCTCCAGCTCCAACCACGCCGCCAGCGATGCTGCAGCCGGAGAAGCCGCCACCCGATCCCAACGATGCACCGCCATGATGGTGGCTGGACTGGGGCTGGCGCAGGATGGGCAGAGTCAACCGGGAGACCTTCCTGTAGGGGAACAGAAAGCAAACTGTGTTCATAGATTGTATGCGGGGACGGGGTAGGGGACGGGGATGGGGGGCGAAGGTTAGGGACTTAGGATAGCTAAAGACAAAGTAACACAAAGCAAACCCCATTACATGACACACACACACATACATACTCGTATTGTACGTAGTCTTAAGTAGTCAATTCGTTAAGCAAAACCCCACGCCGACTCTGATCCACTTCAAGCTTAACACGCAACTGCCCGGAAATGTCTTTGGTCCGACAAAGGAGCTGTTGATCAGAGATATTTAACCATAGATAAGCATCTCGGAGGGAATGACCATAACCATCTGTAGGAAAAGGAAAGGAACATGGATTGTGGCCGTTAAGCGACCCCAAGGATAGTTCTTGTCCACTTCCATCCATCACAGCCGCCAAAAGATGGATCAGAGTGGGTTGGTCAAAGAGTATTATGTATTACATAAATTATTAAAGTAGGTTTACATTAATCCATACTTGTTTAGTGTAGCTACATTCTCGTATACATATATGTACATATATGTATATTCTTACGTGTGTATTTGTATTTATGTATGTGTATGTGTGAATTACGATTATGTTCGCGAAGATGCCAAGCATCGATCGGTGTAAAACTGGAAACCAAACCAAGCCATAAACATAAACATAAACATAAACATAAACATTGAAATTAAACTAGACAACATGCGACAAGCGAATCTTTTAGTTATAAATGGGTTTTATATTTATTCGATGCGGAAACATCACCATGTCCAGACAGAAGAGGATGGCAAGGATGAACATGATCCAGTTGATGGTTGATGTGGTCTAACATTAATGCTTTTAGAACTCCAGACCCATTCCAAAAATACAAACAACTCTTGACCCCAGAGGGAAGTCATAGTGGAATGAATCAGAGAAGATTGACTAAAGAGTTGTTTTGTTGTGAATTTGTTTTGTTTTCTTTGTTAACAATTTTAATTTGATCACGATAATTATCGATCATGGATTTTATTAGTTAGGAAATTAATTTACTGAATTTAAAATTAAAATATGTTCAGGCTCAGGCTAGTCGCCCAGTCCGATGCCTTCCTCGACTGCCCCTTCCTCGCTGTTGGCCAAAATGACACCGTAAGAGGGATTCTCGATGAGATGAACTTGCTGTTTGTCGCCGTTGCGACGGCGACGCTGCATCTCTCGAACGACCATCAGCGGAGTCATGACCAGGGCCAGGCAGAGCAGGATGGCCAGGACGAACATTGACCAGTGGAAGGCGAGGTGCTTGCCGGTGGAGGGTAGAAAGCTGCCCCGATCCGAATCCTCCTCCGATCCCTCGCAGGTCTCCGGAGCTGTGCACATCTGTCCCGCGAGGCAGCCATGGGAGCAGATGGGTTCGCATTCGCTGGTGCTGTCGGGCAGCATTCGATATCCATCCAGACAGACGCACGTCTCCGGCTTGAGGCACTCGGCATTGATGCACTGCTTCTGGCATTGAGGTTGACAAATGTGCGGCTGGCTGGAGTTGCTCACCGCGTGCCCCGGATTGCAGTCGCACTGGCCGGGAGCCGAGCAGCGTCCGTTCTCGCAGCGCGGTCGGCAGCTGGGGACGCATTGAAAGTGGAGTCTGGTGTCCTCGTAGCCCTCGAGGCAGGCGCAGCTGTTGGGCTCTACGCAGGTGCTGTTGATGCAGCTGGGGGAGCACTCGGGATCGCAGATGGAGTTGGAGCCGGCTCTCAGTCGATAGCCCTCGTAGCAGCGACACTGCCCGGAGCCCTCGCAGTGGCTGTTGACACACTTCTGGGGGCAGTACGGCTGGCAAGTGCCAGTCGGCCAGCGCTTATAGTAGCCTGTCTCGCACTGACAGATCTCCGGAGCTATGCAGCGGCCATTTCCACATTCCTGGCTGCAAATCGGCTCACAGACGCTAGACCCCTGGGTGGCACTTGGCCGATAGCCGGTGAAGCAGCGACACTCGTTGGGGGCGACACAGCTGCCGTGCAGGCAGGGCTTCGGGCAAATGGGAATGCAGTAGAAGGCGAGCAAGGCCTGGTAGCCCTCGAGGCAGGTGCACACGCCGGGACTGCTGCAGATGCCATTCCGACAGCTACGCGGGCAGTAGGGCTCACACTCCGTGATGCTGCCATTCACAAAGACGTGCCCGTTGTCACAGGCGCACGTGTCCGGGGCGATGCAGTGCGAATTGCTTCCACAGGATGGACTGCAAATGGGTGAGCAGCGATGTGGGGAGCTCTTCACGAATCCCTCGTGGCACTCGCACTGACCTGGCGATCGGCAGAACCCGTTCTCGCAGCCCGACCGACAGCTGGGCACGCACACATTGTGCGAGTCGTCCGCAAAGACGTGGCCCTCGGCGCAGGCGCAGTGACCAGGTGAGATGCAGGTGCCGTTCACGCAGGCAGGATCGCAGAAGGGCACGCAGCCGGAAGACATATGATTGGAGATGCGGCTGTAGCCCAGTTTGCAGTAGCAGGTCTCTGGCATTACGCAAATTCCATTGTTGCAGCCACTCGAACAGACGGGATCACATTTCCAGGGCTGTGCCACTCGCTTCTCGTGGCCAGCGTGACACTTGCACTCGTTGGGTGCCACACACTCGCTGTTAACGCACTCGTCCTGGCATATGGGCACACATTTCTTCAGCTCCTCATCGCGCTGATAACCAATGTTGCAGACGCATGTCGCTGGGCTCGGGCAGTGCCCGTTCTCGCAGTCCACAGTGCACACCGCCTCACACTCTGTCCGAGATTCGGCGCGAAAGCGGTACCCATCCCGGCACTGACACTCGTCTGGCGACACACAGCTGCCGTTCACACATGTCTCGCTGCACTCTGGCTCACAGACTGTGCGATTGTTTCGATTCGCAAAGCCTTTTCCGCACAGGCAAACATGTGGGCTGAGGCATCTGCCAGTGGCGCCGCAATCCACGCACTGGGGAACACATTCACTTGAATGGAAAACGGAGCTTTGGTAAGCTTCGCGCAATCAGCTGGTAAAATCTCTACTCACTCGTTCTCGTTGCGAAAGTATCCCTCGCAGCAGACCTCTTCATACGACATGTAAGTCTACAGAAACAAATAATGAACATAAATCACTTAAGGCGCTGCATGGTCTCACCTCTGTTCTAGGTCGTCCCACCAAGGATCCGCAGTTGCCAGTGCAATTGGTCAGGCCCTGATATTTTCGCATGGTTACCAGAGTGCCGCGCATTTTCATTAGACTTGAAATTCGAAAAGTTAGAGCAAAAGATATACGCTCCCAAGAATTTTACTCACGGCACGCGTTCGACACAGGCCTGAGCCTGCAGGCAGACACCTGAGAGTATTATTAGCACAAGGCCCCACATATTTAGGAATGATCTAGGCGCACGGGGCAACTGCTCACTTTAAGATACACTTGACAAATGATCAGACAAGTGAGTTCTCAATTACATTACGATGGACCAGCCATCCCGACATGGCCGCTTATCATCCTAGCATTTATATTTTTCTGCTGCTTCTCGATGTGTGTACATATATGGGACAGATACCCCATGTGCTGTATGTGTTTATTGAACCCATAGAAGACAGGCAGAACAATAGCATCCCAATGGCAGAGATTGCGATACGAGTCCAAGTGCAGTACACGCCAATAGAGATCCTTAACATTGAGAATACTCTCGTATGCAACTTGAGTTTTGCGATTTCGCTTATCGTGCAATTTGAGCTACGGCTGTGGGCATATACTCGTACAAATATGAATAGGATTTAGCTTTGATTAATTAACTAATGAATTATATTTCCATATTTATGGAAGCTATGACCTCAAAGATCTAATAGCGGAAAATATTCATGACTTTGAAATGTGACTCACTGACTTTTCTATGAGTAATACAACGTTTGTTTCCAGCTAAGCTTCCCAAGATAAATATTCATATATGTAAATATATTTTCAGTCAAAAAATGTTCTGAAAATTATGTTTCTTACTCAGAAATAAGCACAGATACGCAGAGAGCAGCTCTGGTCTTTCATACTTGCGCAGTAAATGTACTAAATGTAGATTAGCGACAAGTCTTTAAATATAGAGTCAAATATGTAAAGAGATATCCGTAAAGTAGCTCCAAGAAAAGACTTTTGATCAAGGTCGTTGGAAGACTACGCTTATCAAAGAATGCAATACTCGAATTCCAGGATGGATACACACAGCATTAGTGAGATAAAATCGAGCTTCCAATATTTGCGAGTGCAAAAGTATAGTTTATCTCGAAGCCAACGGATGTGACCGAATACAAATACTGCTAGCTGCGAGAACATAAATGTAAATGGCAGTTTGAGAGCTCAGTTTAATTCGGAACACTGTACAGAACGCAGAACTGAACGGTTACTTGAAGATACGAGAACTGAATTGCACAAACTAAAACAAAAACCATGACTCATAAAGTAGATCTTTGGATGGGCTTCGTCTTCATCCTGGGTGTGGGCTACATTTGTGCGGTTCAGGCCTACGATCCAAAGGTCTGTGTGCGCGTGGAGAGTGTTCCGTACACGCGATCGGAGTACAAGGGTCGACAGGTGCCGTATCAAAAGCATTCCTTCTGGAGAGGCTGGGAGACCAAGTATCGTATGGAGTATGGATGGCAAGATGTGGTAATAAAGAACTTCCAAAAATGAAAGAAATTTGTTTACTTTCATGCCATATTTATGCGTGTTTGTGCTCTCCCCCAGGTGGACTATAGAAGCGAAACAAAACAATATTGCTGCGACGGCTACGAGGGTTCGATCATCAACTGTAAGCCCGTGTGCGCTGGAGGCTGTTCCGGGAATAGTTACTGCACCGCTCCGAATATTTGTAGCTGCAAGGATGGCTATGGCGGAGCCGATTGCCATCCCATTTGTTCCAACTGCGGCAGGAACGAGTATTGCCTGAGTCCGAATCGCTGTGTCTGCAATGAGGGATACCAGAAGATCCACGGCGAAGGCGAGTGCCTGCCCGTATGCCCAGATCCCTGTGGGAATAGCAGCTTCTGCGCAGAGCCGGGAGTTTGCGAGTGCATCGTCGGCTATGCCAAGTCGGCGAGCAACGACTCGTGTAGGCCAGTCTGCTCGCCCGAATGTGGCTCCAACTCGTTTTGCCAGCAGCCGAACGTCTGTGCCTGCGAGAAGGGCTACCAGGCGGACGGTGAGGGTAATTGTGTTCCCATTTGCAACGCTGGTTGCGGCGATCACAGTCAGTGCGTGAGACCCGGAGTGTGCGAGTGCGAGGCGGGTTATGCCGAAGGCGAAGTGGGAAACTGTCTGCCCGTTTGCTCCCAGGGCTGTCCCGAGCACAGCAGTTGCCTGACACCCTCCGTCTGCATCTGCGATCCGGGCTACACCATGAAGGCAGACCGCTGCGAGCCGCACTGTCCGCAGCAGTGCTCGGACTACGCCCAATGCACAGCCCCCAATGTGTGCGAGTGCTATCCCGGCTACGTGGCCACCGGGGAGGACGGCAAATGCGAGCCAAAGTGCAGCCAGGGCTGTGCCAATGGCTTCTGCTTCTTCCCGGAAGTGTGTGTCTGCAGCATTGGCTATCTGATGGGCCCCAACCAGACCTGCGAGCCACAGTGCAGCCTCAACTGCGTGCACGGAGAGTGCACCCAGCCGGAGACTTGCTCCTGCATGCCTGGCTACCGCTTCCAGGGCAGCTCGCAGCATATTTGTGAGGCGGTCTGCGAGAAGGGCTGTGAGCACGGCGACTGCGTGGCCCCTGAGATCTGTCTATGCCACGTGGGCTACCAGCCGGTGGAAAACGTGTGTCAACCCGTGTGTGAGACAAGCTGTGTGAATTCTACATGCACTGGACCGGATCAATGCAGCTGCCTGGAAGGCTACGAGCACAGCTCCAACTCCACTTGCATTCCCCACTGCAGCAAGGGCTGCGAGCACGGTGACTGCCTCGAGCCAGAGGTGTGCACATGCCGGCCTGGCTATGAGCAGACAGAAGAGGGATGTACTCTTCGGATTACCTCTACAACTGCTTCGTTTTCCACACCTTCTGATGATTCCACCAACCCTGCGGTGGTCCCTTTCGCAGGCCTGCTGCAACTGCCAGTTGCGAACTGCTCGGAGGATTGCCCGTGCTGGAATGAGTTTGACGAACTGGGTCCCCTGACCAACGCCAAGTGTGTCCAGCTTTGTCAGGATTCACATGACAAGCCCTGCCTGGATCTGCGTGAGTGCTCCTGCGATCTCTCAAGTGGCCAATTAGTGTGTGAGGGAAGTGGGGATTACAGTTCCGAGCAGGCGCGTTACATATGCAAGAAGCCCAAGCTAGGGAAGATCGAGGCAGCCAAAGACACTTCGAAGTCATTGGGCTGGCTCCACGTGGTGGGTTGGTGCATTGCCGTCGTTGGTCTTGTGGCCATCGTCGTGGCCATAGCCCTTAAATTGTATCCAAAATATGCCAGCAAACGCGCTTACCAAGTCGATGAAGCCATATGCGAGGATAGTCTATAGAATAATAATTTGTTTTATTTTATTTAAACTAAATAAATGCATAATCGAAGGTTTACTTGAGCTTTGAGCTTAGCGTCTAGACCGGAATACACATTGTCGAAGGTTCGTGGTAGCCAAAGCCCGGATCACAGATGCATCGGTTCCGACTGACACAAACGCCATTGCTGCACTTTCTGTGTTAGGTAAAGGTGTAATATTTAACAGTGAAATGATTTATTTACTCACTGATAGCAGTCGGTCTGACAGACACCATCCTTCAGCATGTATCCCGGTCCGCACTCGCACTCGTTGCTGTCCCTGCAGAGTCCGCCAATGCCGCAGTCCGGCTCGCAGACTGGCTGACAGCCATCGTCGGTGAGTTGGTAGCCCTTGGAGCAGCCACACACCTCGGGCTCCGTGCAGTTGTGGCGCTGGCTGTTGCCACAACCGCTGCTGCAGATGGGCCGGCAAAAGCGTCTGGTCTCGTCCAGCTTGTAGCCAGGATCGCAGAGACAGCTGCCGTCGAGGAAGCAGCGGCCGTTCTGGCATCCCAGCGGACAGGCGAACACACAGTCCCCGTTGTCGTTCTTCACAAAGCCCTCGTAGCAGTCACATTCCCCTGGTGAGCGGCAGCTTCCGTTCTGACAACCGCACAGGGGACGGCACTGGGTCACTCCCAGCAGGCGGCTGGCCGAGTAGCCCGTGCAGCAGACCTCGATCAGGGCTAACTTGTTGGCCAGATCTGTCTGAATGGTGTTGGCATGCGGGTACTTGAAGACCGTTTCAGGACTGCAAAAGGGAGTGATGTAATGTTTAATGTTTATACCAGAGCGTCGCATCTACTTACGGCACCCAGATGCGGCACTTGTGCTGTACCTTGTCGAAGAGCGTCTCGTGGGAGCGAATCAGATGCTCACGCCGCTTCGGTGGCTGTTCCAAAGGCCTCAAAACTTCATAGTGTGCACCTCCGGCACGGTTGTACAGCGGCTGCGAGAGCGACTGTCTGTTGGGCGTATAGCGACGTCCAAATTGGCTTGGATCCTGCGACAGAGGACGCCTCGGATCATAACGATTCGGGGCATCGTACTCCGAGTAGTTGGGCACATTCATGCGGCTACTGGGCAGTCCCAAAACCAGGCAGAGTAGCAGCAGGCCCAGACTTTGGCTCGCCTCATGCAACCACATTTCGAAGTTAACTTTTCGATTGCGGTCTGTTTACGTTGCTCGCAATACGCTTGCTAAAATCCTACTAATGTGCCTGAGATTAGCAAGCCTCCCGCCTACCCAGCGTGGTCTTATCAGTTTAGGGTCTCAAAGCCTAAGCAAAATAGAGCGGAATTCGGTTGTGGCTTTAGAGATGATTACAAAATAATAAACACGCTCGTTCTATTAGGTTACAGATGAAGGAGAGGCTTCCGATTCCTACTCGACTTCAGCCAAGATCAGGAAATATACAAAGAATTATTCAAAAATATTTCTGAGATTTCACATCATGAAATAATTTCTATATTGTTTGTGCATATTTTTATTAATTTGCTCAATCAACTAATGTCTCAATTAGCTACTCTTTCGATTGACATACATTGACAAGTGCGCCGCAGCGCGTCTCTGGATCAATCTCTCCCCCAGACCCCCTGCTCTCGTATTTCAATTAAAAAGTCAAGCCCGCTTATCTCAGCCTCTGGCTCTGGCGCCGACTGACCCAAGTGATCAACGTCGCTGCCCAAACAGTCAGCAATCGCGACTTGAGCGCTGCGGTAACTCAACCAACAAGGCTGAAATGTCGCAGCTTTTGCGTACGTTGTGTATCCAATCGGTGCTGCTGGTGCTGTTCCTGTGTCTGCTGCAGGCCATGGAGCTGCAGCTGCATGAGCAGCAACTGCAGCAGCAGCAGGACGAACAGGCGCGCCTCAGGGAATATCAACTGCGGCAGCAGCAGCAGCGCGAACAGCAGGCCCAGCAGCGACGACACTCCTCGACGACCACCAGTCGCAAGCCCTTCATCATTCCCAACGGCCTGTCGCTGCCACGACGGGGAGAGCATCCGGACAAGTGCTATCGGGAAGTTCCGTGAGTAGGCTCTGAATTGAATCTAGCAAACAAATCTATTCCTTTGCTTAGTGCTGTGTTCTTCCAGTACGACAAGGAGGTGAAGATCGTGGGCAACAGCACCACCAATCGTCACTTCAATGTGATCGAAGTGTGCTGCAAGGGCTGGCGGCGTTACGAGTACGATTGGAGCAGGTGCGTCCCCGACTGCGACGATCGATGCCAGGAGAATGGCTTCTGCCTGGCCGGCGGCATCTGCCAGTGCTTTGACGACTTTGTGCTCAACTACCGCAACAATTGTGTGCCAACTTGCCCTCTAGGCTGTCCGCATGGCCGCTGCTTTCTGAATGGCACCTGCCAGTGCGACAAGGGCTACGAGCTGGATGGCTCGCGACTCTTCTGTCAGCCGCAGTGCAATCAGACATGTGGCCACAACGAGGTGTGCATGGAGCCCGGCAAGTGCACCTGTGCCGAGGGTTTCGTTAAGGGTTTGCGCGAGTCGGCGGCCTTGGGCTGTCAACCCATTTGCATTCCCGACTGTGGATACGGCTACTGTGTGGCGCCAAACCAATGCGAGTGCTTCCCGGGCTACCATAAGCGCATCAATGGCACCTCCTGCGAGAACGGCTTCTACAAGTAAGTGTTGAGAAAGGAAAGGCTGAATTCATACAAGAACCAATACCGATCTCCCCGTACAGACGCTGCGAGAATGGCTTCCGTGCCAACGAGACGACTTGTGTCTGCCAGAATGGCTTCCGGTATGACAATAATACGGCCAGCTGCCTGCCGGACTGTGGGGACAATTGTGAGAATGGAGTTTGCATATCCCCAGGGAACTGTCGCTGCTTCAACGGCTATGTGCGGAACCGGGAGAAGTGTGAGGCTGTGTGCGATCGTGGCTGTGGCTTTTATGGCAAGTGCATTGCGCCGAATGTGTGTGGCTGTGCCATAGTGCCGGGACCCGAGTCCAGCTATCAGAAGTGTGCAATGGGAATGTGCAGCTCCCTGGGACGCTGTCGCTGTCTGGAGGGGAAGATGCGATTCATTGACAAGTGCATGTCGCCGGACACGGTCACCACATACGCCTCGGTGGATCCAACGCGAGCGAATAGCTCCCTCATCCTCGAGTTTGAGCTCCTGCTGGGCAGGCACTTTATCTTGGGTGGTGCCGAGAGGTTCCACAACTCAATGTGGTGGCTGTGAGCGGAGCGGACTGATAACGTAAACACTCTCTCTCTCTTTTTCTCTCTCTCTCTCTCTCGATTTTTAGTCACTAAGAAAATAATAATAAATAAACATGAAAATATTTCTCAACCGCCGAGTGGGTCTTATCAGTGTGTGGCCCCCTTTTGAGCGACGCCTCTGGTGTATTGTCTATTTTAGAATAATACGAGTAATTATCTATGCGCTGAACATAGACAATTTCTTTCTCCATACACATAAAAGCCGTGCCGGACTGAGAAGACAATTTAGTAGCTCGGAGACACTGGCGAGCGCAGCGCTGACGCACGGCCCCACATTCATCTGAAACGAAATGCACTTGAAATCCCCACTGATTGGCCTTCTTATCGTCTGCCTAGCGATTGAGCTGCCCTCGCCCACCGACGCTCAGTTCTGGCTGAAGCTGCCCGAACAGAACTGGGAGCGTGAGATGCTGGCCACGCGAGACTCCGGCGTCTGCTACAAAGAGGAGATGTAGGCCCACTCCCAGAGTTCCCACACAACGCACAACGAGTTCCTCACATCACAATTATCTTGCAGAGTGGAAACCATCAACCCGAATGCGAGACTCCGCCAGATCTCCTACTGCTGCGAGGGCTACGTGAACCATGGCAGCCCACGGAACCTCAGATGCCAGCCCATCTGTACGGAGGACTGTGCGAACGGCTTGTGCCTCTCGCCAGGCTACTGCGAGTGTGCTCCGGGCTACTATCGTGAGGAGCGGCGGTGTAAGCGGATGTAAAGTGGATGACACCATTTAGACTAGGAAAATCATTCATTTATTTCCACAAATATTCGCATTTGTTCGTACATTTAAATGTCCATGAAGCCGTAATAAAATCTAGTGCTACTTTCTGCAAATATTCTTAATATTTCCTATCTCTCAGAGACTCTACGAGGTAGATCAATCAACGCTCTGCTGTCCACTATTTTAAGGATGCAAACAATTTGAAAAACGTAGAATTATATGATTATCATTATTGCTAAAGTCATAAAGATGAAAAACTATTTTCCGTGGCTGAGCTATCGTTCTTTCTCTTAAACATTCTCATAGGGAGAGAGCATAAGAGAGATGTCCAGGAATTTGCGGTATGGGAACAGCTAGAATATTTGGCATTGGATGAAAATTCATTTATTACCATGTAGTAACAGAAGGCCAAAGTTTCGCATAAAAAAAGTACAAAAATCGTCTTCAAGCACAATTTTGTATTAAATAAATTGCTAAAGTTACGGGATTTATGTATACATAAATATATCTTCCAATAGTTTCTGTTGGAGCTCGCGAAAATGCTTAAAGGCATATCAATCACAATCACTTGTTACTCTCTTTCTTGGAACTGCCACTCACAAATTGTTTGGGCATAAGCAAAAGCAAATAGAAATTGTTAATTTTCAAATTATTTTTGCCATAAAGCTCGTACATCTGTTCAGCTACTGAGAGCAAACCTTCGTTCTGGTTGTTCCATTGATACGCTCAATGGCGAGGTGCTGATTAGGGGACGGGCAAGAGGTCGCTGGAGGCGATTTGCGACTCACAGACTCACAGACTCAGCTTTCGCATTAGAGCCCGTTTATTGTGAGTCGATTAGTCGAAGTGCAACAGCAGACGCCAACGGACGTGGGCGCATAAGAACGTACTTTACACTTTTAATCCGAGAGAACAAAAAGTGACATCAGCATGAGGTCATCGTGTCAGATATTCGCCCTGACGCTCCTGCTGGCCAGCTGCTCCCTTGGCCAGGCACAGTTCAAGACGGCGGGCATTAAAACACGCCAGCCCCCATCGGGTAATCTTCAGCTGTCGGGCAATGCCAGTGAGTACAACCAGACAGGGTACGGGTGGAACAGTTCCAGCCAGAGCAACTACGGCTGGAGTGCCCAGAACCAGACCAGCCATGGATGGAGCGACTTTGTCCCTGCCGAGACCTACCAGCCCGCAACCACCCCACCCCTGTACGGACACTACGTGCAGCCGGTTGGACCGCCAGCGACACGAGCCCCACAAGTTCTGGACGAGACGGCGCTGTTCATCAACAAAACGCGATCGGCCATGGCCAGCGGTGTGTGCTACAAGGAAGTGCCGTAAGTTTCGGGGAAAACCTAGAACAAACAACTTTAAAACTAAAACGAAAAACTTATGATTATCGCACCAATTGGTAAAGAAATCGAAAACAAGGCGAACCATTAAAATAGTGAACTAACGACCTCGACATCCTCCACTTTCCTGATAATGAAGCCACTCGGTTCACTGTGTTTGTCGGGCGAATAACACAATAATATACTCGGATTTAAACGACGTATGCAAAGTCGCCAGCATTTCTAGTGATATTATGCAATGCGATACGAAAGGAATGCAGTCGATTGGCAATGACCGAAGGGAGCCGTAGGCAGTCTAGAAAAATGCTTAGAAATGTTTTTTTATTCCGGGTTATAAGCAAAAAAGTTCAAGATAACTTGAAAAGATATTAGAATCAATTGAATGAGGAAAGCCTGAAAGGAACATTGCAACAGATCAATGGAGAATTCTAGGTAGAAAAAAAGGAAATTATTTAAAATATTCGTACCTTAAAGCAAAGACAATTGACTTACCTATCAACAAAATTCTTGGGCACCTTTTGTATGATGTGTAATGGGAATTAATCCTCTAGTTCATATCATCTTTCACATCCCTTTCCATCCCTACAGCACAGCCTCTCTCCTGCGCAATTCGCGTGAAAGATTTGTTGGCAATGGCACCAGCCCGGACATGAGCAGCATTGAGGTGTGCTGCGAGGGCTACGAGCGCAATCCGCACATCTATCGAAAATGCGATCCGATCTGCGCGGACGATTGCCCAAATGGAATCTGCACGGCGCCCAACACCTGCGTCTGCATGCCCAACCATGTGCGTACGACCGAGGGGAAGTGCATCTCCACCTGCCCACTGGGCTGTGGCAACGGAGTGTGCAACGAGCGGAATGAGTGCCAGTGCAGGGAGGGCTACGCCCTGGATCCCGTCAGCCGCAAGTACTGCCAGCCGGAGTGCAAGCAGGGCTGTGCCCAGGGACGCTGTGTGGCACCGAACAAGTGCGAATGCCTGCAGGGCTATCGTCAATCGGTTGATGGAAGCTGTGAGCCCGTCTGCGACAGTTGCGAGAACGGACAGTGCACGGCGCCAGGTCATTGCAGTTGCAAGTCGGGCTACCTCAAGCTGCAGGGACGCTGTGAGCCCATCTGCGAGCAGTAAGTGGAAAGGTTCAAATCAACAATCAAACTCCATATAATATTTTCTCTTCTTTCAGACCCTGCAAGAACGGCCGTTGCATTGGACCGGACACCTGCGAGTGTGCTTATGGCTTCGAGTGGGATCGTAGGACTGCCGAGTGTCTGCCCAAGTGCGATGTGCCCTGCCTCAATGGAGTCTGCGTGGGCAACAACCAATGCGAGTGCAAGCCGGGATACGTGCGGGACGAGCACCAGCGGTACATGTGCCAGCCCCACTGCCCCCAGGGCTGTCCCAATGGCTTCTGCTCTGCACCCAATTTCTGCATTTGCCGGCCAGGATTCATCAAGAGCGGCATCAAAGGCAGGCAGACTTGTGCGGCTGTCTAGTAAGGCGAATCGAATCTTTATTGTGTGAGTTAGCTGAGATTAAAGTATCGTCCGATCAGGGCGCTAAACTCATAGCCAAGTTGCTGGTTAAAGTGAAGTCTTCTTTCATTCGTGACCAACTGTTGGATGAGCTGTGTGGGCTTCAGGCAGCGATCGATGAAGTGCGTTTGTCCCTTGGGGCAACTGCAGTGGCCGTTGGCATCGCAGCTGCCATTCAGGCAGTGCTGCTGGGAAGGCAGACAGCCGCAGATATTGGGCAACAGACACAGACCGTGCGGCCCACAGGAGCTACAGAATAAAACATATATAATATAGGGACAAGTTCCACTACTAGCCCTACCCATCACACTTGGGATGACAGCCATTGCCTCGGCCCTCGTGTCCCTCGAAGCAGCGACAAACCCCAGGGGCAATGCACACTCCGTTCCCATGGCCACAGTCGTCTACGCACTCTGGGAGACAGCTGGTGGTGTTCAGATCATAACGATAGCCCTCCCGACACTGGCACTTGTACCGCGACTCACAGAAGCCATTCTCGCAATTACTTTAAGGGAATTTCGGATACGATAAGTGTGGCAAGGTTGGATCTGGGGACTTACATGTGACACTCTGCCTCACAGACATTTCGCTGCGGACGCTTGATGAAGCCCGGAAAGCACTCGCATTGGTTGGGAGCCACACACTTGCCATAGCCACAGTCCGGGGTGCAAATGGGCTGACAGCCCAGTTCGTCAGTGCGACGATAGCCAGGGGAACAGTCGCACAGTCCTGGAGCGACGCATTCCTCATGAGAGCCGCATGCCTGGGCGCAGTGTGGCCGACAGTAGAGACGCGTCTCTCGATCCAGCACATAGCCTGGATGGCAGGCACATGTCCCGTTCAGATAACACCTGCCACCCTGGCAAGAAATGGGACAGGTGTGGATGCAGGCACCGTGGGCATTACGTACGAACTCTGCAAAGCATTCGCACCTGCCCGGGGCACGGCAGAAGCCATTGAAACAATTATCCGGCGAACTCTGGGAACAGTCTGGGACGCATCTGTGGGAGTAGGGATCGCGCCTGTAGCCCAGGCAGCAGACCTCAATGCGGTGGTAGAAGATGGTAGAGCCATTGCCTCGATGTGGGGAGTTCTTTTGTGTTTGAAAAAAGACAACGCTGCAAGTGAGGTAGGAAGACGAGGTTCCAATTCGAGTACTTACGGCACCTCACGCTGGCAAAGATGCTGCTGCCGCTCTCGGGTAAGACTGAGCGATTCCATGTCGCTGGGGATGTGTATATCGCCGAAAAGTTGTGGCGTCTCTGCCTCTGGCATGGCCACAATCATCGCAAGCAACGCCAGCCCCAACAGCAGCGCCAATGAATTCCCAATCGAGTGCATGTCGAGACCCACTGTTTAAAGCTGCAGAATCGTAGAACGAATGAACGGCTGGCATGGGAATCGAATAGTACAGCGCCTTATCATCATTTGGACTCTCGGGGAGAGCAAACTCCAAAAGCTCGAAAGAAATTGTAAGCTCTGAGCAATATTATTTATGCTCTTGGCTTGGTGGCTGCGTTCAAACAAAGTTCTTTAGCTTTGAGGAATATATATATATAAATATTTATCTGAACTGCCAGTAGTCCCCACTGCCCAATTCTTATCGTTAGAGTGAACCGTTGGGAAAATATTTATATGGAATTTTGGCATTTGCTGTGCCAAAACCAATTCAATCTTCGCAGTTTGAACAAAACACTCGGCGGGTGCACAGCTTGTAATTAAATTAAGTAAAGCACGAAAAATGGAATTGTGCCGGCTCTCCACGTGGTTCTTGGTGATATCGCTGATATTTCTAAGCATGGCATTGGAGCTGAATGCAAACACCATAGCCACAGAATCTACAACAGCAACATCATCTGTAGGAACAGAAGAGCTCAATGCAGAGACCACCGAGACGACAGATTATTCAACCACGACCGAGTTAAACATCTATAACTCCGAAAGCAAACTGTCAGTATCCTCAATAGTGGCATTAGTTGCTCTCGTTGTGGGTGTTTCCATCTTTGCTGGTTATTTGAGACACAAATATAATCATCGCACGTCCTATAACTTGTAGACTTCCTGTGTGTTACAATAATAAATCAAGAGTGCCATGGGAACGCATTAAATGAAGGCTAATAAAGGTTATTCTATACATTATACTCCATACATAGATGTATATTCAAAGTGTCGCACATACTGTCGAGTACATATTATATCATAGGCATAATTGTAGATGAGAGAATGAGAGAATGATTATTGCCTACAGGTGAGCAATCCTCTTGGCTGGGATGGCTGTGGGCACCTGCAGGAAATTGGAGTTTTGTGGCGGAATTATCAAGTGGCTGACATGATGCGGTCGATGGTGGCTGTGATGATGATCGCTGGCCGGCAAGTACGCCGCAGCTGTTGTGGCATGCTTAAAGTGCTGCGGATGACCATGGCTCGGCGGCGGATGTTGATGATGATGGAGATGATGCTGCTGCTGCTGCTGCTGATGATAGCGTATCTCGTCATAGAGATGCGAGTCCAGACTGCCCTTCCGCGACTTGGGCGTGACAATGGAGTAGAGAGATTCTTTCCTAGCATAGGCATAGGGTGCTGTCTTAGTCGACGAATTATTGCTGGGCGTGTCATATAATTCCCCAGGCACTGTAAGATATTTCCAAACATTTGTACTTGTAAAATCAGTTGTGGTGTTCGGTAGGTAGACACTTACATACCATCGTTCGTATGGGCCGTTTTTGCCGTGACAACTGGCGGCATGGGCAGCGGCTCGTGGAAGTTCTTGCCCAGGGCCACAGCTTCGGTGAGCACCACCTCCGGATTGGAGGGTTGGGTAGTCACCGTCCCATTGGCATTGTAGACGATCGCCTTCTTGTGATGGTAGCGGCGGTAGACGTACAAAGAGCCAACAGCTATCGCAATCAGCAGCAGCAGCATGATGACAATCAAAGTGGTCACCAGGCCCGACTGCTGCTCGCTCGCACTCTGGCTGCTGTTCCCCTCGCCAGCGATGAATCCAGCCAAGTGCTCCTGTGGGGACGTCACCCCGTTGGTGATCACGTGGATGACCTCGGGCGCGGGCACACCAGCAGCTGCTGCCGTGTGCAGGTTCTCGAGAAGATCACTGCCCGACTGATGCAAAATGATCTTGGGTGTGTGCTGGCCAGAGTTCAGCGACGGAGACTGCTTGATCAGTATGACTTCTGGCAGGGGACTGGGCGTGGCTGGCCGTGGTATGATGCCCATTTTCTCCAGCGTGGAGTTTACTGTCTCCACGATGACGTGGCTCACATTGAGCTCCAGCGGATGCTCCTGCACGATGCAGGCTCCAGTCTGATGGTGGCAGGGCTTCTCATCGCAGTCACAAGCCTTGCGGCACATAATGCCATGGGTGCCGGGAGGACACTTTTGCTCGCAGCTGAAAAAATTCACGGGGAATTATTTACATAATTTTGCTGGTGTGGTGCTGATGACACTTACTATTGACCTGTCCAACCGGCAATGCAGTGGCAAATGCCCGACTTGTTGTCGCACGCCGCTCCGTTCTGGCACTGGCAGAGGTTCTTGCAGTCGAGACCCCAGCGATCGTGATCGCAGCCTTTAAAGAGATTCCCAATGGAGGATGGATTTATTTTAGATATTTTCTTGTACTCACGCTGCGTGCAGTGCTTGCCGATGTAGCCCTCCTCGCAGCTGCAGATTTCGGGCATTACACAGCTACCACGCCCACAGCCGCCTCTGCAGATGGGCTTGCATGTGGCCTGGCTGTCGGACAGGTTACCCTCGTAGCCCTGGCAGCAGAAACGAACCGTTCGCGTCTTGTTTAATTTCTAATAAATGAACGTAAAATAAAATGGATTTAGTTTTACGTCCCGCCAAAAAGTATGCATTGAGGAAACGCGGGAAAATTTGCTCATAAAATTATGTGAACTTTGAGTTTGGTTTCTGCATTGGGAGACGCAAATCTTCGCTTTGATCTCGGTACGCTGTGCAGAAGGAGATGATGATTGAGAATAATACACCATTAATTGGATCAACCCGGGAAGAGCTTTCCATCATCGCTGGCGAGTACTTCAGCGACACTTCCCGCTTGTGGACTTTGGCACAGCCCAGACGCGATGTCCCCGACCCCGAACACGAGCAAAGGCCACTGCCCCGCCCACAAGCACGCTCGAATACCCCTTGGTTGCCAATTGAAGTGAATAACTGAATGAATACCAGGCAAGCTTCTCACACTCATTCCCAGAGAGCAAGTCCAAGAGTCCCGAAGTCCCAGTTCATTTCCCTACTTACGCATTGTTCGCCCGATTGCTCCGTACATATTTGTACATATTTTATGTACGTACCAATGTAAATATGTATTTAAGTACATTTGTCCGTTATGAGTGCATATGTGTGTGTGTGTGTCTGTGTGGCCGTCATAAATGAGTAAGGCGGAAATTTTAATATAAACAGTGAAATTCGATTCGAGTTTTGTCTCTGATTCATTGTGTCTGCATAATTATGGTTGCCTTTTCAAATGCCCCTCGCATCTGGTAATTGAATCTGAGCAGTTGAGCAATTTTTACATGTGCCACTCGAATAACCGTATGAAACCATCACGCACCACCCACTTCGCTCTCTTCCTGATGCCCATCAATCATTCGGAATGACAGTTTCTCTTTACATAATGCCAGTTGAAAAATCTGCGGAAAATCGTTCGGCACTTTGGGGCTAAAGTTACAGATCAAACTAGTTTTTCCACTCGCAGACAAACACTTCTTTACGCGTCCATGTTCATGTTAATTAATTAGACAAAATTGGCGAATTAACAGCAACATTTTCTGCCCAAAATCGTGTACGGTGTTGCCTCAGCCAAGTTGGGGGAGATGGAATGTGCATTTGCTGGGCGTGAGCTACCCATTGGCATATCCTTAGGTCAGGAAAAATGTCTACCCAGCAACCATATTCTCGGCTCATAATGCTCGAGACCAATTAAAATAATTATGAAATTGATTTGGGGCAAGCCACAGCCTGATCTCGAATTGCACAAATCATTAGACACGAAACTGAAAAAATAAACCAAGCCAAAACTGGCTGCGTCTTGTCACAGCGATGGCGATGGCGATGGCGATGGCGATGCAGTTTCGAAGCAACTCTGATTCGTGATGCAATCGAAAGTGTGTCAACAGCTTTGGCATCAACTCACCGAGCGTCAGGCCCCCGTACACACAAGTGGAGCTCTTAATGCTGCTGATCGGTCCGTCCGCCTGCCAGTCCAGCATGCCCGGCCATAAACGTTGGATTTTCCGCTTTTCATTTGCACTTTCCATCACTGACACCATGACATAATTATTTCTGTGTACAACCGAGCAAAAAAAATGGCAAATAGTTTAAGATTAAACACGAGTGAGCAAAAAAAGATAAAGAAAAAACCAGCTGAGCCTGATTAGGTGACTCCGATCAGGCAACTGCAACCGGATTCTAGCCATGCTTCGACAACACTTGGTCGCTGTTGTTTTTCTCAGTTTTTCCACACTGCGCAGTTGGATACGAGTACAAATACAGACTGGCCGAGGGTATTACGACTATTAAGTGATATTTGTTCAGAAGGAACATGTGTCCACATGCAATGCAAAGTTTATGCTCCTGAAGCTAAGACCGTTAACAAAATGGCTAGTAAAAATTGCATTTGGGTAGTAAGAAAATATACGACTTTCAAGAGTAAAGATCAGCTTTAGGTGTGGAAAAGTGTGCCAATAATTTCAGTAGTTGAGGAGTTAAGAGTAACTTCAACTTCAATCATTCTACATCCACGTCATCGTGTGAATTACGCATACACCGCAGGTGCACAATAGTTCATAGAAGTTTAGCAGCCAAGGACACACCAGTTGCCTCTCGGGTCAAAACCGGTCGCCTGCATCTCAGTCAAATTGAGACTTCGCTGAGAGCCACTCAATTTTGACTTCCGCTCTGCCGATCAGATAGAGAGGCAATTCTGCAGCAGCTTCAAAGAGCTTGCGCAACGAGTTTTCCCGCGACAGAACACATAAAAAGCAAACGAAATGTTTGTATGAGCAAAAGTAATCAAAGTCGGGCATGGAATCGGGCCAATTTATGGATATAGTAGAGAGCGGCTTCCTGGTTGTTCAAAACTGAAGCAGGTTTGCGGAGCAGGCTCCGCCACATGGGGCAAAAAAGTGGCCACTGCAAAGGTGTTGCCACGGGCTGGAATGACGCAACAGGCTCCCACAAAGGCAGAGCCGGCAGCGGAACACCTGCGCCACTCCGAATATTTGGCCAGCCACTCAGCGACTCACCTGAACCTTCATCACTTCGCGCATTTCCGTCTTATATGTGGAGCAGCGCGGTGGAATCTCCATGCACCAGCCGGAGGTGCGCACCCGCACTGGCTGCATCTCCGGAATCTGTATGTGCTCAACGTACGGCTCCTCGCGTATGCAAATGTTGCCGGGACCCTGGATAGATGGCAGAGCAATGGCCGTTGCATCAATCTCCTTCACATGCGTATTTATCCTCAAGCTGCTATTCTGCGTGGATCCACAATGAAGCAAAACTGCGAGCAGCAGGAATAGTTGCTGTTTTAATCCGTTTCTAGTCATTATTATTTGGTATTTGTCTTTTTTTTTGGACTGAGATTAATTTTATGTGAGTTCACACTGCATTATTATCGGCTTCTTTCGAGGCCTAATATATTAATATATTTATATTTATGGATGATTGCATCTCATTTTAAATTATTTAACCTCCAAGTATTTTATTTAAAATTTACTTGGCAGATGGCACTCGAAGAAATCAGAGTTTCAAATCAGTTCACTTCACATAAATTATGTTTCAAAATAATACTATTTTCCGTTAATGTTGTGCTCGTGGAAAGGTTCTTTTTCCCTTCACAGCTGATACAAAACTGATCCGCCTGATTTGATTTGCGTGTACGCTTGGAACGCGACTCTCCATTAAACTGTTTCCCCATTGGCAGTGATGCCGTTGCTCGCCCGAATGTTCCTTCTCCAAAACGAAACCGAACAAATAATACAAAAACAGTTGTCATTGCAAATTGTCGTCGGGCTAATGAAGGCCTCGTCGAGTGCGAGGGGACTTGAGATCGGAGAGCGGAAGTACGCACAGCACAGTAAATTCTACAAAAACGAAAGTGAAATCTGAGCACAGCACAGCCACACAAACATGCAAACACACACAGACAGAGACAAACCCTCACCCAGCCAGAGGCGGAAAAGTCTCCAATGCAAGTGAATGAAACGCAACTCCCCAAAGCGATCGCGAGTCTTCCAGCCCCGATCCGAGGGAATGGTGATGATTGCATCTAATTGAAATGTTGATCATGTCCTTAACGTGCGGCTGTCATTGCGAGACAAAAACTTGTCTCCGGCTGCTGCTGCTGCTGCTGCTGCTGCTGTTGTTGTTTTCACATTTATTATATGCTCTGATTTGCGCTTTTGTTTTGTGCCTAAACGGGGGGAGTTGCCTGAACCTACAGCCAACAGACGTGGGAGAGTTGCATTAGCTAACGAAAATACGAAAACGGAGTGAAAATGAATATTGTGATGATGGTTTGTAACAATAAAAAACTATTTTATTGATAGTCATAATTAAGTGGACTAGTTCTGTATAATTTTTGCATAAATAAACAATGTAAAACAATGTAAATAAGGTTTAATCGTATTCTGCTCTTTAAAACTGTAACAAATTAATAAACTTGTTTACTTCACTTAATTAATATTCGTTGGGGATTATTGGTCTTACTTTCTTTTGTATCTGCATTCTGCTTCTGCTCCATTCAGATTCTCAAGAACTTTTCTTACTTATCACAGACCCATCAACGATTTCTGTCTTTGAGTTGATTGGGTGGAGTCCACTCAAGTCCAACTGCAGCTGTATTCTATCCACTTAGCTAGAGTGTCTTTTTTCTAAGATAAACTTTAGAAAAATGACACACAATGAGGGGATCGCCCACCGGCTGTCCAACCTCCCCGACCAACCCACACAAGTGTTGATTGTCTTGTTTACACTTGGCTTGTTGCAGTTGTTGCCTGCAATTTATTAAATCAAATTTACCAATAGCAGAAAACCAGTTGGAGTCAGTTGGGCTGGGGCTGGGGCTGGGGCTGAGGCATCAGCTGCAGCAGCAGAAACAAAAGAGAAACTATAAAAAATTGCAGCAGCTCCGAGAGTTTATTTATTTTATTTTATTAAATTGTAAAACAACAGCGGCAGCAGCAGCAACAGACGACCCACCAAACGAGTGAGCAATGTGCGTGCGACGACGGAGTTCCAATGACCCGCATGGACCGCACTCGCCATAATCCATCCCATGTCCAGCCGAAGGCCCAGTGTGGTACTGGTTTGTGTGCGGAATACCCATAGAACGTGAGGGCATATGGGAATATTAGTAGCCTTTGGCGAAATGAAAAATAGCAAATTAAGTAAAAATATTATTGAATTCGAATAATCTCAGAATTTTCTCAGTTGAAATTGAATTATCATCGCGAATTCTGGGACTACTGGGTGTCTACTATTCGATCAGCTCCGCATTGTGCATTCTCAATGTTTTTTTTTTCGTTCCGTTGCAATGTTTAGGGTGCCGCCGGCCTGGCAATTTGTCAGATTTGCGTTTTATTTTTTGCTTTTATTTTGGATTTTATTTTAGAATTATGTATTTTTTTTTGGCATTGATTCAAGTTCAACTTGGTTATGGGTATATGCTATGGGTGCGACTTGAATAGGCGGAAGTTGCTGTGTAGTTGCGTATAGCTAGAACATTTTGTTTGCCTGTTGGCTAACACTATCAACTTTCTAGATACAATTATAGCTAAAACGAAGACTTAAATAAGAACAGATTAGGAGGATCAGCATGTTCAGCGTTGATCCATGATTGGAGCCGTTGTAGTAACCTCCATAGACCTGAAGACCAGCAGTTTCAATGCTTCGCTTGCAGTAGTCTCCATCGTAGTTCCAGCCAACGTATTCATTTGTGCGCAGGTTCTCCAGGCGCAGCCATTCCTCGAGTGGAGCAAAGTATTCTCGCAGGGCGCTACCGTCCAAGCGGCCCTCGCCCAGGGTCTCCTGAAGTACCTCTTGCCATGGCTGGGAGGCGCCCTTGGCCATTAGTTTTCTGTGCAGAAATTGTATTAAACATTTTATTAAACTTCACTTCTAGACTGAACCCAAGACTCACTTAAGCATATTGCCAGCTGCCGGCTGGCGGTAAATGTCGCATTTGTGCAACGGCTTTCTGGGATCGCCGGGAACATACTGCCCCGCCTCGCGGCACATGCCCCGGTACAGCTGGAACTGCAGCACCGTGGAGAAAAAGTATCTGCAATGAGACGGAAACATGGCTTAAGTATGATTAATTCTGAACGGGCTTTAGAACGGCGTCGGTCACGCTTCTTGGCCTGTGTAAGAATTGACAATTGTTGCAAGTGAGAGCTGTGTATAGATTCGGTCATAGTTTATGTGTTGTAGTTGTTGTTGTTGGTGGTGCCAAGTGGTTGTCGAGTTTGTTTGTTGCTCGTTGTGCATTCTGGCTCAAGGTCGAGCTCCAGTTGAAGCCTTAAACCGAGCAGCCACAACACTGACAGCAGCAGCAGCCAGCAGCAGCGGAGGTGGACGGACAAGTCGTTTCGTTTCTTGGAGTTTCGAAATCATGCAAAAAGTCAACATTTGTGGTCTTGTAATTGTCGTTTGCTCTATGCTCATTTAATAGCACTTATGTTTATAACATTTTTACTTCATTTTTATGACGGCTGCGCAATCAAGTAGCAATTATTCAAAGCAATTCCGATTCCGTTTTCACCGCTTCATGCCGCACCGTGCGGACTTCGGTGGAAATGTTAATTTCCATTGAATTTTTATGTTTATTGAAACACCGTTTGCGTATTTGTTTGTTTTGTCAAATCATTCAGAACTGATTAATAATCATTATGCAATATTTGGGAAGATTTTCGGGGATTTTTTTTAGCATATTTAAAATTAGTTTGGGGCAAGAACAAGTTCAACTAATGGTTTGCTTCTTTGTTTCCACTCAGATGTGAGGGAAGAGCCGAGTCAGGTTTGTTATGGCCTTTGCCAAGTGGGGGTTCCCCATTGATCATGTCGAGGCGTTGAACCAAGACCCCGAGCCCATTCGACTTCCATCTCCCTTACTTCACACATTCACACTGTTACCCGATGAGAATGTTGCAAGCACAGCCACAAAAAAGGCATTTTTATGCCCACTTTTCACAATGTTCGATCACGGCTGCAGACTCCCAGGCTTGGAACAGCAACGTGCCACAGCTCCATTAAGTGCATCAGCAGCAGAAGTGGCAGTGGCAGCGGCAGCAGCAGCTTGGTCTGGTCTGGCGGTGTGTTATGTTTTTGGCACTTGGCTGTAGTTGCGCCACATAGCCACATCGTCGCCACATTTTCCCAGAGACGCGACATGACCCAATAACAGGGATTAGCCAGCTGCCTCGCCAACTACGCCAACTCCGACTACGACTCCGGTGGATGTGTTCGTGTGTGCTTGTCGCCCCGACGGTTGCCATTCATTCAATCATTCAAACAGACACTCGGGCACTCTGTGACGGGGTTAGCAGTCTTGGTCCAGTCAATCAGAGCTAACATTGTCGGCAATTAGTCCAATTTTTGTTGCTGTTGCTACTGCCACTGCTCTTGTTGTTGCTATGGCTGCTGCTATGTGCTAAAATTAAATGTTGCGAAAATTCTTTTCAACCTCTCGGACATGTTCGACGAACACATGTTCGACGATCGAAATCAACAAGAAATATGCGAAAATCTTTAATTTTCCGAAGCCACAAAGCGAGTGCAATTATTCAGCTGAAATGTGACTGCTTTTGCTGCTGTGGGGCGTACATATGTCGTTTATGAGATAGCCGCTAATAATCGGGTTTCGACAGTTTGCAGTTTCTTTTAGATCCATTGATTTTGGCATTTGCTGAATAGGATGGCTAAGCCATCGAAGAGTTGATATTTCTGTTTATGTCGGCTTATGTTGCGCAGCCAATCAAAAGACTTGCGCCGCGAACCCATGGCACACCACGGCAAAGAGTCTGCTAGACAGGCACACAGAAGCGAATTCAAGGAAAGCCACAAAGTTTTAGTATTTTCATTTGATAGCAAGACCCGAGATGTGTCGTAAACCTGTACACATGTATCGTAAATGCAAACTAATATCGTACTCTAGTTCTCCATATATGGTCTGCTAATAGTTTCTAGTTTGAGCTCATAAATTAATTCCAATTCTATTTTACACCAGATGTGAATGTCACTTGGGGGGAGGTCACACTGGGCTAACTCTGGCTGAGATCTGTTCAGTAGCTGCTAGCCATGTCCCGAAAGTGGTTCAATGTCCAATGCAATGACCGCACGATTGAGCAATCGTACTGATGTGCCGAAAATTCAATCGCTTTAAGTCACTCTTAAGACCAAGTCTAATTATAATTATCTGCGGCCTGTAGATTTCTTCTCATTGTTTCGCTTGACGAAGCTCACACTTACACACACACACACAAAGTACTTTTTTACGCTTTACACTTTTTCGGGTTTTCTTTTCTTTTTTTTGTGCGCCGACCTTGACTTTCATAGCCATGCTCGCCGGCTGGAAACGGGTCAGGTTTTTGTACTGAAATTGGGGTGGAATCCAAATAAAGTTCAACTAGTTTGTTGATATAAAGTTCATGACACTGTCCGAGCGAATATTTACAAGGTCTCTAGGTATTTAAGTACATTCAAATTGCATTTTTTTGCAAACTAATTATTATTTTGGAAATTTATTAACAACGCTACAAATATTTGTACTGACTGAATGGAGTTTACGAAGACCTGAGGACCAATGGGAATAATTATTAAGCAAATCACAAAAGATAATAACTGCTTAACTGATAATTCATCAATATTTCATCCATAATTGCACTTAATAATATTGAGATTTTAGTTGATTGGTTCAGTCGTTACTTTAATTTTTCCCACTCCCACGGACCAGAGGAAATCACAACTTTTAGATTTATTTAAATATCCCCAAAATGTATGCGCATTTTAAATGAGATTTTCGGTTGCAAATAAAATCTTGGCCATTGGCCGAAAAAAATAAAAGTGAAAAAAAAACTGGTCACTTGTCGGAAACCGTTTAAGTTTTTCACTTGATATGTCAAAATGCCAACAAAAAAAAGTTGCACAAATCGTGGCTGGCCCGACGTCGAACGGAGCAAATGGCCAGGCATTAGGCATACGCCCTGTTGGCCACGCCGCTCCTCGTCGTTGCCAGCAAATCATTTAAGCGCCATGGGCGTGTGGTCTCAGCTAACTGAGGCGACCGAGACAAAGACAACAAATGGCCAACAGCTTCCTTCAGAGGCCGCTGCAGGGGCTGCCTCAGATGGCTTGCTCTCACTTTGCTTTGGTCTTCCCCCTCTTTGCGCTTAGAAACATTGCGGATGCAGTCGGTCGGACCAGGTCGGACAGACAGGCGACGAGAAGTCGGTCCGGTTTTTGTCTCGGCCATAAATAGAGTCGGTGTCCGATGGCGATATGGAACGCGATCCAGTGCGTTGCACAATGCACTTTCAGTTTCAGTTTCGGATTCGATTCGGATTCCAATTTCAATTCCGATTCGAATTCGATTCAGCTGTTTACACATATTTATGGTTTTCCATTTCGATGTAATTCAATTCTTAATTATCTCATTATTCATTCCTCTAGATCCGCTTTTTCGAACCTAATTAGCATATAATTTGAGCTCAGTTCTGCTTAAGTCTCGATTGTCCGCCAGAACCGTGCGCATAAATCAAAAATCTACAATAAACCGAATCGCCAGACATCCACTCGAGGCGACCAGCTCGTTTCCATCGAACTTGATCTAATTCCTTTACGAATAGCCATACAAGTTGTTACGGTTACTGTTTTGTTTATTTCTTATTTTTGTAATTTTACTATTGCTTGAGGTTTGTTGAATTGTAAATTGAAATGATGGAGGAATTTTGTGCGCTGGGCTGTGATTTAGATATTCTGTAATATATCCTGAAGAGACTTCTCCTTTAACTTGTTCTCTAGGATGCACTACCTACCACATTTAACTCATTTCCTTACTTTCGAGAATCTTTTAATTCACTTTGTGGACTCTTTGTGTGCTCAAGCAATATTCCCAAACAATTTCCCAACTGTGGATCCACTTCAGCTCAACTGTGTTACAACTGTGTGAACTCTTGGAAGCCACACACGAGCGAGGACTGCCCCGCCTTTTGCCCGACGTGTGGCGCCTAATAAACCGTAATTATAATTGGCTAATTTGGGACTCTTTCGCACACAACATATTGCATATTTTTGCATGGTATTTTCCCTCCGTCCGGAGGCTCATCAGCTGGCCAGGCTCTGGGGCACAGTACAGACCATAGGAACATGCACCCGTCGCAGTCGGGCCATTGAAAGCATTAACACACTCCAAACAATTGGCCATAAATCAGACTGCACCAAATGCAGCAGCACCAGCAGCCGAGAAGGGAAAGAGATGGCTGCAGTTATTGTTGTCGTTATAATCAATGAATTACGTCGCATCGGTTGACCACAATTTATGGTGACTCCGAACATGAGAATCCGATATGCGGGGCACAAGAAGCATACAAAAGTTAATGCAACTGCACCAGCTGCCCCCGGAAAGGGGGGAGCGTTAGGCAGTGTGTGTATGTAGAGGGTCGCATCAGGGCACAGGGGGAGTGGCAGGCTTAGATGTTGCAACCGCATGCAACAAAAGCATCCAAACGACGTCGCATGCCCAACCGAACAGCATCGAATCGAACCGAATCGACTTCCACCTGCCTCGCTACCTCCTTCTATACCTATCCCGCTCACTCTCACTCAGAGCTGTATCTGTTGCACGTCTGTCCGTTACCAGCTGACAGAACTGTAACGTTTACTGCAGCTGCAGCGACCCGCCGACTCGGCTTGGGTCGGTTCCATCTGGCCAAACATAGAAAACAAACACATTTCTGCCATGAAAAAAAAGTAAAAGTTTCAAAGCCTCCAGCAGCAGGCCGGACAACGGGCCGAACAGTGATTGCCATTTTTGGGTAGCCTTTAAGTGGGGATTCCCATGGCTTGGATTTAAATATTCGCAGAGGATTATTATTACCTGCTGTTGGGGAATATACCTGACATGTTGTTGGGCTTAGAGGCAGTGGGTAAAACATTGTAAATAGGACTAGTAACAATATTATTTGAATATATTTTGAGCATTTCTATACATTTTTTAGAGAAGAATTTGATTGCGTACTTTGCTGCTGGTCCCAATTTTAATTTTTTGTGTGTGTTTTGGAATGGTAACATATACTCAAAATTATGCAGATTAATATGAAAAGCTTGGCAACAAGATAAATAACAAGATGTTACTTTTATCAAAGTTACAGATACTTTAATGGTTTTGCCGCGCCTCCACGAAATCAAATTCAATTAAATTGTTCAACGCCTGGCCCTTTATCACTTTTGGAAACCTGTTTTATAGTCCAACTATACAACTAAGGCGATAAATGTTTGTTGTTTATTTTATTTTTGGCGCTATTGCTTTTATAGAATTTGGCAAAGACAAAAGAAAATGTAAATTCCATTCCCGCCCGGCAGCCAGACAATAAGATTAGTCAATCACGTCGTACGCATATCATTTAAGCTGTCCCATGGCGGGGTCCAACATCCAACAGGTTTCACTTTGCGCATTAACAAATAATTATGCTGGCAATTGCCAAATCGCAGACTCTAGTCTGCTGATATATAATCTGATTTTGTGCAAATGCAACCGCTACGGCCTGCTACGGCGACTGCATCGCCGACCCACAAAGGCCTTTCACTTTTGCGGCAGAGAGTAGATCACACGCATGGCACCCGATCCCAGTTTCAGACCGAATTCCATAAACAGTACCAATCGTTGTCCCAGTCCCAGTCTACCTTCTATTTCAAAACATTGTAAGCAATCAAACTCAGATACTCATATGAAACACGACACCTGGAATATAATAGTTTGTGGTACTGTGGTTACAGCCGCACAGTCTGCAACACTTCCTTAAAGTGCGTGCAACTTCAAATATGCCGAGGTATTTCAGCTATGCAGCTTCCGCTTCCCACCGCAACCTATGGGAAGTTCGATGCGTACAAAAAGGAGGAGAGCATGTGAACATGTTGACATTCCTCAAGAATCAATGTTGTTTGTCATGGATCTGAATCATATGTGATGCCATACGAAGATGGTAAAGATGAGAAGTGTAAATCGAATCATAAAGAAGAGCAGAGAGCAGCTGTGTGCTGGAATTTGGACTAGGGCTGACTGAAACATAAAAGAATTTCAATATGATCCACTCCTACTCCTCCTAACACGAATTAATTTTATGCACGCAGATCTACTCAACAGATAGATCTATTACTCCATAATTTAATGTACATAATATCTATCTTTATAAATCGTATATTAACTATTAAGCTGTTTGCCATCCAATCCAATCAAAGCAAAGGATGAGTTAATAATTTTATTGGCGATCTAATTGATTCCGGAAATCAGGTTCCCACTATTTTATCGACTAGCCAAACCTGACGATTTTGAAAGAAATACTCATATGACCTTTCCTCGTCAGATGTTTTTTGGAACAACAATGCGATTGAAAGAAGGTAGATTCGAGATTGTACACAAATAGATTGTTTACCGAAATCCGAAACATAAATAACTAATACTATAATTTGGAGAATTTTGTGGGATTTTCCAAAAATAAATTTCATTTCTGGATCTTAGATTTTGTTAATTTATTTTAGTGTGTATTTTGTATTATCCCAAATTGATTTCTGGGCAAATTTGCACTCATATTTTATACGGCACTGCCAAGCCGACCACTGGCTGTACTCACACAGGCACAGAAGTGCCGCTGTTGCCTTTGTATTGGTGGCACACTAGTGTAACTGTGGTGGTAGTGGTGGGCGCTTCCGTTTGCAGCTTTCCGAGTCACTCGCACACAACCAAAGCGCACCAACACAGCTGCATGCCAAGCCAAGCCAAGCCAGTGGCGAGCTTTTGAGAGAGCGATACGATGGCTGGGGAAAAGCTTTTGGTAACCGCTCGACGGCTGGGACTTGGCGGCGTTTTCAGTTTCGTTTTGACACAAAAACTCTTTGGGGGTATAAAAGCGCGCCACTGACCACAGACAGCATCCAGTCAGAGGTTTGGAATCGCTTGGGATTCTACTATCCTTACACCGCATATTTCGATAGTATTTCTGCGCTACTTGTAAGTGAAAAGAACGAAGAAGTGTTTACCTAAATCAAATTTTGTGTCAAATAAACTTTTATTTTATACGTGCTGAAATATTTGAAAAGTTTTCAAAATTTATGAAAATGTTTGCTCCAAGATTGTGCGAGATCTGAAGCGTTTTCAATTAAATGCAGTGCACGTTAACGAAGCAAATTCCAATTATTTCTGATTAAACTCCATTGTTTTATCTGTTTATTTACAGCCTTGGCAAGCCAAAGCCCCATCACTCTCCAACATGAAAATTTTCGTAAGTACAATGGAAATAGCATTCTAACATTCTAAAATCGAATCAATCAGAATGCAAGAAATCTAAAGTAAATGCTAATTGAGGTGAATGTGTGTGAATTAATGGGGTCGAAAGCACATGTTAATACGCGTGAGAGTTTTGGTAAAGACGTAGAATTGCAGAGGAATTGCTCTCACATATATTACCTACAACATCGAATTGATAAGCTTTATGACTCGATCGCATACTGAGAATTGTTAGTCTTTAGAAGTAGCTTCTGCTATTCATATTTGCATCGCTTGGGAACTCAACTTCTTACTATTCAAATAGATTTGTTTACATGGGTTACGTTACCCCTCACTTCCTAGAGCAAAACAAAGCCGGAATTGCAGCGAATGACAAACTTCAACTTGAACCACATCATGGGTAATAAGCGACTCTTAAATGAACGATCATAATTTGAGTGCCGGCCACGTCTAGCCAACAGCAGGCCGTAATCAGCCCAGCATAGGCCAAGCTGATCAATTAATAGACGGCTACAGGTGCACTCGAAGAGTTGCTCCAGACTGCTGACTGCGCATGCGTGACATGACGCAAGCCGCAAAACAGGCGGACGCGACATTTTGTAGGGTTTGCAATCGTGACTAAGAGGGGAAGTAGGCGTAGTGGGGGCAGGGCGTAACTCAGCAGTGCATTATCTATGCGTGGCACGATCGAATTTCACCTGACCATTTGAATCGTAAAGGAGGGCGATGAGACAACAATCAAGTGGGCGTCAGTCATACTCGAATCACAATCACTTTCTAATGTGATTGGGTAATCAATCGAGCAGGCCAAAAGGGTCATAAGATTGTCTGTTTTATTGTGTAATATCCATTGTAAGGTTGCTAAAGAATCTGTTAAAACAAATGGGAATTAAATATGGAAAGATCAACGGATCCTAAATCCCCCTTTACTCATTGCCACAACCATTCATATAATTTTGTAGATCTGCCTAGCCGCCCTGCTGGTGGCATCTGCCTGCGCCAGCAAAACCGAAGGCGAGAAGGTGCCTCTCGAGAAGAAACTGGACAAGCGCGGTCTGCTCGACCTGGGATACGGCTACGGCCATGCCGGTCTGGATGTTGGCTATCTGGGACATGGATCCGTTGCCGGACATGGTTATGGACTGACTGGACACTCTGCACCCGCAGCCATTGCCGTGGGACACAGCGGCCCCGCCTACTCTGTTGGACACAGCGGCCCTGCCTACTCTGTAGGACACAGCGGCCCCGCTGTTGCCGTCCACCATGCCCCCGCTCCTTATGTGATCAGCAGGCAGGCCGATGTGCACAAGACCATCACCATCACCAAGGGCATCCCAGTGCCCGTTCATGTTGACAGGCCCTACCCCGTTGTGCACGAGAAGCGCGTGCCCGTCGAAGTTAAGGTGCCAGTGCCACAGCCCTACGAAGTGATCCGTAAGGTGCCAGTGTCCGTCAAGGAGTACGTGAAGGTGCCCGTTCCAGTGCCCCAGCCCTACGAGGTCATCCGTCACGAGAAGTACCCCGTCCATGTGCCCGTCGATCGCCCAGTGCCCGTTGAGGTTCCCAGGCCATACCCCGTGCCAGTGGCCAAGCCCTATCCCGTGTACGTGGAGAAGGCCGTCAAGGTGGCCGTGCCAGTCCAGGTCGACCGCCCCTATCCCGTTTACGTGAAGGTGCCCGTCGTCTCCCACTCCGTGGTGAAGCACGCACCAACCGTAGCAGTCAGCAGCTATCCCGTCAGCAGCTACCCAGCGAGCAGCTACGGCCACGACTCGTCCGTTTATGCCGACCATTCCGGCTACCACAAATAAGCGGTTTCAGGGCAATCGAGCGATCCATTGGGGCAAGCGGACCTTCAAGAAATGAGCGGAAGGAAATCTAGATACATTTTCAATTAAATTCTACTCTCGCACGGTCCCTGCTCCCACTCCACCTGTCTGTCCCTGCAAGCAACAACAAACAAAAACCCTTAGGAAGATGCACTTCCGCCCTGCCACTCTCTGTAGCTCTAAGAACCCAAGATGAACAAAAAATGCCTTTTGTAAATTATTTCCAATCCAGCCATCCAATGGAAGCACTTGTGTTGGATGAGTCTCCCGTTTAGGATAAACATCAGCTAAATGTTCCATAAATTCCAACATTTATGAACATTTTAGCTGTCTCGCTTATCAGTGAAAGGTTTCAACGCACAATGAATTGAATAGACAGACAGCAACTGAAATACACATGTGACAATCATTTAAGGATACCTAAATAAAATAAAAACGTATAAAATACTATATTCAATTGTTTTATCACTGGCAGTACGACGAGACAAAGATTGGCTTTTGGAAATAATTTAGCAATTAAAAACCATGTTTTCCAATATCTGTATATATATTTTGTAAATAAAGAAAATATTGTTTTAAATGGATTCTTTTTCTTGAATTTGAAACCTAAGTAACTACAAGTTTAGAGTAGCGAAAGGTTAACTTAGATAATTGCATCGTTGTGGAATGTAACAAGGCAGAGATAACCCTTTAAAAGTGAAAATAAAAATCCAGTGCACGATGCTTTTAATAGCTCAACTTGTACAATCATTTAAAAGGTTTTAAAATTGTTAAATATACGACTGAGCTAATTGCAGTTTATTTTAATATTGAACCCACTAATTGGTTGAGCGGTAAAGGGGATAAGGGATTTAAATGCCATTCTCCATCATGGCTTTTGACATTTAACAATTGTAATCTTCTCACATTGCCAGTCACTTTGGATGACATGACCTAAATTGGAAACGAATTCGAATTCAAACGGAAGGAACGGAACGGAACGGAAGGCTCATCTTCAAGCGACCTCACTCAATAATCCATCACGGGCCAAGTATTGTAAATGACACCAGAGATTACCTCTGATGTGCACGCTTAGCAGCGCTCAGAGATCCCGAGACACGTGCAAGGTCACACAGAGAAGCGAGTGCACATATCCATTCCGATCCATTCACCAGCAGACGTCAGGGCACTATCTCTCTAAAAGTCGGTCGTAAATTTTAATAACATTTAGCCACATGCGTAGAACGGGCCGTCGGTCATCGAAGGATCAACACTAAGAGAAGACACTTGATATTTAATTTTTGCGTTTTTGCTTTTTAAGACAAGTGAACGACCCACGCTGGGTTTTTCCTCATCAAATACCAAAATTTCAACTTTCAAAACAACAAGCACAATGCGAATAAGATCTTAGTAAAATGTTTGTCTTGATGAATTGTATCAATTAAGTTTAGGGCTATTTAATATTCGGTTACCCCCGAAAGTCTCGCGACCGGTTCGAGACCGCCCATCTTACGTATTATCCAAATGAGGGCAATTAAAACCGTTGTTCTAAACATGCTAGCCATATCAGCAGATTTACTTTCGGGATCTGTCCATCTTCCGAAGGAGGCTCAGCCCCATTCGCATTTGATTTGTTATTTGCGAGGCCAAAGCCCTCGCGACGACTTTGGGGCTCGATCCCAAGGACGCTGCTCCGTTCAGACGGAACTAAAACAACTTTCTAATAAAAGTCGCCAGTTCTTGTTAATTTCTGATTTAATTTTCTTCGACTCCGATTTGGACTCTAAAGAGAGCCGATACATCTCCGTCTCCATCTCCGCCTCAGGGTAGAACCAGTTCCAGGCCAAAGAATTCACTTAGATCAGCCTGAAGGTCGTCGGCTTTATAGACACCATGTGCACACCTCTAACAGTAGGCGGGGACGGGGCAAAAAGACACTGCACTTACATGTACATTGTACATGCATTCGTAATTTCGTATCTTTAACAATAATTTCTTACAAATTACAATTGTGCTCTTGCCGGAGGTTCACCAGACACTGGTTGCACCCGTAGGTGTTGTTCAAAAGTACATTTACTCTTAGACTCTTATTAGATATGGGTATTTAGTTATATTTTGTTCTTGACTTGGATTGTCTTTTGGGTTGTGCAACTGCTCGCAATTACAAAGCGGATCTCTTGATCAAACTTAATTGTCCGTCGGGTCGTAGCCGTAGTCGTAGGGACCAATTATATCAAATTAGTTCAAACAAGAATTTTCATGATCACCAAGATAGTAATTTAATGGTAAAAAAAACCACTGTGCAATGGGAATAATGTCAATAATCTTTAACAAATGAGTAAACAAATTGTTCTATTTATGCAATATTTTCAGAAACACTTGATTTAGTTACACAACAAAAAAAAAACAAATAAATTAATACAAGTGACATTTATTTAATACTATAATAATAATGTAATATTATTACAGTTTCTTATGTTATCTAAATGTAAGTAATTCTGTTAAGCCAAAGTTTTAATTTGTGGTTTTTTCGTCAAACGCTAATGGTAAGCAGAAATTGGGATGCACAGATGAAACCATCTTGTACCCCATTCACTATGTGGATATTTTCTTGAACGGGGACAATCATTTACTATACAAATGTGAATGTTTCATTAGAATATCTTGCTTTCACTTTGCAATATTCCAAATGCACATTATTCCCTCTTTCTTGCTTCGTATTTATTTAAAATCCCCTACAAATTAATATTCATGGACCACATCCTCATTGCCATCCTCTCAGATATTCATATCTGGAGCACTGATAACCCATAAATCAGAGATATTGCAACGCCCACAGCCACAGAGATATCCCACACGCAGCGCACAGATCGATCGATTTCGATCGCGAACATCTGTAGGAAATGCTGCCCAGTGGCAGCGCTTACGCAATGTTATCGTGGGGCAGACCAATCGGATGGGGCTGGCAACAAATTGCTGCAAGCAGCGCTAAGGCGCCCAATTAAAACAATATTTCCCAGCGTTGATGGGGGCGGGAGCAAAGAGCTGATGAGGGGGACGTTCGCATATTTGCTGAAATTTAATTAATTGCCACAAAGCGCTGGTGACACAACGGCGAACGACAAAAGATGGCAACGGAGCAAATGGAAAAGCTCTACATGTATTTTCGCAATTCTTTCCGTTGCTGGTGGCTTGGCTTGTCTGAGAAAAACCACGAAAGACGTTCCACATGTTGCCCAATGTGAAACTGCTCTAATGAACGACAATCCGCTGAACGGCGCTTTTTGAAGGTCATCGCCAACTTGTCCATCGCCAAAAGCCAAACGTATTCGTCTGCATCCCCACATAGTTGTCGTCCAATTGCGAAATTAATTTGGTTTAGTTTTGGCTGGTCTTTTTTTCAGTTTTGCCAAAATGCCGGTCTGCTTGGCAGCCAAAGTTGAAATCAGAAAAACTTGCACCAGTTTCACGAGCAGAAAACTCAAAACTCAAATACAAAATCTAAAACCCAAAACCGAATCTCAGATTGCAAACGTAATCGAAGTCGAAGTCGGAGCGGACCAAGTCAAGTGAAGCGAGCGTCTTTGGCAATCTGGAGGCCCTCCCACCTGGCCTCTTCATGTGTGCCTGCTGTTCCATCTGCCCTGCATTTGGCCAGCAAACAAAATACTCGTTTTAGCCACAATGCAATTGCAGCCATTGACGTGGTACATGATCCGATTTTAGCTAAATGCCAAGACTATTGAACCCACGTTGATATGTGGTAGGTTGAGGCATGTGTAAATCAAGAAGGTTCAACTCAGCCACATGTCCAACTCAAATATTCTTCCTCATACTCCAAGTCCTATCTGGTCATCAATTCATATTTGACTCCTTGACTTCTGGTGCTGTTCGTCTCCGCCCCATCTAATGGTGCACTCAAATAGCTAACAATTAAGCTTACAAACGCTACCGCATCGCAGTTGATCGGATTATGCAATTGTGCCATGAGTTATGGCTCTGCTATGGCCTGGCATGGTCCACGGTTGTGTTTCGCACGAAAGCGAAGCGAATCCTTTCACCTGCATCCAAACGAAACAAAAGACCCAGGCAACGAACCCGAGTCCACAATGATTTCTCATTCACTTGCAATTTCCGTATTGAAAGTGTTTCTCTTTGGGTTGTGGACACTCCTTTAAGTTCTTTTTCCATGCCGCGAACTATGTCAAATGAGCCAAGTGGAGGCAACGCCTTTAAGGGGCAATCAACTATCTAATAGTCCCCCAAATTGAATAGGAAAATCTCTAGGAAAACATCTCTCACCAAAAAAAAAAGGCTAAGCGGCGGCAGTCTCCCAAATCTGACTAAACTGTCGGGCCACTGCTGGAGTCCAGTTACGAGTACGAGTACGAATGCAACAAATACTATGAACTGCTGCCGAATCCAGTGCCGACTGCAGCTGCTCGAGGAGCCCAAAGCTCTGAATAAGTTGCATAATTTTTGTTGTTGCTGCTGCTGCAGTTGCAGTTTGGGACTTTGGAAGTCACTCAGTTAGTGTGTCACTGTGGCATTTGCAACAAAGCAGTTGCTACCACATCGCCAGCCCCCCACTCATTGTCTTGTGCGCTGCGCTGTGCTGTTGATATTAGTAATTTTGTATTTCACATGCTCGTGGCATGGTACATATGTTGTGGCAGCAAATCATTTGCCTAATTTTGCATTGATTGTGGTGGGCGTGGAGGCGCCAAGTGAAGGTAAATCGTTTTTATTGTTCTTCATTGATTTTCGACGGCACGGAAACCAGGTTATAAATGTCAATCGATCAGTCTTGGAAACCGAGTTGGTTAGGATAGAGGATAAGGAAGTCAAGAGATATTTTAAAAGACTTTCAATTGCTTGCCATTTGATGTAATAATCAGAACTATTATTTCTGCTCTTTTAGTGACAGCTCCATTGTTATGAGACCCACACCAGAAGCAGTTTTCTTTTGAGATTTCTGAGCGGCAATTGTATTAGATCGCGGCTCTCGCGTGGGAATCGGCTTGCTCTGCTTGGCACATTAAAACATAAATTTACATCACATCTCGGGGTGTTACACACCATCTCACACTCGAGACTTGCCTAAGAAACCTAAGACGAGAAATACGAAAAGCCAACGACATAATTCCCAGGCCGGTAACTTTTTGTTTTCTCCGTTTCTGTTTTACGAGTAGTTCTGTTTTTCTGATCTTATTGTTTGTGCATTTTTTTTTGCACTAATTGCTGCGGAGATTTCGTACGGCCGAACAATGGCTGCAGTTCAAAATGATTTATTTATTTATTTTTATTGCCAAACACGAGCTCGGTTCAAACATGAAAACATGAAAAAATGCCAGTCGAGTACGAGATACGAGCTATAACTGAAAATGTTAAAAGCCAATTGTTATTTATTTCAGAAGAATTCTCTGCTAGACCGCTGTGAATTAAACAGAAAAAGCCAGAGTACCTGGTCAATTATGATCCACATATCGAAGTAGTATATACTCGAAAATATACATCAATCCGTTTAACAAAATATGAATACAAAAAAAATAATGTCTTTATTTATTCCTCGAATTAACAAGATTTGAAATCCTTCCTCTAAGCCCGAGCAACTGAAGTTTCTAAAAGATTGCGATCCACTAACGACCCACCTCAATTAATGTCTTTATTTGCATTATTTCGGGTCTTTGGCCAGCCGAGTTCGCTTCTCGATGCACAGTGGTTGGTAGGTGTTGGTGTAGGCGGATAGGAGGGCGGGACAGCCAGTTCTTTGCAGCTTTTGGGCCTGCCACTCAGGTTCTCGCAGAGGCCAGAGTCTGGTTCCGTGTGCACTTCGTGTTTGGCTCTGATCGAAGGTGGTGCTGCGGTATTGGCTTGGTCTGCTAATTCAAGGTCCAAAGCGGGGCCGGGCCCCTAGCCGCATTGGGTTTGGAAAATTACGTGGAAAATGTCAAAGCAAGAGCCCAACTCCAGCCCATTGTTCGGTGCTTAGATACAAATTTCTGCATATTTCCCAAGTTTATTAAAGTCCGAAATTTAAGAGGCTCCAGGCGCTACTAGAGGTCATCATTGTGGCTTGCTTTGGAGGGTGTTGAGGTCATAACTACAATTTAGGCAAAACAGTAGCGAAAAACAGTGTCCAACAGCTGGCAAATCAAAAATTTGTGCCTCTTTTTGACCTTTTTGCGGACAATTACCATCAAAAAAGAGAGGCACTAAAATTGCCCCATGTAAACAGCTTTTTTTCTAGACAATTTTCTTTGCTAACCAAACGTGCAACCGAACAAAAAAAAAAAGCAGAAACCAAATTAAATGTCGAAGGTTTTGCACGATTGTCTTCGACCCGCCGCAGTCCGTACAAGTCTGTGTTTTTCTGGCCATTTCAATTGACAAATGTTACTTGTCTGCACCAGACCCGAGACCAGACCCCGCTCGAACCTAGCTCTAGCCCAGCATAGCACAACCTCGAGACCACAATCCGAAATACTCCAGCTCCAGCACGAAATCGTTGGGCCATCAACGGCAGAAGAAAATCGTTTGCATTCCGATTTCAATTCTGAAAATGTGGGTCAAATTGTGTCGCTCGAGCGTCTCGTTAATTATGATAAATTTTGGTGGATTTAGGCTCTGACTGACCCTGGCAGATGTAACTACAAGTACTAACCGACAAATGCTCAATTAACTGCTGCATTTACTTTTTAAAATTTAATTTCTGGCCTTACCTTCGCCGCTTCCTTTCGGGGCTGGTGATTATGATAGATTATCAAATATAATGTTTGTTTTGGTGAGTGATCTTTTTTTAGGTGTAAAGAAAAGGGTGATAACGCTTAGAGATTTGGTATTTGCCGAGCAGATAACCGCTCTGCGCTAAGTAGTATGATAAATCATTTAAGATTTTGAGTCTACATGTTATTCTGTTATTTTTAAATTACAGAGAATCTTTGTAAATATTTTTTTTACTGTTCTACAATTAACAGGAGCCTGACTTTAAAGAGTTTTATTTTCCTTTAAATTGTTGAAAATGTTACTGAAAGATACAATTTTCTTCTTAGGTGTATTTTATGTAATCCACTAAGCACCAATCAAGTTATCAATCTGAGAGACTCCGCTCTAGACAATTTAGGAATCAACTAAAATTCCATTAGGCCGCAATTAGTTGGCTTCCACAAAAAAAAAGCTGTTCCACAGTTCGGTTAAATGAAATTAAAGAAAACTTAATCACCTTTCGAGCATATTTGCACGGATCAGACGGCGAAACATGTTCGGCATTCGATTGACAAATGCGTGGTATCTCAAATGTGGAGCAACCGCATAAAGCGACTGTGCGGGAATACACGTATATTATACAGTAGACTCAGGCGCAAAAGTGCAAAAAGTTTCAAACTCAAATGGCAAATGACAAATGTTAGGCAGAGGTCGATAAATCGAATTTGCCCTATGATATATGGAAGGAGAAGCAACTCGATTCGTTAATTACCATCCATATATAATGTTTTAATCTTCCTAGCAGAAATAAATTCAAATAAATTTGTATACTTTTGAATTGCTTGCTTCAGCTGCTGAAAGAAGAATGAAGCTTATAGAAAGACGCTAAAATGAATGTGAATATATTTATTATTGTTTTGCGAGCTCCACTCTGCTTTACTCGCCTAATTGATGGCCTGCTAACACGAAAGGCGTTTGCTCTGCTCTGTCAGATCAATATCATTTTTAATTTTAATGGAAGGGGTTTTTCAAAAAAATTTAACGGAGCACAAAGAACAACTGGTAATTTCTCTAAGCGAATGACATTCCCAAACAAACTTAAGAATGTATTAAAAAAAAAGTCCCCGCTATATATTCGGGCATGCATCCAGAAAATCAAAGATTGAATAACACAAAAAACCTGGATGACTTGTTTCAGCAATCGCGTCAATACACTGCTATAAAAAGCCTCAAAATATTTTATCCATTAAAAGTGTATACGCATATGCATGATTTAAATGTATATCCTTGAACGTCTATTTACTGATATTGATGCTGATACTCTCGGCAAGACTGTCTAATTTAGTAGCAAATTTGAATTTATGTTATTTTTGTTTCAGCTTGAGAACGAGTCCGAGCCTGACGTCACACGAACGTTAATTAAATAAATAAAGTAGGCGGTCGGCTGGTGAACGCAAAATGTCAAATATCAGATTATCTAATGGAAGATTATCCTCTCTTGTTTTGAGACTCTGGTAATACTCGTATCATATGCTAATAGATGTCCGATGTATCTGCATAATCGATTGATATTGAATAAACTATCAGTTCATAATTGGTTTGATCACCAGAGATGATCACATATCTCACATACTTTCTAATTTATTTTCGAAAGAACTTCCGATACATCTAATAGTTCAACTTTTTTGTCTTAGAAAAATTTAGCCATTGTCGTTTTATTTGCTCTTAACCATTTTCAAAGGCACGCAACAAACATTTTGCATTGGTAATTAGCCAAATAAAACTATTAAATCATTAAACACAAAAGCAAACACTTAAAAACATTATGAGAAAATTATGAATGTAAAGGGAGAGAGAACTTTGTTTGTTTAGATTATTCCCTTTTATTAACCCTTTCGATTATAATTTAAACCTTTTCATTTAATTATTGGCTAACAGATATTTTTTAACAGCTGTCTGATATAGTTATTCCAAGAATATTTAACTGTTAAACCATGTTTAAAGAAAGTCGAACACTCCCAACATACACTCCTCACGCTGTTTAGGTACGCAACTCTGCTTGTTTGGAGCTTCGATTCATCTCTGTCAACAACAAATTGAAAGTGATCTAGAAAAACCATACAAGAAGGCAAACAAAGAAACCCGACTGAACAAAAATAAACTTGAACTTGAGCTCGGGGCTGATCTCTATGAATTGTTGATTTCATTTTGGGTCTGCATAATTTATATCGAAGCTCGCAAGTCATCCGCACGATTGCAGTGCTGTGGTTCTGCAGCCCAACCATCGCCAAAGCGATGGCTAACCACAAAAGAAGCGCCACCAAGGGAAGGCCTACCACCCGCCGGACCCCTGTCCCCTTGCCTACTCCCTCGAATGTGGTTCAACTTTGACTGAGACTCCGCGCCACCGATTGTGTTGTTGATGATGGACGACCTTCGCCTTCAACTGCACATTACAAAGCCCAATCCGCCAGATGCCATTATGTTCGGACATTATATCAGCAATTAATTTAATGCACATAAATCTAGCGCTATTTTTGTTGGTTGTTCGGAGTGTTCTCCTTTATGACCGCTGTGGTCTACTCATTGTTCACACGTTCCATTTACATGGCCATTGGCGAGTATTTCCTAGGCAGCATTAAAATGTCAAATTACCCACACACACAGGCACAATTCGCCACAGACAAGACCCATTCAATCATTGCACCTATATCGAGGCTCGGTCTAAGCTTTGCCAAAAACTAAAAACTAAAAAAAACACTGAGCAAAACACAAATCAGAGATCAAAAGTTCAGTCACGAAGCCCCTAGAAACGAACTGCACAGAACCAAGCCTGGCAGACTCCGCGGCGCATGTTTTCCAGCTGAACATTTATGTACATCGAAAATGCAACTGCAACTGCAGTCTCTAGTGTTGCCTTGCCGAATGTTGTCAGTGTGTGGCTAATGTGAATTTTACTAACGATTATGGAGCATATTTTGCTTTGCCTAATTTCAAGATTTGATGGATATTAGTCACCAATGACAGAACGTAATTTATTTAAGTACCTACATACATAGCTGCTACAGCCTTTGGGGAACACAAACTTCAGTGGATATGATTTCCAAACAAATCTGCTACAATTTTTTTTTGAGCCGTGTTTCAACTTTATTTAAGATCTGTCTTTCGCAGACAATTATTAAATTTCCTCTTTTGGGTACTTGGCAATCTTATTTCAGTTATCTTATCGGTTGTTGAGTCCGCAAACCCTAAGCAGGCTACTGGACATGCTGTTAAGTAATTATCATTTGAACCACTAACGTTTGTTCGGTTCGGTTGTTTATTTTCTTATACAATTTATATTATTTTTATACAATTTATATTATTCTTTTACAATAATTTTTGTATTTATTAATAACAATTCGGATCCAATAATTAAAACAGTTGTTTATCAACTTTAAAGCAATATTTTATTATTATTGTCATCTTCAATTGATATCGACTTGTGGCCCAGCCAAGCTACTCGCCGTCTACCAACTGTAAGTGGACCCACATCAGCTCGACTTTAGCTCGTTCACACGGATTCTCACAGATACGCACCCATGCAGACGCGTGCTCACACAAATGACACGGACAGTGTACGTGAGAGCAACCCACCCCAAAAGAGCTTTTGGTTGACGTGTTTCCTTCAGGCAGAGAACTAACAAATAAGAGAGAGGGAGAGAGCTGAGGAGCTTTTTGGTCGGGCTGCTGCGCAGACGCCTGTAACCCTCGATCTTGGCTCGCAGCGACTGCGCAGCCACCGCAGAAGACAGTCCCGCGGTAGCAACGGCCATATAAAAGCTCGAGACGTCCATGCGATATTATTCAGTCTACTGTTGCGGGTTGGTGGAGACATACGAGCCCCTCTTGATCCAAAGTTATTAAGTGCAAAGCCCAGTGCAAAATGAAATCCATGGTATGTTCGGTCCCTGCTTGAGTGTTCTGTTCCAAAGTGAATTTATATACATAAAAAAAAGACGACAACAAAAGTTGAGCTTGGACAGTTAAAGTGGCTTTTAAATACAATTATTTATTGCAAAACTCAGTCCGTTCGGTGTGGTAGTTCCAGTGCATTTGAAATAATTCAGAAAAGTAAAGTCGTTTGGGGTTAATTATTGAAATGCTTCTTCAAAGGAGATAAAGCGTGTGCCGAATTTTTTCATAAGCTTAAAATTGACACAGAAGAAAGTAATATATATATATATTTAGGTGGCATTATAGCTGATTGAAAATATATTTTTTTATATTTATTAGTACTTAATTAATAAGTAAAGTAACAAACTTATTGTCTGAGTTCTAGAAATATTTGTGCCAAATTCAGGAAAACAAATTGATAACCAAACTTTTGGCAGAAAATGAGGCAAGATGTGACGGGTTAACTTAAACATTTCCTTGGCAAATGTTGGTTTTTGTACTGTCACGAATTGCGAATTGCAAAAGAGTAAATGCAAATAGTATTTACAATCACCCACAACATTGCTCCAATTGCGAGTCTCATTACGAATACGCCGCATTGCCAAAATGTTTGGCCGTACATTCACTGCTGTGCTGTGGCACCATTGAACTTGGCTGTTTGCCCAGTGAGCATTCCAGTCATTGCGTAACCGTCATACCATATGACAGTCCAAATTATGGACTGGCAGGCGGAAGCGGGTGCAGTCGCTGTTTACATAAGCAACCCATTTGGCCAGCCCAATTGCGGTCAACGCTTTTGATTTTAATTTATGTGTTCGCTTTCCTTTATCCATTGCAGCTCATTTTCGGCCTTGTGGCCATGTGTGTGCTGGTAGCCAGCGCGAGCGAGGAGGCGCCCAAGAAGGCCGCTGAACCCGCCGAGCCGGCAGAGAAGAAGCAGGAGAAGCGCGGCATTGGCCACGGTCTGGGCTACGGCTACGGACCCTCGTCCGGCGGAGCCATCCTTGGATCCGGTATTGGTGTGGCACAAGGTCCCGTCGCCCATGCTGTCGCTGAGTTGCCCACACAGGTGCACACCAACACCGTGATCAGGACCGTGCAGGTGCCTTACCAGGTGGAGCGTCACGTTCCCTACCCCGTGGAGAAGACCGTCACATACCCTGTCAAGGTGCCCGTTCCTCAGCCCTACCCCGTCGAGAGGATCGTCCATGTGCCCGTGAAGGAGATCGTTAAGGTGCCCGTCCAGGTGCCCCAACCCTACCCCGTGGAGAAGGTCATCAGGATCCCCGTCAAGGTCCCCGTCGATCGTCCCTACACAGTCCACGTGGACAAGCCCTACCCCGTCCCAGTCGAGAAGCCCGTCCCCTACACCGTCGAGAAGCGCGTCATCCACAAGGTGCCGGTCCAGGTCGACCGTCCAGTGCCCTACAAGGTGACCGTCCCAGTGCCCGTCCATGTTGAGAGCCATGTAAAGCCTGCCGTTGCCGTTACCCACACCGTCGCCGCCCCCGCTCCGGCCTACATTAGCCACGGCATCTCCGGACACGGTATCTCTGGGCACGGTCTGTCCGGGCTCGGCTACGCCGGCCAAGGCTACTCCGGCCATGGCATCTCCTCGTACGGCAGCTCCGGTCACGGAATCTCCTCGTACGGCGTCTCCGGCCACGGAGGCTATCTCCACAAAAAGTAGATCCAATTGCAACGCTTACGAGGGCCACTGGAGAATCGAAGTCGGGCGAAAGGCGAGCGCATAAGCAAGTCGACATTATCAAAATGAACAAAATAGGCCAACAACCTGGACCCTGTCACCCAGCCAATTTGCCACCCTCTCCCCCGCCAAGCAACCCTCAACGTACGACTTAAAATTTAGTTTTAGTTTGTGATAACAGCCGAAATTCTTGGAGAGGAACAGGGGAAGGCAGGGGAAGAGTTTTGACAGGCGCCGTCGATGGGTTAATCCAATCTAGAATGCTTGCCTCTCCCATTCCCTTCGGTGATCTGCCAATGCCCATCCTCCCGCCCTCCCCCACCATGTGTACAGTTCTTTTGTAGACAGAGACAGAATATCAAACAGCAGACAATTTGCTCCGTTGACCCTTTCATGAAAATTTCCATTCTATGAAATGTGTGTACATATTTAAATAATGTAAATAAAAAGAAAATTTAAAAAACTTTTCCCAGAATTAATTGGCCAACATTTTAAGACCATTTTTGAACTGATTTGTTGCGTTTTTGTACAAAAAATCGACTTATAACCTATCCTTATTGTCATGGATTCTTTGCGGTTTTTAATATTTATTTGTAAAACCGAAGGATTGAGATCATAATTTTTTATAAACTTGGGAATTAGAGTTTATTCTCATCGATATGTAAACAATCGATCGATCAGGCACGAGGACACAAACTATTTCTTAAAATCGGATTCATGAGTTCTTGCATCAACAACGCTGATCAATTTCGTTCACCAGGAAGATCACAGTAAATCACAGATCAGTTCTCGTTGTGAACAAAGTGGAAACTGCGGTATTCGATGATATTTTGCTAGCGTCTCTAACGATTTAGACTTGGCCTATATTTTTCTATCAAACAAAACTTAAGGAAACTATAAAATTTATGCAAAATGACAGTCTAATGGGCAGGAAAAACACAGTCCTTTTCAACGAGTTTTAAGTCATCGAAAAACCGCAAGAGGAATCAATTATTATAGATAAATCAGACAATAAATGATAATTTGCATTTTTAATTTGTTAAATTTATAATTTATTTATTTGCATTTTTAATATGTTTAATATCTTTGAAAGGCAGCTGCTTGCCAACACACATACCCATAGACATAGGCTGGGCTATGTTTATAGAATTTCTGTCCCGCCAGAACGGACTAATCAAATAATGCGGTGATTTTTCCCTGCAGAAATAAAACACTCCCGATTTCTTTCCTACAAAATTTGAACTTTTAACGGATTTTAATTTGTAAACAAACTCAAAACAGTGTACCCGTGGAGCAGGCACTTTGCCCACGTTGGTCATACTGGGCAATTAGCAGAATATATGAAACTTTCGTGTACAGACAAATTGGCTCACCATAGTTCTGGGTGAGTAGCCCATATTTAAAATTTAATTTGGTTGAATTGGAAACCATTCATGGCAGCTCTGATTCCACCCTTGGTGGGCAATTAAATATCGCATATAACTATCGCACAAGAAGCTGTCATTCCGATTACTGTTTTTAAGCAGCCCTGGCACATTTACCGGCAACGCACGTCAACCTTTTAATTTTGTGTTTTAATCCGAGATCTAGAGACGTAAGCTAAAATGGGATTTCGGCAGCCGGTGGGGTCTTGTTACACCCCTTATTCCAGTAAAATTTTCTTTCCCTTGCCACGCTGCTTCCCGCGTGAGAACTTGCACATGGCGCAGGACACGGTCCTTCTGCAGGGCATCACCCTGTTTGAGGTAGCATACCGCATGCCCTTGCCCTTGCCTAAGAATGGCCAAATGTGGCACTGGCTCAGAGACGGCAAGGTTCCCTATCTGTCCACGCTGAGCAAGGCATTCAACGAGCTTATAGCCCAAATGATGCACCCAGATCCGGACTAGAGGCCTACATCACAGTCCATAATTAGCCATCCGTAAGTTTTTCGTCTAAAACCATGGAATGAAATCGATTCTTGTTTGCTTTATTCGGTAGATTTCTAAGCTCAATTGTAATCAAGTGCAATCAGCATATCGACCTGGAGCTGACAATGGAAAAGCCTAAGAACGAGATCCTATTGAACAGGCTGCAGAAGGCAAGGGAAAAAATCAAAATATTCGATTATTAATGGTGATGATTAATGGTGGATCTATTCGTAGATTTTTTATTTCTAACAAATTTTATAATTACAGAGAAAAATGGCATGGGGCAGACCGAGCCATTACCAGCCAAGTCCATATTTTGGAAATGGTTCAAGAGATAGTTGACCGAGAGTTCGAATTCCAACAGAGATTTTGCACTCGGTGCGTTAATTTTACTTTCTGATCAATTTTTGTCTGACTGTCTGATCCTTAAGACTAAATATGTATAAGAAGCCAGAGCTTAAAGCTGATATAAATCTCTAATTAACCAAATAAAACAACACTCTTTAATATTTATGCACAAATACACATGCATGTTTGTATGCTTGGAAAGGAGATATGTAAATTGTATATGTATAAATATTTAAATTGTATCTTTGAAACTATTTTATACACCAATTTAAAGGCGCACTTTTTTTGTACGTGGTGTACCCTCTAGGCATAAGCCCTTTGACAGTCTTTCCCAACATCAAAGCAGCTATTTTACTATACAATTTCTTGTATTGTTTGTATTGATTTGTCTCTACTGCGAATATTTTCATGTGCACATCTAAACGAAAGCTGTCAGACAATATCCATAGTTAAAGCTTTGCATGCTTCATAAGCACAAAGTTTAAAGCAGAGCTAAGCTTTCCGCGGTCTACAGTGAATACAAAATGTACAAGCTTAATCTTGGATCACTTTAGAAATATTGAATAAGGTATCATGCCCTAAACTAGGCAACAGCTCCCAACTAACATTAAGAAAGCTCGGCTTAAGCTGCCACTTTGCAAAATAAACGCGAGGTATCGAGGAACCATATGGGCATGAATGATTGCTATTGTGTGCCCCAGAGGAAAAATATTCTACAGAAGCTTTCTTCTTATCTGAACTCGAGAGTAGAATATGCCTTTGATATTGCAATTTAGTTGAAATTATAACCCTTTGCCGTGCGGACAATAATACATAAAAATGTTCAAGTTTCTGTTCATATTTTTGCTAAGCATTTCGACATACAAGCTGATAAGGGCCAATCGAGATCCGCATTTATGTAGTTTTCCCGTTGAAGTCACTTACTTCGAAGAGGTTTTTACTCCACTGAATGAATATGGACCATTCGCCGACTACTTCAAGAAAATGGACATCAATGGGAGTCGAAAAAATGTGGTAAATCTTGTGACACTCACGGTTGTGATTTAAATATATTCACAAATATTCTCAGACCAAAACCAAAACGGAAATGCGAGAATTATGTTGTCCTGGATACATAATATCCCGTGACGGCGATGGACTATGTCAACCCCTGCTGACAACCACACCCACAAAAACACCCAGAACGACCTCGACAACGGACTTGGATACTACAGACGCAACGGACTCCACTTCATGGAGCACCTCATGGAAAGAGGAAACCTCCTCAACCGAGTTGCATTCAAGTACAACTACAGAGGAAGCCCTTATCGAAAAATCTGCGGATTTTAGTTGTATGGAGTATGCTGTATATGTGGGATGTGCCATTCTTATCCTTCTGTTAGCTCTATCCCTTGTATGCTACAAGCGTAAGCAAAAAATGTTTCGCGTAAAACATGACAACCAGCAGGTAAAATACGATGCCGAAGTGCACAGATCTCTTATATAGTCTGCCAAGACAAGTACATACATATGTAGAATGTGCATAAACGTATAGAATATAAAAGGATTTTATGTATACAACTATTAAAATTGTCCGAAAAAATATAAAACGAAAAATATTTCTTAAAATTACTCATTAATACACATACAAATGTACAGCTCCAGCTCTTATCAAGTAAAATTCAACTCAAGTCCCATCAGCGTGTTTCACAATTGTGAAATTCGCTTATGAATGATGATAGGCAGCATATTCTCAGTGAGTTGATAAAACAGAGGCAGTGGATTGAGGCAATCTGGCAAAAACACATTGTGCTTCCACTTACTTGCAGTCTACATGAAGAGAGTTATTTGGCTTCTTATAATAGTTTATTAGTTGAAAAAGAATCGGCCAAACTGAAATATTTCTAACCACCTATATGTTATATGTGTTATTCGATTAGTTTATTTTATCAATTAATTTTTGAATGTGCTTCAGGCGGTTTCATTCACACTGGTAATTTTGACGAGAGTCTTTAGCATGGTAAACTTAGCTTGATGAAACTATGGGAACTCTGAGCGATTAATTTCAATGATAAACAAATGGTTTACAGTACTTCGATGTGCAGGCACAAGCACAAAAGATGCCGCATACCGCGGACTATCAATATACGGTCTTATATCTGACAAAATTGTTAGCTTTCCAGATATGGGGTGATAGCCTGATAGCCAACTGATGGCCATACTGAAAACGAAGTAGCTGACAAGAATGAAAAGCACTCTGACTGAGAAGACCCTCCAAAGATCCGTGGTTAAAAAAATTCAGAGATAAAACTTAAGCTCGTAGGAATCTCCACAGTTCAATCTCCACTCTCTTATCTGCGATTTCGCACAACATCTTTCAACCACTTAAGACCAGAAAAGACCTTTGCTTAAAATTAAAGGTAAAACGAGTCCGGGAAATTATGCAAAAGTTATCTTAAATAAAGGGGAGGAGAGTCCTGTCTTTGGTTGCCAGCACCATTTTTCAGTTCAATCAATTTCAATGACAAACAGCCCAGAAGGAGCGCGCACGCATTTCAAGTTCGTTGTCTGAGTCTTTCGTTTCGGGAGAACCTGCTTGCCCGAATTGACCAACATCAGCAACATTGATCTTGTCCTAACCCGCGAGTCTACGCAAGTGCTCAACGTCGATACTTGTGTGTGGCATGTGGCAATGGAGAATGGCGCGACCCAAAAACCAGCAAAGTGAATGCAACAAAAGCAACAAAAAACAACAGGCACAACAGCCGCAGCAGACGCAATCAATTAGCGATATGGTGATGACGTCGTCGGCTTTGCTGAATGTATGAATATACATACAAATCTACATACACACGTATATGTAACTGTTGTTGTATTTGTTGGCACGTTTCTTTGCTGCCACAACCGCTGCCACATGTGGCGATTGCGTCATGGCGCCATGCAAACCGTCTAATGGTAATTGACTTGCAATTTCTTTCGCCGCAACATTTCGGTTGCAAAGAAATTTTCCAAACTCAAAAATGTACGTTGCCACATTTCGACAAAAAAGCGAAATAAGCAACCAGCAGAGCGATAGCGAATGGCACATAAATAGAAAAATGTCTGGATAATTTTTTAACATTTATCACAGAGAATACGTATACGAGTATTTATAAACTATGCCAAATATGGGAGGACAGGTGAGACTTGCAACAATTGCAGTCGGTAAAGTAAAAAACGGAGACGCAGAAGCGTTTTAAGTGACATTTGTGAACAGGATGCACTTGGATAAGGTTTTAAACCGAAATGAAAATCTTATGCAAGATGTACATAAGTATCCACGTTTCTTGAATGTTTTTCCTGTAATCTTTAGTAAACACGGCCATTACTTTGATAGGAGTAAGGCAGCAGTCCTCTAAAACTACTTTGATTTACCCCACACCCTACTACCTACTATATTGGATTTAATTACACTCACTAGTCAGCATTGAACGCACAGATTTCACTTGTTTTTGTATTATTATTCCATTATCCTGTGTAACTATTTTTTCTCTCTTATTTTCTTTCACTTATTCGACATAAAGTCATGCTCGAAAAGGAATTGAAAAATGATTAAAGTCCATTTATATTGTTAAACTTTATATTTACGCCTCAAGCATTTTCCAACACAAAACATTTTTAAAGCCAAAAAACTATCAAATAAGCTGGTTTGGTTCGAAGCGAAAAAGTGTAATTTGTTTGCCAACTTTCGCTAATTCTAAATTTAATTTTGCCATTTGACTGGTATTAACGTTTGCTTTTGCAGTTACATACATATGCCAGAAAAATTACTCAATTTTTTATTTTTAAGCAACAATTCGGCTGCCTATTGAAGCTACGCTCTATATTGTTTTTATGAACTGAGCGAGATGCACGAAAGTAGATTTAAAAGATTTAATGTGTGTCATAAATTAGAAATTTAGCTATAAATCCACATACATTTTATAAGCCATTTATGTAGTTATACTATAAAACTAAACCAATTAAATGCACATAAATACATGCATATGTAAATATTTTATGTAAAGAATGAAGTTCATCATAAAATCTTGCCTTTTACTGCTGCATGAATCGATCATTTATTTGAAGATTAATTTGTTGACTGTTGTGTAGTTTTCCTCGAAATGTATTAGCTGCTGTGCTCGTATTTGTGCAACACAACTTTCATACACAACTTCAGCTCAGTTCGACTCAGAAGGCAGCAAAGCAAAGAGCTTTATAAATTAGATTTTACGAATGTAAAGCGATAATGGCAGCAAGTTATAAACTACTTGGACGAGTGCGAGTGGCTACCCACTATACTCATACTAGTAGCACCATGGGCCACGCTAAAGCATAATTTTAGTTACAGAATTTACGCAATTTGCACCAACAATAACAAATAACAAGGGGCTGGCATTAGATTGCCAACTTTATTTTGGCTTTGGGTGTTGTTGTAATTATGGACAGACAGAAAAACAAAGACGGATTGTAGAAGACCAAAGCGAAACCGAAAGTGAAGTCTATATTTAAAATAATTTCCGTTGCAAAAGTGGCGACAGCCAGCGCGGATTTTCCTCATAATATTTCAAAAACACTTGTGCGGGCTGTGCAATATTTTTGACTAAGTCAATGGGTCAACTAAGTCTTTCGGTGTATAAACCTGATCACGCCCCTCACAGCTGTGCAGCTTGAAAACTGGCCAAAGGCGGAATTATTACGCTAATAAATAGTTTTCCTTTGACTGGTTTTTCTGGCTCTCTGGCAGAAAATCTGCATAAGCTAGCAGGTGGGTTGAAGGCTCAGGTTCGTTTTGACTTCCTTATTAATCAGTTTAGCTTGATCCCCGTCGAAAAAGAGACTTTTAGTCGTAAACCTGATAAATTGCCTCTCAAAACATATCCCGATATATATTATATGGAAATATGTAATATATATTTTTGTTTGTTATTTTTCTTCGACTCAATTGAGCGCAGCTGGAGAGCTCAGCGGCGCGTGACAATATAACCAAATCGCGACTTGACTTTTCAGATAATGAACGCCCTAAACAATTTCCACTCTAAAAATGTGCCATAAGCCAACAAACCACAAAGAAGCCAGCAAAGAGTTCAAATGCTTTTGCCATTGACCTCGTTTCTTCGTGATTTTCTGATTATTTTTTTTTTTGCTTATCATCCAAAAGATGCACAGCTTAGACCGTAAACGCGGATTGGCCTCTAATTGCTGCGATCAGTGTGGAGAGCTGAAAGGTAGAGCTGATCGCACTCCCCACTTTTATTGCATTGCATTTTACACGAATAAGAGATCATTGAAAGGGTCTTTCAGTTTGTCGGCAGATCATGTGGATAGTTAAGAGTTCCGACAGTGAGTTGGGTTGTGTTTCCCTAATGAACATATCGGTTCGTCAGCCAAGATTTGGCATTGACTTGAGGGGTTTCCCTTTCAATTACATGCAATACTCGTGCCAAGGAGATTCACTTTCTGTTTTGATTCATCTATGGATTTATCTGCATACATAAAGAGATACCACGAAATCTTTTTGTGCATTCCATTTTCCAGTACTCTGCCAACGTTTCCTTCCGTTGCATTTGACTAAACGGAAAACTTTCAGCCTACATGTTGGTCTTTTTCCTCACACCTCACAATGCAATTAGCTTTTTACATTCGTAACTTTTGCTGTGTTTGGGCCACTTTTCAGACAGCTGGTAAAAGAGCCAAATCAGCAGCGACCTTGACCAGTAATGCAATGAACTCTGTGGTGCCCCCTCTAAATGGTAAACAAAATGTGAAACGGTTAAACAGCCGATGCCCGAAAACAGTTATACAGCAGCAACAACCTTGCAGCGGTGTAAAGGCGGCAAAAAAAAATGGAAGATATTTTTGTAAATGGCACATAAAATGTCATAACTGTCAGTTTTTCCTACATGGGTAACAGCTCTGCACATAAATTGTTGGAACTCGTCCAAGATTTGAGACATAAACATCAAAGCACTGGGCTGGGCGACGCAAAAAGGGAACGGAATGGAATGGAATGGAATGCCCGCGCGGAGCGGAGACAATAAATTGTTACCCAAATCAGGCAGCGAGCCTCAAAAGAAAAATGCAAATCGGAATCATCATGATGATCAATCGACAGCTGGTTCAACTTTGACACTTTTGTTCACGCATAAAGCGGCACCAATTGTCTACAACAGAAGATGTATTTAGATCTTTGTGTTTATGTAAAGCTTAGTTTATCGCCAAATGCGGCAAGGTCAGGCTGCAGACAATGTAACAAAATGAGCTGCAGCCTGATTATCGCTATTGAAGAAGACAGCCCTCAATCGAGAGATGATTTTCGAATGTACACACACATAAATATATGGTATATTGCCATATACATATGGTAATTAAATCAAGGAAGTAATTGCACTACAACTGATTATGATGCGGCTAGACAATGTAGTGGAAATCATCTCCCAAGCAGTAGTCAACAAACCATACCAAACCATCCCTCCCGCCAAGCATATGACATAATCATCAACAGCTGGAGCATCTCACGGCAGCTTCCAACACTCGCTGCTCACGCTCTCCCTCTCTCTCTCTCTCTCTCTCTCTCTCTCTTTGCTTCTCAGTCTTTCTTTCGTCCATCTATTTCTGGCTGGACTGGGGAAATGTGAATCGAGCGATGTGGTCAAGACATGCAACAAACGCGAATAGAAACGAAATCGAAAGTTGCATGCATGCAACGAAAGCGAGAAAATATTCGCCATCGTAACAAGTCTTGGCTGGTGCTCTCACTCACAAATATACTAGTACATATCTACATATGTATCTATCTCTCTCTATACGTACTCCATATGTGTGCCATGCCGCAGCTGACTGAAGACCCATTGACATAATAACGAGGAAGGCAATCGGAGTAAGACCAGACCCAACCTGGGGGACCGGACCGTGGTGGTGTCAATTACTCAGCAACAGAAATGAAATGGAATCGAAACACGTTAAGAAATGGACCCGCCTTGTCTTAGGTTATGGTTGACGACCGTCGGCGGACCCACTCCCAACTGGAGCAATGACACAACCAAATGACCGACTGACACACTCTCCCGCTTGACTGTCTCCCCTCCCATGCCAGCACCTGCGGAAACTGGTCCGGTGGCCAGTGTTGGGAGTGGGCATTATTCGGGATTAAAAAAGTAAAAGGATGCTAAAAGACAGTCAGAGGCTTGCAATGGTCATTTGAGCAAGAGGAAAAAGAGACAAAATTAAAAAAAAGATAAGGAAGCGGAATAAGAGGTACAATACTGTCGAGAAGGGAAAGGCAGCTCCCGGATTTGTTTTTAAGTTTTTAATAGATTAACTAGAATTATTCAACAAGTTTCAAAAAACTAAACATTTATACAACAATTAATCTATCTATTATTAATATTATAGAAATATATATAATTCCCTAAAGAACACCCCAAAGATTAATAATCCATAAGCCACACCTCTGACCAACACATTGCCAACACTTTTTATCGGACAATCGAAGAACCATCTGCAGGCAGTGAAAAGCCGTAAAAGACCACAAGTAACAAGCACATAATCATCTCTGATTAACATAAAAACAACATTGAAATGAAGCCGCATGGCTCATCACCAGAAGGCGGCTTGAAGGTGCCTCGAAGGCGGTGCATCCACTTGGGTATTATTCAATTACCAGCAAGAAATTGTGGTGCTGCCATTGTGGTTTCTCAAGCTTTTTACGTGCATTGACTTCCAGCAAAAAGGCAGCACCGAGAAGAAACGGCAGCTGACGGTAGTCGAATTAAACAGCAAAATGGCACGCATCTATAGACCCTCGTCTGCACCGTACCACTGCCTCATCAAAGACCCCGCTCCTCGTTCCTCGATCAACCCCTCACATTGCAATCTTATTTTTGATTTTTTCGAGCCGGAGTTGGCGCTGCATTTGGCGCTTGGCTGCCTCGACTTCGCGCCTCCAAGATCCAACGAGGCAGACAACCACACAGCCACACAAAGCCACCATTCACCAGTCACCACACCGCATGTGTTTTGGGCTATTGCGATTATTATTACTGTTGTTTAGAGGGGCTGTGATGTGTGTGTGTTTTTTGTACCTGTGCTTGTTGTTGTCTACTCTTCGGCTTGGTGGTCGCGCATTCGCTTCGTGCATTCATTCACTGGCTGGCTCCGAATTTAACTATAAAAGTGCGCGCAGGCGCTGCAGTTGGCATCATTAACCCGTTAACCGTTCAACAGTTTACAGTGGTACGGAGCGTGTAGAGTCGAAACCAATATATCATAGATCCTCCTCGATACCGATTCCAAATTGATCGTGCGGCAGACGGGATCAGTTCTCGCCCTTTAAACCGACGACCCCTTCCAACGTTCGGGGCAACTCGCGATCGAATCACAATCAGGGAATACGGTTTTCCATTCCCACCATCAAAGGATACAACTTGGCAAACATGAAGTTGATGGTATGTATTTCCAAACGAGAATCAAAGTGCACTGTGCAATAGTGGTGAAAAGGACTCAAAAAAATCCATTCAAATCGGTCAGTGAAACAGAACTCAATCGGTGGTGACCTATAAGAAAGTGAATAGTTCAGTGATATTATCCAAAGGAAAAACCCTTTCAAGGCTTAATCTTTAACGGCACTCCTTAATTCTACAGTGTACAGCGACAACGCTGGCTTTGGTCCTTCTGCTGGGCACCAGCTACGCCAACGCTGAGGGCGAGAAGAGCACTGCTGCCGAGGAGAAAAAGGCCGAGCCTGAGGCCAAGCCAGCCGAGGCTGCTGCCAGCGAAGACACCACAAAGTCCAAGCGCGGTCTGCATCACTACGAGGACTACCATCATCATCACCATCATGTGCCACACTTCCCCGTCCATGAGGAGAAGACACTGACGGTGATCAAGAAGGTGCCAGTGCCCATTCCAATTGAGAAGATTGTGCATGTTCCCGTGGAGAAGCACATCCATGTGCCCGTTAAGGTCAAGGTTCCTAAGCCCTATCCAGTGATCAAGCACATACCCTACGAAGTCAAGGAGATCGTGAAGGTGCCCTATGAAGTTCCAGCGCCATATCCAGTTGAGAAGAAGGTTCACTACGCCGTCCATGTGCCCTATGATCGCCCTGTGCCCGTAAAGGTAAACCTTAGCGAAAAATGCACCCAACTAGAGTTGAACATCTAAGCGAACGATATCGATATTCTTGTAGGTTCATGTGCCAGCACCTTACCCAGTCGAGAAGAAGGTTCATGTGCCCGTTAAGGTCCATGTGCCAGCGCCCTACCCCGTTGAGAAGATTGTTCACTACAATGTGGAGAAGCACGTGCATGTCGACAAACCGTATCCCGTCGAGAAGGTTGTCCACTATCCAGTGAAAGTGCCCGTCGATAAGCCAGTGCCCCACTACATTGACAAGCCAGTGCCCCATTATGTGGACAAGCCAGTGGCCGTGCCAGTGATCAAGAAGGTGCCAGTACCCGTCCATGTGCCCTATGATCGTCCAGTGCCAGTGCATGTCGAGAAGCCAGTGCCCTATGAGGTCAAGGTTCATGTGCCCGCCCCCTACCCAGTGATCAAGGAGGTGCCCGTTAAGCACGAGAAGGAGGTTCCGTACCCAGTGAAGATTCCCGTGGAGAAGCCCGTCCATGTTCATATCGAGCAGCACGTGCCCGAGTACCATGAGAAGCACATCAGCTACAAGGAGCCCGAGTTCCACCACAAGCACATCGAGGAGGATCACCATCACGCCCCCATCTATCACCATTCATCACACTCACATCCCATCGAGGAGCATGAGCACGAGGTGGAGCATGATTTTTCTTATCATGACTATTCTTCATATCACGGTTACTAAATTGGTGAAATGAACTCTTTCTTTCTATCTCTATCTCTCTTTTGCAGCATTGAAAAGCGCAAGCGCTCCGGTAATGAATGGAATAGCAGTCGAAACATTTCCAAACTTCCAAACTTCCAACCGACATTCCAAGTCCAGTCCCTTTCCAAAAACGATACGAAACACTACCCATACCGTACCATCCATTCCATATAATTCCCATTCCAATGATCAACTGATTAATACGAATACTTGCTATGAAGAACGTGATAAACGATGATTGAGATTCAGAGAAAATTAGACAAGAAAAGACGAACTTAGTTAGTGGTTTAACAGACCGAACCCTCTTCTAGCCCTAAGCCATAAACATACCACACAGAAACACGAGAAAGGAAATCCATCCAAACGTTGACGAAAATACCCGTGAGAAATGTACGAGAGAATTGTTAAAACGAACTTTAGTTATAGAACCTCTAAGCGACACATTTGGGCCGCACAGCCCACACAACGAGAACGAAATCGAAATCGAAATCGAAATCGAGAACAAGAACAATTAGAACCCCACTCCCTCCCCAAGACACAGTCAGACAGACACAGACACTTGGATCTCGCGGGGATCTCTCTCTCCAGGATCCAATGGATGTTGTGCTGGTGCTGTGGATTGTTGGATCGGACTGACCACCTTGGGTGCATCTTGATGTGGTTGCTGCTGCTGTTTTGTCCTCCAGCCGCGGCTCCTCCTTCTTCTGCTCTGCTCTGGTCCCACGACTCGTGCACCCGGTTCCAAGCGATCATCTACGATCATAAACGATCAGCGATCAGCGATCATTCAGTTGTGTGCAGCGTCCCAGCGTTGTAAGCGTGTGATAAGACTTCTGCTAGCGTTAAGTTTGTAGTTCGATAAGGAGACGCCTGCCAACAGCAAGCGCCTATTTAAGTCAGTTTTTAAATGAACGTATTGTATTAGTGTTTTTAAATATTTTCGCTACCTAGCTTGTAATACATACATATATAAACGTACATACATAGATGTAATTTTGCTTGTTGTGAAAAGCAAACGAAACGGATTTATAAAAAGTACTTAATTTACCAAATATTATTTTGTCTCTGTAAAAACAAACAAAAATTCTCATACTAAATGAAGCTGATGAACGTTACACAATAAAACGATAAAACCAAGTGTTAAAAACGAATCGATTTTTTATCTAATTATTTTCTTACTTGCATTAGCAAACCAACAAATCGAATTTTTACCCCAATCAAACATATACATACAAGCACATGACAGCAGTGGTTAAGGTTTGAGAGGAACCACCCAAGAGTAGAGTTTACTTTCTATTCCGAATTTCAGTAAGTTTCTTGATAATTATCAATTCACATTCATTAATTGTCAGTCATTTCGAGTGCGGTAAAAATGCTTCAAATACTTGAAGTTTGTTTTGTTAATATGTGCAAAACATTGAGTTGAAACATAAATACATAAAGCAACCATATAATAAAAGTTCAAAATTGACAAATACTTTCCTCGGAATTTCTAACAATCTCTGTACTCCTGCTCTCGTTTTAATATATCCCGGACTAACTGCATAGCCCAACTATCTAACATCCCCAGTGAACACAATTAAACCATGTCTAGTCATAAAATCTTTGCCCTGTACTGGTACTCATAACCGATGGAACAATTAGAGTTGCATAAATTAAACTGGGATACACAGTTTTATCCTATCCCTGATAATTGTTTGGGTTGGGAGGCATAATTCACTTTCTAGTCCCACACACATTTAGCAAATCCACTTCACTGGCCCACAAGCAACCAAGCATGGCAGACGAAGAGCCAAAATCAAGTCGTTCACCCATTCATTGCCCATAAATGTCTTATCTAATTTCCAAATGAGGTAAACATCGCCTTGCATCCATAATTGCATATTCAAAGTGTCTCGCCCACCGACAGACAGGCAGCCAGCCAGCCAGGAGGCAGGAGGCAGGAGTAGTAGTGAAGGAGGTACCAGAGAGACAGTTAAACATGTTTATTACATTTTCCACACCAAACTCGTACGTATCATTTCGCTTTTCATACCCACAGCCACAGCCACAGCCAATGGCCAGAGTTAGTCGACTTTGGCTGTGGCTTCGACCATCCATTTCCTAGCGTTTACTCTGCGGTGTGGGCATTACTTTTTATTAGCACCAGCAGTGTGCTGTTTTGCTTTTGCTCGAGCTTTAATGCACCACTGCTCGAATATACGTATGTATTTGTATGGGTATGCTCTTTTTTTAGTGCGGTTTTACTGCCTATGACCGACCCGGCTTGTTGCATCGACCACAGACCACAGAGATTGGGTTTCAATTTGCATTTTCGGCTTCATTGAAGCCGCTGCAGTTTTGCAGAGTGGGCTAAATAAAGTGGAACATGAATTTATCACGTTTTTGCACAGTCGGTTTGTAGGACATGTGCTGCTAACCGATATTTGAGCATTTGAACCGCCTCGACCAGCTGGAGCAACATGCAGAAGTAAAGGAAAAACCATCTAGTCGAGAGCCATGGCACTGCTCCGCTTTTATTACCATATTGAGGCGAACTCTTTCGCCGCGGCCAGTTGTTTCTGGTAGCTTTTGTTTATGTAACCGTAGCGTTTGCAGTTTATTGATTATGCAATAAGTAATCGCCAACACACAATGACTGAACTGTTGCCGTAATCCTTCGTACCGTCCCGTTACCGCCTGGTACCCCGTGCACAGAAGTGTCAGAAGAATGGCTGCAATAAAAATCTGTCTAATGGCTGTGGTAGAGAACTAGACTGTCAGTTAATTAAACTTCACTTTAAATAGAGTGCAGATTTAAAACGGATATCTGAGTGGCATTCCGAATGAGTTCTGAGGCCAATATCATCGTCATGGGAGAACAAAAAACCAATGGAAAACAGTTTTGAAGGAACCGCAATAATGTCAAAGCCACAGCGCAAAATGTAAACCTTAAACACTGTAACATGCATATATGTATCTATTATATCTCTCGGACAGCATCCCAAGAGCCATAGCTTTAAACAAATTCAAATTAACAAACAACCATTGACAGCGCCACTTGCAGATTGCATTCGAGACATTTATAGTTTGAATGGGTCAAATGGAGCGGCATTTGGGCACTCAGCACTCGGCACCCAGGCACAGACCTGCACAGTTGATGGACATATCGTGTTTTGTCTAGATTTTCGCAATAGTCTTTCGTCTTGGTCTATTCAAATGACGGCCAGCCGAAACCCGGCTGAGTCCCGCTTGGGTCGGCGGCAGCAGCCAAGTGGAAAGTGAATGCGGGAAACATTGCAGACATGTGAGTTTTCAGCTTTAGTTTCATTTTCTTTTTCCACACACACACACACGTATGAGTATGAGTGAGCTTGAGCTGCTGGTCATTATGTGACGTTAGTGGGCCAACTCCATGGCCGGTTCGACGATCGCAGCAATCGCAGAGCGTAATAGCCGGCAATTTGACGGAAAATGTTTGCAATCGTGTGTGAATTGTAATCAGCAAATAGCAAAAATTAATAACATGCCACAGTCGGGTCTTAATTGCCCTGGTTATGTGGCAAATGATTAAATAAGAGAAATGTTTGCCAAATAATTATGCCAGTCAGGGTTTGGTATGGTTAGCGAAATGCAAAGAACTCTTTCAGCACTTACTTGATGTATGGAATATTTGCCGGTATGTGGTATTTGGCACCCAAGTCAAAGTCCTTCTCTGAGCGTAAAACAGGTGGCTTGATGCCCGAATACTTTTCACTGAGAGTGGGGAGAAAATTCATATAAATGTGGGATACTTTCCAAGTTGCTTCACACACTCACCGCATGTTCCAGTAGTGGCAGTTCATCGTTCGCTTGTTCGCATTCCCGCTGAAGATGTCGTAGCGCCAGTTATCCAAGGACAAAGCAAAGGGTAGAAAGGCCACCTAGAAAATCATTTCATCATCATATTGCAGTTCAAACAGGATCATCTGTCGTCTTACCTTATCTATTGCCATGGTAAAGAGGTAGTTGATGTCGTAGCTAGACTCATCCAGGGATCGTTGGAGCAGGCCCAATGTCTGCAAGTGCTTTGGCGTGGACACGGACAGCCCAATGGCATCGCCCACAGCCTGATGGAAGGCCGGATTGGCGCCGTTCCGGAAGATCTTGGGCAGATGGCGGTACTGAAGGAAGTACTGAATGTGGGCCATCTCGTGGTGCACGCTGATCAGACTACGCTGGTTGATGTCGGTGCAGATTTTGACACGGAAATCGTGACGATTGCAGAAATCCCAGGCCGAGGGTTCACAGAGCACTCTTCTGTCCAGCGGCTGCTCCAGCACAGAGTTCTGATAGAACTCCGGACCAACGGCGGACATGTTGATGGAGGTGAAGAACTCCTCGGCCAGCTGGAACATCAGCTGCGGGGTGTATCCCTGCTCCACCATGCGGGGTGTGACATCAATTAGCTTGCGTCCTGGATACGGTATGAGTATGTCGAGGACATTCGACCACGACTGCCCAAACATGTTGCCCAGAATGTGAGACGGAATGGGCGCTATGCGGTTAATGCGATCCGGTCCATAGTAATCCCTGAGCTTCCTTCGCACATACGCGTGCAGAGCCTCATACAGCGGTCGGATTTGCTCCCACACAATGTCCATGTCCTGGCGAAAGTTCCCCGACTCGTAGGCCAGATACCAGTACTCGCCACCATTGGTTACATCTACAAAGGAAGATCTATAAGTGGGAGACTAGGAGAGTGTAAATTTCAAGCTCACTATTCACATAGGCCACCTCCTGCATTACGTCAATGAGCTGCTCGTAGTCGTCGCGCATGCCGCGTCCTGCTTTTCGGTGATACTCCACCCACGTGTGCTGTAGCTCATCCCAGTCCCTGCTCTTGGCCATGATGTCCTTGAGGTGCGGTATATAGTGCAGATCGCACTGAAACGGCTGCTGATAGGCGCAAACACTGGCGCTGTTGTACAGAAAGAGCATTTCATTCAACAGCCGATTGTACTATGGAAACAAGAGCTTAAAAAAATGTCAATCGTTGGATAAATGCGTGCAGATCTCACCCTATCCAAAACATCCAAGGGTAGAGCGTTGGGCCCAACTTCAGACTGCAGCATCAATTGCCTGTAGAGGCGACGATCAAAGATGAGGTCCTTGTTGATGCGCTTCGACTGCTCTGCCGTGATACGCTGGAATTCCACATAGCGTTGTTGAGCATTGAGCTGGTTAATTTGGAGAATGAATTAAGGATTAGACATCACTTGAAAGAAGACTCTCTTCATAAAAATAATGCATAAGGGCCCCTCCAGCACCGCTTAGTAAATTCTCGTAAAACTGTTTACGCTTGCAAAAAACTCTCAGACTACGAGTACAACTCTTTGACATTGGCATGTCTGCCTGGGAATCTGACAAGGCAAGGCGACCTTCAGAACGCGACTTTTCTGTCTTTGCTGTGTGTGTGTATCTTTGGCATGTAAAAAAAACTGCGAGCCACATGGGAAAAAGGTGCACCACCACCACAACAACCATGAAGATCGCGTGCCATTCGACTATTATTACGGGTAAGAGTACGAGATATGTTTTTGCTTTTCACTCACCGCTTCCGTTTGTGTAAAATCGTTTACGTTTGTCTCGAAATTCCACTGGGCCGCCACGTTTGCCGTGCACTCCAGGGAGCCCTTCTGATCGGTCTCCACCAAGAGGTTGCGCAGCTTCTCGAGCTCCTGCTGGTAGCGACGATCCTGCTGGTAGCGCTGACGCTCCTGGTAACCCTGATTGAGGTTGAAGCGATCCTGATTGGACAGGAATGGGTTCTCGAAACGATTGCGATTGTTCACGAACTCCACATTGGGATTGTTATGATAGTTGTACTGATCATTGGAGTTGGGGTTTGGGTTAAAGTTTCTATTTCCTGGCGAGGAGTAGGGAGCGTCCGCGTATCGGCCATCGTTGCCAGCGCTTCGATCGGTGGTGCTGGATATCGGGCCGTAGTTGTGATTGGCATACTGATTAGCATCCCCACTGAAGGGTGAGTCAGCGCGGTCGCTGAAGTTCACACCGGGCGTGGGGTAGGCATAGCCGCCAATCCTCATGCGCTCGTCATAGGTCTGGCCGTACTGCAAGCGAGAGATCACCGGGTTAATGGGCATACCAATGAGCTAAACCAATACACAAAAACACACACCCTAAAGTCATCAGATCCATCATCCGAGCTGCCCGCGCTGCCTCCGCCGCCGCCGCCGCCGCCTTCGTCTGCATAGGGCGGCCCATAGCGTTGGTCGCGATTTCGATCTGCCCTCAGCTGGGCGGGCGTTGTGGCCACATTTGGGGTGTAGCCATTGTAGAAGATCTCCGGCTGAGGTGTAGGCAGATTGAGTTGTGGACTGGCCCAGGCTAGGCCAAGGCAAAGCCAGAAACAAAGACAAACGCCGTACATTATGCTTATCCTAAGATCTATATTTAACACTGCCAAGGTCGGCCTCTGACAGCTCACTTATTAAATCTCTTTCACAAACAATTAACTACTTTAATTGCAACTCCCAAGACCACGCCTGTGGGAGCTCAGAGAACTTCACTGATCTGTGCGACACACACAATAAATAACTTTCACTCTTGAAGAAGCTTTTATGAGAATTCTTCTCTCCCTTTCACTGAGCACTAGATCGGGAATCGTCCGATTTATCCGGGTATCTCTTTTTTTTTTACCGTACTCGTACCACCCTCGTAACGTCAGGGAACGCGTCTAAAACTCTACTGAATAGACACGGTAAGAATATTATTCGAAATTACTTTGCTACTTTTTTTTTCCAACTCGAAAATGAATTCAAATTTGAGCGCAGTCCCAGCTGCAGTTAGCGTCGCTGCCGGCGCTGTCGTCAGATGTTTCTATATGTATATATTTTCGTGTGAGATAATCGCAATTAGCACTGGGACAGCACCCCCAACCACTACACGTACCATCAAATCATCCATAAGCTTGGGAACAACAATGAGGCACCTGTATGCGTGCCTGTGTGTGTTTTTTGCATGCATGTTGGAGGGAGGGTGAGGGCACTTATCAGTCGAAAAGCGAAGCTTAACCGCATAATACTAGTACTCATGAGAGAGACTGTGAGAAAGTACATACAAATTGAGTGGGTTGCCGCTGCTGTTGCTGTTGCTGCTGGCGACAAGTGCACAAAGTCACTCAACGTGAGTCGCTGGGTTATCTGTGCTAAATAAGCTAACTGCAGCTGAGACCCACATTGAGCAACGCTGGACAACATGAGTAAGTCACCCCCATCAAAGTTAGCACTAATCTTCCCCTGCATGCAAATCAGTGACCCGAAGAGCGAGGCAAATTTTGTTGCCTCAACTGTTGGCTGGTGGCTGGTGGCTGGTGCTGATGTTGCGCATGCGTTACACAAGGCAGCGCCACCCGCGTTTTTGGAATTTTGTGATTGTCGCTCTTGACCCAGCGATAGGTGGAAAAAGTGTAGCATGTATTTTTGTATGCTAGAGCTGATGCGCTTGGCGATTACCAAGACATCCATTAAACTCCAAATAATAAGTCCCTTTTTGTATTTTATGGCTAAAGTCGGTCCAGATTCTATTTTAAAGCTTACAGAATTAAATTACAGAGCTATTCAAATGTAATTGAATTATTATTATTATTCTGACTTATATATGCATAAAGTTTGCTTGGGAATGCGGAATATTTTCAGTCACTCTTGACCCAGCGATTTGTAAACAAACTTCTGACTCACAGAAGATGCACAAAGGCAGCCCAGGAAACATGTAGATGAGATACGAGGAGAGAGCCATAGAGTCCATAGAGGTGATAACTGGGGCTTCATGACTGGCCAGGTAATGAGTTGGCACGCTGATTGATTGCTATCCCAGTGGCATACAGAGTGGAGACACATATGATTCAGCCTGTAATTAGATTGGGATCTGCAAAGTCTATCTGTCGCGGATATGAGCTCATAAATATTAGCCAGATTTATGATGTGGTTGGCTGCTCAGAATTATATATTCTTACCTGGAACGTAGTCACTTTTTTGGTGGAAAAAAGCTAATTAAGAGTCAAGGTCAGGCATGTTTCATCTGCCAACTCCGCGTCTATGCCAGATCTTACAAAAATACTGGACCAGTCGGAACCGTGGGAAAATAGTAAAGCTGATTGGCTGTCAACTGTCTATAAATAATGAATTTACACGAATGAATAATTAGTGTAACTCAATACGCCCGGCAATTGGAAGAGCGCTTAGAATGACGCACTCCAAGCTCGTACCTGCAGTTGAATCTTTTATTTTTATTTCTTAACTATAGTTATTTGCTCGGCTCTAATGAGTTGCTGTCGAGCGAAGAGCCTCCGACAGTCATCATAATCAAGTGCATTTTAATTATAGTTCCACGCCCGTGTTTCGCCTTTGTTTTAGATTCATTCCGGTATCTCTCCTAGACAATGCTGTGCTCTATGTGCGAATATTTACCGAGAAATTCCAGATTTTGCGATCGGATTCTTCATTTGAATTGGCGGCTTTTCATAGCCATCGCATCTGACTTGGAAATTGGGAAAATCATAGCCTTCCCTCTCCCGTTTCCTACTGAACTTCGCCCTCTCGACACTCGATCCGGGACTGCCAGTAGTTTTCAGCCACTCCTTCATCACGTCGATCTCGTGGCGCCGCCCCTCCATGTAGCCCCTGACGGTGCCTTTTGCCGTGTTCATGCACCAGCCCCGAAGTCCCAGGGTCTTGGCCTTCATCATGAAAATAAACACCTTGGACCCTGCCATATACCTCGAACTGACACGAGAAGACGCCGTCGGTAAGCATTGGGTTTTGCTATTGGGCTGCCACGGCAAGGCATTTAATTTGGAATTTTTGTTTTCCCTGGAACTCCCCTTGGAAATTTCATTTGGATTTTGAGTATAAATGTGATTCTAAAAAGAAAGCAAGGCAAGTTCTGACTTCTAATAAAACTTTTTATGATTCCTTCTCCTAGATTTTGAACTTAAGATTAGATTCGGTTTCTGCAGAGCTGATCCAATTTGAATTAAAATTAGTTATTCGATTGATTAGATAGTTCGAGGACTCACATTCACCTTTGTTCATATTCAGCCAATCTTCTTCCAACATTCGTTTTTCTTACAATTTGATATTTGAAAATCTTGTGACATGCCCTTATCTACATTTACATGATTTGCCATGAATTGTACTATACAATAATGGGCATACTTTCAGGCGGAGATGGAAGTTCCCGTTTACCAGGTGCACAAAATATTAAGACCAACCATCATATGCCCAACCCACATCCAGACCTTTGAGCTGATTCTGCTGCACCAACCAATCGTGTAGCGGCTTGAAGTAGGTCAACAACCCATCAATATTGACTTCAGGCTCACCAGCCATCTCCTGTAGCACACCGCTGTAGGGCACGGATGAGCCCAATGAAATGGCTCGCTGCAGACTGGCACCGATCTGGCGCTGGTCAGAGAGATCGCAGAGATCCAAAGCCTTCCTCGGGTTATCCTTTTCAAACTGCTGCGTCTTTGTGCAGTAATGTTTGAGCAGCTGGAACTGCAAAACGATGCTCAAGATATTGCTGAAATGGAAGAATGTTTAAGATTAGATCAGCTAGATTGTCCACATGGGGATTCAACCTGAAATACTGATCATCCACTTCCATGAGCATCTTGGCAGGGACATCAAATTGTTCGTTGGTCCGCTTTCGAGGGGCTGCCGCTCCCGTATAGTGTTCCGTCAGTCGCCAGTAGGCCTCATTGTCGTCCGCTCTGATGTGTCCACTGAGCACCTCCACGCGGTAGCGATCGAGGACATAGAAGACGGGAAGCAGAAAGACCACGCGCAGGCCCTGCACATACAAACGGTTGAGTCGAGCGGGCAGCTCGAGCCACTTACCCTCCTGCAGCAGGCCCAACTTCTGGAGGTAGCGAGGAGAGCTGGCTGCCAAGGAGAAGCACTTGCCAATGGCATCGCTGAAGTTGGGAAAAGGTTCATCCCGTAACAGGGTTGGCTGGCCGGAGGCTGCTCGATAATAGTAAAGATCACTCTGAGCCTCAAACATATTGAAGAAACGCTCCTCGTCATTCAAAGGACAGTAGGTTAAGTTGGTTCTGGGCAGTGTGTAATACCGCCAGACCTTGTGCCAGCAACGATCGTCATCGTCTGCAGCCACGGACTGAGCATTTGTCCAAAGGTCGCTGGAACATATCAGAGAGCTTAGAGGAATATTTTGTTACAGCATAATCTGTGGTAGTGGCATTACCTTTCCAGCAGTGGCAGACCAAGACCCCTAAAGTACTCAGCCACATTCCAGAACACTCGCTGAGTGGTGCTTAAGCCGCGACGATGCAGATCCTGGGTAATATTTGCCAGCCCCGTTTCGGGTGAGGGTAAGTCCACATACCACTCGGCACGCACCCGTCTAAAGGCGTTTCCTATGAAAACCTCAGCCAGATGCTGTGGATAGGGTTTGCCCCGGGGCACCAGCCGTTCTCCGTGCATCTTTCTCAAGGAACCCCTGACATGAGCGTGAAACTGAAGGAATAACGGCCTCAGCCCAGCCATCAGTCTATCCAGCAATGCCAAGCTCTGCGTTCCACTCTTCTCCAGCGATCGGAACCAATAATCCTCGGCACGAGGATATCCATTGACCTGGGCGGTCTTCTTATACAGCTCCATAAAGGCCACAAACGGACCCCGGGTGGCCAATCCCGTGCGCTGGCGCCACTCAAACCAGTAATACTCGATCTCATCCAGGTCACGGCTCTGCTGAACAATTGCCTGAACCTCTGGTATCAGCCGTAGAGTGCAATTCCCTGGCTGCTTATAAGCGCAAAGTTTGACATTGCGGTAGCTGTCGCCCATGCTGGAGGCCATCGCATAGACTTGGCTTAGCTCCATGGCATTCAAGGCCTCGTAGCCCAGCTGTGGCATCCTTGCCAGTTGCCTCTTCTGGCTGGCATCTCCCAGCTGCAAGCGCTTGAACTTTGCCGCCCGGCGTGTCAAGGTTTTCACGTAGTTCAACAGTTTTTCGTCGGCTATTTCTAACTCGAGGAGCGCCACAACATCGTTGGGTCCGCGCAACTCGCTCTGCAACTGTGCCAAGACCGACTGATCATAGATGGCGGCTAGTTGCTGATTGGCAGCGGCCAGGAAGTCAGCCAAAGTAGGATCAGGAGAGGCAACAGCCTGGACAAAGCCACAAATGGCCTAAATGGAAGAGGTTCAAGCATTTTGAGGCAGAAATTTCAGCGCTTGAACTCACCCAAACCAGCAGCAACTTCCACATAACTCACACACTTTCTACTCTTACAAATTCACTTTCGCAACTCATTTAAATTCCCGTCTCGTATCCGAATCTTTTGCACACCTTTCCAGACGTTCTGCGCAGGCGAAGCGCTCTATAGAAACTGACGAACGGAGGCCAACGACAGAAGCCATGGCCAGAAGCTAAAACAGCTGCTTGCCTGAGCACCCAGTGGCCAATTTGTAATTGTAATCAAGTGGAGCATACTCTCAAAGCGGGTATGACACTCTCTGGGCTAGTTAGAGGAAATTGCAATTACATTTTAGGCAAATATCATGCCCAACCCAAGCGATATATACACCTTAAATATTTGTACAACTCTCAAGAACTCGTTTGTGTAATTAATTTCAAACTGGTCAAGCAATTAGAAACTTTATTGAGCAATGAACTGTGTGAGAACAAATTAAGAGGCCACACATTCTGAAATTCAAGAAAATTAATTAGTTCGGAACTGCTGGAACCTGTAATATATAACTTACTATCTGAAGCAGTCCAGCCAATGTGCACACTGTTCTTGATATTCTCAGCCTCCAGCCAGACGCGTAGAGGCTCAAAGTATTCGGCAATGGCCTTGCCAGTCATGACGCGCTCCCCGTTAAAGGCCTCCAGTGCATCGGGCCAGGGTTTCGAGGCACCCAGAGAGAGCATGTTGCTGTGGAGTGAACCAAAGATTGTCACAATGGAAAACAAACTTATTTTGGATGCAGAAACTCACTGGAAGGCTGCGCCTGCTGCTGCACTGCCGTAGATGTCACAGTTGTCCAGTGGCAACTCCGGATTGTTGGCATCGTATTGACCAGCCTTGATGCAGGCGGACTTGTAGAACTGGAACTGAATGATGAAGGAGACCAAGTACCTCAGATATTCGACATCCGCAGAGACGTGATATTTGGCCGGAGGATCAAAGTCCTTCTCGCTGCGCACCACTGGAGGCTCGATGCCGGAGTACTGTTCACGCAGCTTCCAGAACTCACAGTTCCAGTTGGCCTTCTCGACCTCACCGCGGAACAGCGCCCAACGATACTTGTCCATGGTGAAGGCGAACGGCAGGAACACGATCTTATCCAGAGCGGTGAGGAAGAGCTGGTTTATGCGGGCCTCATCGTCGCGCACATAATTCGACAGCAGTCCGATCTTCTCCAGATGCTTGGGCGTCGACACGGACAGGGAGAGCACATCCCCAACGGCTTCATGGAAGCCAGGATTAGCCCCGGTGCGATAGATGAAGGGCAGATGTTGATACTGCAGGAAATACTGAATGTGTCCCAGCTCATGGTGGACGGTGAAGAGCTGGTCCTGGGTGACGCGGGTGCACTGCTTGATGCGAACATCATCCTGGAGGTAAAAGTCCCACGCACTGGCATGGCAGATCAAGTCGCGACCATCCGTTGGCTTCTCAATAATCGACTTGTCCCAGAAATCCCTATGGGGGGAAAGGATTGTCATTGATTTGGATCGAAAATCATGGAAAATCTTCAACTTACTGCGGCAGCTTGGTGAGGTTCATGGAGGTGAAAAAGTCATCGCCCATTTGGAACATTTTGAGGGCGGTGAACCCTTGCTTCTCCATCTCTTCGCTGACATCGACCAGTGGCTTCTCGGGGAAGGGAGACACAATGTCGGCAATCTCGGACCATTGCTGTGCCCACATGTTACCCAGCAGATGCATGGGAATGGGTCCGTTCTCAGAGACCACCTCGTTGCCATAATACTTCCTCAGGCGATAGCGCACGTAGCCATGGATCTGCTCATAGAGCGGACGGATCTCGGCGAATATGTCATCCAGTTGCTTTTCGAAGGTGGCGTCCTCGTACTCGTCCAGCCAGAGCTCGGCACCAGAGGTGAAGTCTGAGGGGGAAAGGGAACAATTGTGAAAGGGATTCCCGAAACTCATTTCACTCACTATTCAGTTTTGCAGCCTTGGTGTTCAGCTCCACGTAGCGCTCGAAATTGGGTCGCACGGCCGTGCCTGCCTTGTCGTAGAACTCGCGCCAATAGTACTTGAGCTCCTCGTGATCGCGGCTCTTGCTTATGATCTCCTCTATATCTGGATCCAGGGCCAGATCACACTTCGTCTTGTCCTTGTAGTCGCACACCTTTACCTTGGCAAAGTTTGACTCCATGGCGGAAATCGTTTGCAGGAAATCGGCGTACTCCGCCTCGGGCAGGGCGGCATATCCCAGCTTGGACAGCGACTTGAACTGTCTCTTGATATCCTCCGATTGGTAGCTGCGCCACTGGAACTTCTGTATGTCGCTGGACACCTCCTTCATGAATTTTGCCAACTCCGCAGAGATTTCATTTTTTTTCTTTTCGTTCTCATCGGTGAGGTCGGAGGCATAGGCCCAGGCGGCCTCTGTCTCCACATTGGTGCGCTTGGCCAGCTCCTTGTTTAAATTCTCCAAATACTCCTTGGCCTGTATCTCTTCCTTCACCAGGGCTTGGGTGAGCTAACAAGATATCATGAACTTAAAGAATAATTCCATATGTTGTGATTTTCAAACTCACCGCCAACGTAGCCAGTAGGGCCACCAGAAACACTTTCATTTTGTCCTACAAAGCGCTCGCCTATACAAATTAAGTCAACATTTTGTTATTAGCTTAGATTATAATCGATTCCAGAGGTGACGTACGATCACAGAACCCAGCTGTACGAATCGTCAGAGTGTCTGAGCGGCAATGTCTTTCCCCGTAATTAATTAAAGTGCCTCTGGGGTCAACATGTGTACATGTTTGTGTACTCTCTCTACTGTGTATATAATGTACAATTCCTGAGTGGAACAGATTCTCTACGCTACTTCAAATGAGCAATTCGCTTGGCAAATATCACCGCGATAGCAAATCGCAATTGATAGTAGATTAGTTTCAGTTACAAAATCAATTTACGCCCGACAAAAGAAATGAAATTAGTGTGAAATTATGAAAGCAATTGGCGGTGAAGTTCTAAAGTAAACTTTTCGTACAACTGATGTATTATAATTCGTTTCGCTTCACAGCTTTTAATATGAGTTTCTGGGCGAGGCGTGTAATTTTCCGCTCTAAAGTGGAGTAAACTACAAAGGAAGAACCGATGACTCTATAATCTATAACAAATACACAGACTGCATTGCCCTTTCTGCAGGGCTACGATGGGAAAGAGCCCTAAACCAACATACGAACGATCCAAAGAAAATATCATAAATAGGCCCGATAAGGGGTCTAACTACTGCAAAAGTGTGTGAGGTATTCTTGGATTTATGATCATGACTTTTAGTAAATATTGTACGAGCCGTGTATTGGCTGATCCAGATAAGATTGGATCTAGATTATGAGTAGTGGAAATGGGAATTTATGGTAGAAATACCATCAAACGAAGCCCAATAACTTGAGCAAGTAATTATCAACTAATTAATCACCATATTACCATCGTAATTCAATTAATTGGCCACAATTTTGATCACTATTTGCAAGGGCGAATGCCCAATTGAATAAGAGAAACTTACGTTCTGAGCGTGTTCGTGATGTGCCAAACGAGTGCCGCCGAAACCAAACTGAACTTGACCAGCCCGCAAACGAACTCAAAATGAAAATGTTTGGATGACATTGCGTCGGTTTTATAGCCTCGCCACGAACGGCTGGCTATCTTAATCGGCCGGCCGAACCATTATAAACTTAAGCCCAGTCCGAGCCGATCGAAGCGCATCGCATGCGTCGCTGAACGACGTGACCGAAGCCAATCAACCGACCGGCCGTCTCAGAGAGAAACATAAAGATAGATACAGATGTAAATTTGTATGAGCGAGCATTACTTATTCTAAATGTGAGCGCAGCGCACCCAAGCCGCGATTCTCTCGGGAGATACGAAGCTCAGCCTCAGTCTCAGTCTCAGTTTCAGTTTCAACTGCCGCGCGGCTCATTAATATGCCTGACACATTTCTTCGCTGGCCCCCTAATTAGCAAATATCGAAGGAGGATATAAAAAAGAGAGAAGCAAAAGCAAGCCAAGGTGATAATTTGTAATTTGAACAGAATAAAAAATAACCCTAAATCATTTTTGGCACTTTGGCCTGCTGATGGCAATTATTACTTGGGCGTGTCGAATGTACTTTCGATATTTCACTTATCTGTTGACGCAGCGGATTAGTTCGTGAAACATTTTAGCGGGTGGTTCCAGCTAATGCGTTTGTCAGTGCAGGAGGTACAGATGGGTCGACAAACTGAGGGGCTCGCGCACACCAAAGCTGAAAGCAACTTGGCTTATCTAAGGTAAGCTTTATAAGCTCTCAGCACAGCTCCAGCTACTTTCCACTGCAGTTATTCTAATCTCTTTCTTGAAGAATATTTAAGCTCTTTCCACTCCACACTTTCTGACTGTTTTTTCACCGCAAACAGGCAGCTCTGCCATGGGAACAATTGGTCTTCATTCTGGCTACTTCAAAGTTGTGGAAGCCTAGTTTGGAATTTTTTGCTCTCTTTTTATGGTTTTCGCTAGGTTATTTATCCGACTAGTTCTGGCCTTTTTCACATGCCGAATACACAACAATTTTCCTTTCCTTTCTCACTTTCTAAAATCCGGCTTACCCTTAACTGATTGGAACTTCAAAGCCTTGCTATAAAATTGTTTGAAATATTAATTTTTGTTGCTCACCCACACACCTGCCACTTAGAACGGACGACAATAAAAAAAACCTAAGTCAATTTTTCTTGGAACCAAGTTTGTTACGTGAGTGTAGCTTTTTTCGAAATAATTATTTGTTGTATTCAAATTCATATATGGAACATTTGAAAATCGCGCGCACTTATCGATATATGTACATACGTACAATATGGCATCGATTAGTAAAACATGCGTTTGCCAACACCAAGTATTTCCTGAGAGACGTTACAAACTATACAATATATAGATGTGAAAGTTCAACAAGCGAAACGTCACCCCAGGCAGCTGCAGAAAATGTACAGATACCGAGAATGTACATATCTAGAATCTAGATCGATAGTACATAAAAAAGTACATATACGAAAAGGTTAAAAGCATGTCAGTCTAAAGCAAAGTCATTGTCATTGTAGGCTTTCCGCTGGAAACTAGGCCACCAGCCTTATGTGCCTTGCACTTACACCTACACTTACACATGAATCCATGAAATGATATCGCAATGCATTATACAATTTGTTTAACTCTTACACACAATCACTTTACCTAAGCCTAATTTTGTTTAAATTGCCCGCCCTCATTAACAATCATCGATAACAACACACATCAACAAACATCGACAGCAACACAACGAACATACCCTTTTCAAGAAAATATCGACAGCCCATAATCGAACTGAAGTACCTACAGTGCTGCCAACTCTTTGGGTCATAAAAAAGCTAAATTATCTTTGAAAAGAGCTGGAAATATCCAGACAATTTTGATGGAAGCTAAAAAAACGAAGCTCAAAAATAAAATCGTTCTTTTAACAGCATAATCTCGCAATCTATAATTCCCCAAACCCGCTATTCTACAATTTATTCCGCACTTGGATATTGTAAACGCTAGATCTAGTTAGAAAAAAGCTAAATTGGCAACACTGAGTACCTGGTCAATGCGGATTCATCGTCGTGCGATTAATATCACCAAACACAAAGAAAAGCAAAATTACAGATACGCGCTCATAAAACAACCCAAAACTGATAAAAGGTAATGCAGATCATGCAGGTAAACAGCTTATCGACTACCTGAATGCACGCAGGTGGGTGGTGCATGGACTATTTCGTCACCTCTGAAATACCAGTGCAGCAGAAGCAAAAGCAGCAGCGACCAGCAGCCCAAGAAAAGCAAGCAACACCGTGTTTAATTGATTATTCAATAAAACACCATCAACGAAGCTGCGCGTGTATGTGTGTGCGTCATCATTTGACGCAAAAAAACAACAACAAACAAACGTAAAAAGAAATTTCATTTGAACAACAATTCGTCAGCAAAAAAAGAGAATACGGGGGAATTTCGAGAAACAGATGGAAAAAAGACCGAACCATACACGGATACGCACATTTTGTACGCTCACACGCTAGAATAGTTGTCGCAGAGAAAATTTGTGTATTTTGTGGTCACGTCACGTGTGCGCAGAACTAAAATATTGCACTCGCTTTCTTCCGCAGAATTTTCGTTGGTCCGATATGGAGGCGACACTTAGCTCTGGCGGCTCGAACGCCTCCAGCGAGTGCGCCATAGAGGCGGGAACCACACGCAGCCGCTGCCTAGAGCCTGCGTTCAACAGCAACGGGCACTGCGGCAACGGCAATGGCAACGGTGCCGCCCTGCTTACCCAGGAGGTGAAGGATTTGTACAAGTAAGTTATTTTTACTCGTACCAGAGAGTTAACCGAAAGTAATGTGGTTGCTCTGCATAGATCGCTGTACACTGCCTCGAAGCAACTGGATGAGGCGAAGAAAAATGTGCAAAGCGTGGAGCAACTGTTCCAGCACGAGATCGAGGAGAAGCGCTCGCTGCTGGTAAACCTGTGCAAGCAAATCATTTTCAAGGATTACCAATCGGTGGGCAAGAAAATCCGAGAGGTGATGTGGCGACGCGGATATTATGAGTTCATAGCATTCGTCAAGAAGAACTGGCACAAGCAAGGCGTGGACGCAGCCACTGCGCAGGAGAATATGCAGAAGCTGGAGCGCTTTCTCTGCGCGGGAATTTTCAACTACAAACGTTTGTCCTCCAAGATGGAGGAGATCTATGACTTGGATCTGAAGTATCTCATCGACTTCTCCATCATAAGCGATGGCTACATCAGCGACATGATAGGGGAGCCCAAGGAGTCGACGAACTCCTGCACACAAGCCGTGGACAAGAGTCTGGAGGCTGTGTCCTTTGCCCTGGACACCATTCACTCATCGTTGCTGAGCCTGGGCGACCTTCATCGCTATTTTCTTGACTTTCGCATCGACAGTAAGCTGAGCATCAGCAAGGAACAGGTGGCCAAGTACTACCTAGAGGCATTTAAGCTTAACCCGGCCATCGGCATGGCCCAAAACCAGCTCGGCACTCTGTACTACGGTCAGAACTACGATCTGGACTCCACCTACCATTACCTGTACTCGCTGGTCTGCATCATACCCTTCGAGCTGAGCGAGAACAATCTGAATAAGCTCTTCGCCAAGCACACCGAGTACTTGGAGCAAATGGACCCAAACAAGCTCGACTTCAACATTGAGGACTTCTTCGCCCGATTCTATCTGATTGTGGATATTTTCTTCTTCGACAAAGAGGTGCCCGACTTTAATGCCCTCTGTCACTGTGTGCTGATTGATCTGCGCAAGATTCTGTGCTCGCAGCAGCTGCGCATGCCGGAGCCGAGCATTTACAAGATCATTTCGATTTTGTTCTTCTGCCTTTCCAAGCTCAAGATGATCAACTCGCCCAAGGTATACTCTTTGCATGCCTTTCTGGTGGCCGCCTGCTCGGATCTGATGGACGCCTGCATTGTCAGCATTGAGCAGACGATTCTGGCCCGCTCGGCGGACAACGAACAGTTCCAGGCGGACTACGAGAAGCGATTCGAGGAGTTTGACACGCTGGTCCGCAAGTCCCGCAACGAATACAAGAACTGGCTGGCCGCTGTTGGGGAATGCGAGCGCAAGGACAAGAAGCTGATGCCCCGACCCCACTCCCTCAAGGATTTCAGCTCCGATTCGCGCGACAGTCAGCGCTCCGTTGACGATGCAAAGACACAGGAGACGGGCGATGGCGAGAAGAACGTTGAGCCCATCTCGACTCGCTCCAGTGACGAGGCCAAGGAGAGCGATCTGAAGACGCCCCTCTCCTGCAAGAGCAAGCGGCGTGGCATGCGCCTGCGACGACGTCGTCGCAAGATGGCCCAGTCGGACGATAGCTCCTGCTACGACACTGAGAGCGACATGGACACGGACTTTTACAGCGACGAGGAGGACTATACAGACCTCAGCTCCAACTTTGACACTGACTTTAGCGACATAGATGCAGCCGACCCGGGTGAACCGTGTGCCGAGGATCCATATGAGACAGGTGAGCTCTTAATCTTCTTCGGTCGAGACCCAACTAATACTCCAATTCTCCCACAGCAGCATCTTACAGCAAGAAAGGGCGCAGGTCTGCAGGCGAATGCTGCGGCAACGATTTGATAGCCAACGATTTGGACAACGAGGATGTGGTCATTGAGGAGGAGAAAATTATATACCCCGAGCTGGAGCGTCGGCCCAATTCCCAGGAAGCAGACTCAGAAGAGTTGTTGCACAGCTTCGAAGTTCTGCAGCTGAACTTCAAGAGCGCCGAGGAGCAGGCGAAACCTGTGGAGGTAGCGATGGAGGTAGAGTGCCAAAAGCAGACTGTGGCGAATGATAGCGAAAGAGAGCCAGAACCTGAACCACCCGTAAGCCTCTCGGAGCCACCAAAGAAGCTCATCTATCGCAACAAGTACACAAAGATCAATCCGAACATTATCATTGAGTGTCTGCACAATGAGCCGACCATTAGAGCCCTGAAGATGCTCTTCGATTGGCTGCGCGTTAATCCGGAGATACTCATTGGTTGCTACCACTCGAACCCTGAGTTTGTCCACAAGATCATGAAGCTGCTGAACTACTGCAATATTGATGTCTTCACCAGAAAGGTTTACTTCGAGAGAGAGCTCTTGACCACCTCGAATGTGCGGGAGGCCCTCGTTGAGCTCTTCGATGTGCGGGCCAATGTTCCGCTGAGCGAGGACTTTACCTTCAAGAACTTCGATATCTTCCAGAGCACCCAGATGACCTTGGACTGGGAGACAATCATTAGGGAGCGCGTGACGCCACAGGAGGAGTCCATTCTGCGCATCTTCAAAATGGTCGACTTTGGCTTCTTCATTTGCAAGCAGAAAAAGTTCAACTACAGATTCTGTGTGAAGACGCGACGTTTCACCGAGAACCAGAAGAAGAAACAGCGAGAGGAGAAAAAAGGTGGTGGATCGCGGCGCCGAGAGCGTCGCACTGCTCCGAAGACCACTCGCAAGCGTAACGAGGGACGCACTCGTCGCTACTCGGACCGCAAGAACGGCATTGTCCGCAAGAGCTACACAAGCAACGAAGAGAAGGACACCGTTGAGGAGTGCCGCAAGATGCCGCGCAAGGGTTACCTACGTAATCGAAATGCCGAGAAGGCAGCTGCAGTCATCACCAGTGCCACTGGCACATCAATGGCAGGAGGCACATCCGCCTCCACCACCACAAACAGTGTCATTGAGAAACTCAATGTTCAGTCCAGCTCGGGAGCAGATGAGGAGCGCTCTGAGGCAAAGTCGAAGAAGTGCGAGCTAATGGGCAAACTCTGGCTGCAAAACGAAGTGGGGAAACTCGAGGAGGAGCTGCGAGACAGTCCTCCCCATGTGGTGATGTCCCCATTTGTTGTGGTCGATTCCAAGGCGTTGACCGAATACAATGGCATTGTCAAGTCGTTGGTGAGGACCAAGAAGTGCATTGTCCTAATACCGAATGCAGGTGAGTGCACTCGAAAGTGGAATAGTGGAGTGGTCGAAGTCATTGTGTGTTCCATTCCCCCATATCAGTACTCAACGAGTTGGACGATTTAAAAAAGCGCAGCGAGAATGTGCGCCATGTCATCCGTTGGCTGGAGCAGGAATTCAAGCATGGCAACCGTCACCTGCGCGCCCAGCGCGACAACGAAAGCCAACCGCTATCATTGCTTAAGATCTCGCGGAAGATGGGTAAGTAATGGATTAAATGTGGGCAGTGCCTATAATTTCATTTAAATTCTTTGTACAGATCGCGATGCTTCGGTCTTCCTGCAGATTGCACAGTTCTGCAATCATCTTGTGGCCAACCATGCCGATCCGCATGTCAGTGAGCTGCAGAAGAACGTTGTCACATACTTGTCGGGAGATAATCTGCATGAGAAGAATCGCCAGCAGCAGAACTTTAGCTATACCGGAATACTCGACTCCATACCGGCTCGCTATGCACAGATTCAGAGCTTCTACTCCAAGTTTAAGGCCAACAAAAAATGAAGGGGTCTGAGCGTAGCGGTATCGGTAGCGGGCGCTAAGGCGGCAAAGACAAAGGCAACTGCAGATCAGATGCACTGCAAGCAAAGGGTGCGAGCGTGTTCTCTCTCTGTACAACCACAAAATCGACATGGAGCTCCAAAGTTAACGAAATCCGTGGCCAGCGGGCCGCGGCAAAACAAAATCAGCAATCGCTGCTGCAGCCTACGTTGCGGCTGTGACCCCATTCAAAACTGAATCTGTTTACCATCAGCGGGAACAGGATCCCTGCCCCAGCCCACGCCCAAGCAGCAGCAGCAGCAGCAGCATTGCGTGGAATTTGCTTGTTGTGTTTAGACAAAACAAAAACTAAAATACCAATCAAAAAGCGTTCACTTTCGACTCAATGGCAACAATGATGACGACGACCAGGCTCAGTTAAACGGAAAAACGGCAATCAAAACACTGGAAAACCCATATAAAATGAAAAAAAAAAAAACAAACAAAAAGAGCAATATTAAAAAATTAACCTTAGAGCAGGCGAGTGCCTCAGACGGTTCTCGGACCAGAAGGAGATGATCCTGATGAGTCCAAGTGGAATGAATGAATACGATAAGGATGACAGCCGATCGGATTGTTGCTTCATATACCACACGGCATGGTCCACCAATATCTTCGTCTCAACCGATTCATTTCTGACACTTGCTTCGCCCCTCATGCAGTTGTGTTTCATTTTCAATTTCACAGTATGAGTAAATTTAAATTGCACGCTTAACACCTTCATACAGTCCGCGTGAAACTGATGTTATAATTACAGTTTACATTATAATGCAAACCCCCAACTAAAGTTCAATTTTCGAACCGGACACATTGTAATTTCCACAAACGTGGAGGCGACTCGCGTTAATATGTACACTAAATTCCACATCATTTACAATTTTCCCTAAATATTGAAAGCTTGTTAAATTTTGTTCAATTAAATAAAGCACCCAGGCGCAAATTTGTCTATGTTATTTTAATCGGCTTCTTGGGCTATTCAATTTACTGGTATTACTTATGCATGTACAAATGTACATATAATGGGGAAAAACTACCATGCTAGTGTCATATACCTATTGATATTGCTGATAAAGATCGCGATGTTTCAGTCTTCCTGCAAATTGCTGAATTCTACACTCATCTTGTGGCCAACCAAACCATTTGTTTGGATTTCTTAAATACTGAGAATAATTTGAGGCTACATTTTTCTACCGCTAAGACAGAAAAAACATTTAAACAAAAGCTGTGAGAAATGTCATATGTCTCAGGAACTATCAATTTGAAAGCGCATTGAAATCGTGCTCGTCCAGAAAGCTTTCCTACCATCTAACAGCCGTTAATAAATTGTATCTCCATTTCATTTAGCTTTAGCTTTCGTGGCATTTAAAAATGTTTGAAACAATTACCTTTACCTATTTTAAAGGCGCCAATACGCATATCTTATGGATGGATTACCCTCTTTTATGGTTTTGACAGCTATAGAATCTTTAGTATAGAAATATATATGAATGTAACAAATCTTTATTTGCAGATTCTACTACTATGAAAAGCTGTTTAAGCTGCCATGGAACAAACAGAAGAAAACTGTGTTTTTAGTACAAAGAAAATGCAAGCAAGTTTTTAAAATTTTTAATACATTTTTATTTAATGGGTTTTCTTGTTCTTTTGTTGATTTTTTGTGTGTTTTGTGTGCTGCTTTTCCTTCCAATTAAATTGAGTTTGTCACGTTTTGTGGTTTGTAGCTCGTACAAATAGCGTTCACAATAAATCGAGGGTGTATACATATAGTAATATACATATACATATATAAATATACATATACATTTATATATATATATATATATAGAATATTTTTTGATTTATAACTATTTTGTATAATTGGTTTCAAATACTTTCAGTTTAATTTGTTGTCCAGATAGTACAATCCGTTAAACGTGCTTTCAATAGAAGTTTTTACTTGGATTTATCATGGCAAAGAATTTTGTGTCTTGTTTGTGGATTTGTTTTAGCATAAGCTACATAAGTAGTACATGTTTAGGTTTAGGCGTGTTGATTTGTGTTAACCGATTATCAAGCAATTTCAACTATGAGTGTACAAACACTCGTATTATATGTTTATATATATATTTTTGTGTGTGGTGTATATTGTATAGCATAAGTTTGTTTTTGGCTTTAATCTTAGATTCATTTTGTTTATACGTAAATTGTTCATTAACAACTCCTACTACTGTTGCTATTGTTGGAGGTGTGTATGTTTGTTTTTATGTGTATAGTGTATGGATGTCTCTGAAGTCTTTATGAAATCGGTTAAAAAATAATAATATTACTACATAATTAGTTGTTTTGCAAACGACCTTAATAAAAAAAACCTGCACACGATAAAACAATAATAATCATAATAAAAGATGTAATAATAGCAGAACGTAATACGAAAATAATAAATTATAAACTTGAGATTACAACAAGACGACTGTACAGGCTTTGTGGGACGACTTAGGAACTAAACGAACTAAAAACTTCCATTCAACGCTTGCCAAAATAATAATAATATTAATTATAATTATAATAATAATAATAAAACATTTACATTTGCACAACATTCCTAAAAACCTATGCTCTAATCTCTATACATTCAGTTCCTCTCGAATTTCAACTAATTCCATTACATCCTCATCCTCGTACAACAAACATTCGGGTTTAGCTTATTGTAAATTTAACTATTTTAGATAACACCCGACACGGACTTCTCGTACGGCGTGCCCAGGGTGTCGCGTCTTCGCGGCAACGTGCCGCTGGCGGTCAGTGGAGCCGCCTCGGGGCAGCCTAGTCCCTCCAACAGCTCCACCAGTGCCGTCGTGTCCTCGACATTGTATTGTGGAGCCGGAATTCCGCCGTTGGCAGGTGGAGCAGGAGCGGGAACGGTTGTGCCCGCTTGCGCAGCTGCTGCGGCCTTCATCGACTTGGCCGTAGCCAGCGATTGGGCAGCCCGGGCATAGGCCAGGCACGTGCGACCCTCATGATCCGTGTGCTTAATGTTGGCACCGTACTGCAAAAGGAAAAAACGAACAACCTTTAGTTAGTTAATGGATTTTGTATACTCTTTCAGGTAACTTACCCAGATCAGAAGCTGTGCAATGGCCAGGTTGCCTATGGCACAGGCCAGGAGCAACGGAGTGCGCACATCCCGGGCGCTCACATTGGCGTTGGTCACCTCCGCTGGGCAATTGGCCAGTATGGAAACAATCGACTTGATGTCGGCGCGTATCACAGCCTCAATCAGCTGCTGTCCCGGGCTGGGACTTGGGTGCGCCGAAGAACCACTGCCGAGGGGTGAAAGAAATTCTTTGGCCTCGTACTTGCTGCGTATCCATCGCTCCTTCTCCTCGCGACTGGCCTGCGTCGTTGGCTTTGCCCGTTGCCTGGTGGTCGACTCCCAAACGGAGTTGGCCAGGCTGTTTCCAATGGAAAGCATAACACTGAGATGAGGTGATCTATTGGAAGACAAATATAATGTTAAGAAACAATGCAGAGAGGTTTAGATTAGATTAATAACTTACGGCCAGTCGTCCAAGCCCAGGGAGCGCACCTTGGATATGTGCGAGCCAAGATTGCGATGAATGCCCGAGCACTCGATGCACATAAGTACGCCAAGATTGAGGCTGGCCCATTCGGGATCTGCAATGAGAAAGATAAAGAAGCAAAGGGTGAGTGTCGGCACAGATGAGAGCTGTGGCTGTAGCTGGCACTTACTTGGTGCTCCACAGTCGACGCAGTGGCCATTGCCCGGCACTCGCTGACGTATGGCCAACATGGCAGCCAGATCTGTGCTGGTCGCCTGCTTGGTCTTGCTGCTCTCAATGCTTTGCAGGCTCTTGAATATCTCCTGCTCGACGGCGGCCACCCATTCGTCGCGCTCCTCCGAATTGGCTGCCTCGAAGTGCCACTGCTTGGAGTCCAACGAGACGATGTAGAACTCGTAGCCATCGTTGTCGTCGGCCTCGCTCGCCTTCACGCTGCTGCTCTTCATGCGGCGGTGACGCTTCTTCACATTCGGCGTCTGGGCCTCCAGCTTGCTGGCCGTTGCCGCCGCCTCTCCAGCAATAAAAGTCTGCGAGTTCGAGTTGGACATGGCAATGCCCTCGTCCCCGCTCGTCTGCTGTGAGCTGTTCGACTTGAGGGGCTCGGTGCCGCCGGTTGCAACACCCGAACCAGCGCCCAGCAGGGAGAGCTTCTCGCTCAGCTTGCGCTGATTGTCCTTGGCCAGTGTGAGGCAGCCAATGCCGTCGCTGAGAGTGTTTTGGGCCCTCTGACCATTGGCCAGGAGCGAGCTGGTCAGCGCACTGTTTGTGATGATGGACTTGGAGCCGCGCGGCTTCTGGCCCGGCACCTTTACTGTCACGTACTGCAGCGGAATCTCCTTGCCATGCACGTCGTCCATGTAGTCGTGCAGTGATGGGTGGTACGTGAGCCGGCCGTCGTCGCACAGCGTCACGTACTTCTTCTTCCACTCCTTGTTGAGGGACTTGCTGGAGCGCTTGTAGAGATAGCCCTGCTTGATGGGAATGGAGCGTCCGCTGCCCAGCTCGCTGCCTTTCGGCTCCTTGTCCTTGTCGGCCTTCTTCGAGGAGGAGGGGATGAACAGGTTCGAGCGTCGCCGGCTCTTACGGCTCGTCGTGGGCGTCGAGGTAGGCGTCGGCAGCTCCTTTCCGGGCGGCGGTGCCAGGTCGCGTGGATCTCGCAGCTGCACCTGCGAACAGTCGCCCTGCAATGAGCTGGCCGCTGCCGCTCCAGGATTGTATTTGGTTATGTTGTTGTTCTCGTTGGTGGCCACTGTCGTGCAGGAAGCCGAGGACGAGCTGCTCGCCTGCAGGGACCACAGCTTCTGCTCCGCCTGTGCAAAGTCCGCGCTCATTCGCAGTGGCAGCTGCTGCTGTCCCCGTTGTCCGTGCATTCCATGGTGTTGCCCATGTTGGCTGTGTGGGCCGTGCTGTCCGTTGGTGGGCGCCTGGTAAGGCGCCAGTCCGAGGCGACTTCCTTGTGGCGTTGTTGGCCTGGGCGGCTGCACTGACGGCGGCAGCGGCAGACGCTGCGACAGAATCTTCTGGCAGGCTGTGCGGAACGAGGGAATGTTTATTTCTGTAGGAGACTCTTCTGTGTGGAAGTCACTTACCGTCTTGAAAGACGCGCTCCACGTTCAGGCCGTATGTAGCGCAGGTCTCGTAGTAGGAGCAGCGTTTCAGGTCGCTGGCCAACTTTCTGGCGCGGGTGTCGTCAATCACACGCGGATTGCGATCACTGATGGAGTCTGCAAAGGTGGGAAAGACAGGCAGGGCATAAGTAGGGAAGCCCCAGTAATGAGAGAGAATCGACTTACCTTGCGTCCCCACCAATATCATGGGTATGTCCTGTCCGTTCCGAAAATGCGCCATTTTCGTGTAGTAATTGTAGACTGTATTGAAGCTGCCCTCGTTCTCCAGGCTGAACACAAAGATTACCGCATCCACCCAGCCAGCGAACTGTAAGGAGAATGTCCAAGGGAAATGTTTGCATGAGAAAGGGTTTATGGCCAGGTATAGCTGGAATCTGACAACAAAAGGAGAGAGTGAGCGCTGCGAAAACAACGCTTTGGGACGCTGCGAGTCCTTGACTTTGCGGGCTTCTCGGGGGAGCCAGAGCGAGGAGTAAACAAAGTGCGGCGTCTGGCGGAAGCGCGCAAAACAATGGACCCATAACCATAACCACCATAACCAGGCGGGCTGCTAACCTCTCGGCGGGTCTCCTTTTCTTATAGGCCTGAGACTCGGTCTGTGAGGAGTCTCGGGCTCTGGCTCTGGCTGTGCAGGACTCAACACACACACTTGAAAAAGTCGCTAATGAAGCACTTGAATGCCCTGCTCCTGCTCCTCCTCCTGCCTTCTCTGCTGTTCCTCTCGCCAGACGTGTGTTAAACTTTTTAATGATTTTCGTATGCCTCTCCACGCACACACACAAAAACAGGCACACACACTCTCGCACACAATCGTACTGTCGGAGTTTCGAAGGATAATGAACTTTTATGCAGCATGTAAACAGTTCTGACTGCCTCTGCCTCTGTTTCTGTTTCTGTTTCTGTTTCTGCTTCTGTTTTTTGGTTCTACTTCTCCTTCTGTTTCTGCGCAGGATTCCCCGTTACCAGCCAAAGGAAACGTTTTTTCCTATTGATTGACTGGCCTTCGATTCAATTCAATTCAATTCGAAACGGATCAATTAATTATGCATTAAAAGCTTTTCACCTGGCCACCGAACCCAGCCTTAGTATGCGGATGAATAATTTATGTAACTCTGTTCAACTCCATTCGGGTCCTGTCCGTTTCCTTGTCGTTGTCACAGGAGGAGCAATCGGAAAAAAGCCGCCCGCACGCGACGCCAGTCGACAAACAACTGGCTTCGAGAACGTCCTGGCAACGACGAGGACAACGGCGGCGTCCTCGTTGCTTTGTGCATTGTATGGTGGGTGGTTGGGTTGTTCGATGCTTGCTACAATGGTTGGATGGTGGGAGGTTGTCTGCCTCCTGCCCCGCCGCTGGCGTCTCGCCATCATGGCCACTTTTTATGATTTGTTGTGAAAATGTATGCAGAGGAAACAGGAAAGCAAAAAAACGAAGCAGCAGCAGCAGCAAGATGCAGGGATGTAGAGGAAGAGGAATACAACAGTTTGCTGGATAACGGAGAGCGGGAGGAGAAACGACGAAATGCTGACTCTCGCACATATACTCGATACAATGCAAGGCTGTATCTGTCTGTATCTGCATATGTGTGGAAGAATGCATACTGCATATGTGCGTATGTATGCGGATGCCTGTTTGGCTGGACGTATGCTGATGAAGGAGAAAGCAAAACAAGAGGAAGTAACACAGTGCGGTTCACAGATTTGGGACCACTTTGAATTTGTGAACTTCTCATGGGTAACAATTTTTTACTGCATAGAAACATACTGAAACGCATAGCAAACCTATTTTGCTACTCACAACTCCCATTTCTTCGTACAATTTGAAACCCATCCGCTGCCACCAACACTACCTCGAGTGTATCCCCCCATTCGCATCCATTCGCAATAAGGAATCGACAACTGCTAGTCGCGTGCAATATTGTTGTCGCTGTGTCGTCAAGACACACGAGACGATGTCGTGTCTCGCAGTGGTATAAGCATGGTGGTGTATGGTAATGATATCCCTATGCGCTGGAGCAAACAACAAAAAACAAAAACAACTACAAAAGCGAGCCGCCCGAGTGGCGACGCGTCGCTCATGGAATGAATGATTTCATCCAAAGTTCTGCCACTGTAACTGTTACTGCGCGAGGGTGGGCTTTTGGGTTGGCTGCGGCTACTCGTAGCTGGTGTAACTTTTGCCAACTCTCTCTGTCAAAAATGAGGGTTATTTGCTCTATGAAATATGAAAAATACGTTTATTATGTTCCATAAAGATGTGAATGACACGGGTTAGTCAAGGAAAGTGAAATAATATCAGGGGGCTGTGCAGGGAATGGCGAAAAGTGGACGATTTTGTGAATTGGAAGAAATTACTAATGTAGCAACGTTTTGGGCGGGGGTTTGGCCTGATGTACCGCCATGGGGCGGTTTTGCGGGAGAGGCTGCAGTGTGTGCGCTCAAGTGAGAGAGTTGATTGACAGTTTTGCATGCAGTGAGCGGTAACGATTATGCAATATGCATGAGGAGAAAGCTGCAACAGTGTGCAATGAAGCGATAAAAATGGTTAACAAAAAATATGATTCATTCATTACCAGCGCATGTCCAACTGTAGCTATTTTCAACTCTAAACATCATGTCAAACCGTTTATACTCTCAAACTGTGAAGCGTTTCATACTGTAACCTTTCCGAGTTGACAAGTTTGGAAGTCATAACCCGAAGCAAGCACAATTTCATGTGACGTTCAACCTGTAGCTGTTCTCAAACTGTACCATACTATAATTTATAGGCAGCTGCTTCAAAACTTTGAATACCGTTGCCTTACTTTGAAAATATCAGCTAAAGCATTTTTTTAGAAATGGTTTCCCTATGATTCTAAAACTGTTAAGCTGAAACCAGTTACTCGCAAACCTGCCACTCTTGGAACCGCAACTCTCACTGTGCCTCTGTCTAGCTTCGATTACTCTAAAATCGTACATCCCAAAACGTTTCCCTTTCCCGTTAAAGACCTAATCCTTTGTTGTGCTTCGATCAACGATAATTTAGGTCAATCATCTGCTTGACTTGCAACAAAAAATTGCAAACTTCTAATTAAACAAAATACAATTGGGAAATTTGAAATATGAAATTTGAATTAAAATTGCAAACAACGGGAGACGGAAGACAGCATTTAGAGAGAAAGAGACAGAGACTAGACAGGGATAGAGCGAAAGTATTATAGGGATATAGTTGGGATTTCGAGGGTCGCGTGTCTGGCACATTTTTTATATGTAAGCAACCCCCTATCCCCACCCCCCTGGGTGTAAATAGAACCGCAAATAATAAAAAAAGAAAGAAAGAAAAGCGAAAGCAGCTTACAATTTATAATCCTCACTTTCACCCTTTAAGCCTCAGGCACGGGATGTCGCCCAGGGGGTAGGGAATAAATCAGAGGCGGGGATCAGAAAATGCAATTGCAAAAATGTAAATTTGGCGAACCGAGAATCGCGAATCCTTACACGCTGTACAATACAATATGCACTCTGGTGAAGCATATCAAAGCCGTGTGCCGAACAACAAAAGCTCCTTGAGGCCTGGCCTCGAGGGAATCAACGAGTCATGGCCCCCGTTGAAAGGTACATAACCATAAATAGCCCGTGGTTAAGTTGCCTTTAATTATGCCAGCTACCCAGTCAGTCTCCAACCTCTTCCACACAGTAGAATTTATATTGACAAAGACCAATTCAATTGCATTCGGTTCGAGACCAGATAAACTTTGATTGTCGAATGCAGTCAGAGGGGGTTGGTTAGCTGGTTGGTTGGCCGCTTGGTCCCAAGGTAAGCTCGGGGGTTGACAATCAGCCGAGTGCTCGCCATTGTGTGCCACACACTGCGCAACCTTTAACCTTTGTCCAGGCCATGCCAAGTATTGGCGCTCTGCCAAGTGATGATGATGTTGTCTCTGCTGCATTTGCTGCTGCACATCACGTCCCGACCTGTCATAATGGTCAACAGCAGCAGCAGCTATGGGAAGAAATTGTGTCAGGAAAAAAACGCTTATCAAAATTGCGACAAAGTTTTGGCTCCCCCCTTGAGCCTGACTGCTGCCAAAGGTCGGAGTTCGATTGAGAGAGTGACTCATGCCCCAGCAGTCGGTGAAGTTAAACTTCTTAGCCAGCGAAGTGAAGTGAACTACCGAAAAGTACTGGCAGCGAAAACTTGGATAATTGCCAGCGAAGACTGTGAAAATGAAACAAAAAGTTATACAAAAGAATGACTGCAATCCTTGATACACAAAAGAACCAAAGAAACTAACCAGCCGAGAGCTGTGCTCGGGCAATTCAATCAAATAATATTTCCAACTAAACTTTGTTCCCATCCGAGGCCCACGCAAACCTGCCAGCAATCGAATAACAACCCCAGAAGTTTGCCCCGTTGATCCCACGTTGACCTCAATTCAAATATTTACAAGATGATAAGGGGAAAATTTATTTGTCTGCAGCAGGAAAAACTTTCTTGCCAGCAAAGTGCCTTCCCCCGGGAACCACTTCCTACTTCCCTCCCAGGCAATACATCATTTTTACATTCCTATGAATTTTTTATGCCTAAAAAAAAAGCCAGAAATAACCCCCAAATACGTAAACGAGACTTACCTGCATTTCTGGAGCTCCACCCTCGTCGCGTATGAGCAGCAAGTAGCTCTGGCCATCGATGAAGACCTCCTTCTTGAAGCGACCGCCCTCGGGCGATTCCTCCTGCATGTAGGAGCCGGTGAGGTAGCGATGTACCAGCGCCGACTTCCCAGAGTTCAGCGAACCGACGATTCCCAGCCTCAGATCTGGCACTGATCTCGAGATCGTCCATTCCTGGCTATTTACAAATGAATCTGTAACAAGCAAAAAGAATCAAATTATCATTAGCAAAGAGCGTTCCACGTTGTTTCAGTTTCAGTTTTAGTTGAGTGAGAAAAAACAAGTTAGCGGCGCGTAATTAGCGATCTCAGAGAACCCGTTTGCTCTCCAGAAAAAATCCTTTTGACCTACATGTGGCCCGGCCAAAAGTTCTCGTCGCTCCCTTCTCTCTCAAGAACCCAAGCCCATTCTATCCTCCCATCATTAGCCATTGCTTCTTATGCAAACCCTGAGCACTGGTATCTACTCGTACATCATCCTTCGGTCCCATTTCATTGCCGCTTGCTTGATTGACAACATAAATGTGAAATAAATGGGTGCTGGCTGTGCTGCGGAGCTTCCTTTATATTTTTCGGCAATTGTCGGCTGACGTCCCTCGACGTGTGCAAACTTTTAAATTGTCAGTTTGCCTGAACACTTTTCTGATTTAAATTAGCTCATTGTCAAGTCCCAGACCCAGTACCCAGTACCCAGTCTCAGTCCCAGTCAGTCACTCAATCAGACTTAAGATCTTTTAGGTCACAGTCACTGTGTCAGCTGTGCTTTTCCTTCTGTGTTTCAAGGTTAAAGCTTTTGCTGTTGCCATGGAATATGGTCCATAAATGGCTAGCACCTTAAGAGGAGAACTCGATATCTATGTGATCAGAGAAACAGCTGCTTCAGAGGCTACTCCAGCAGACATGTGTAAGCCGGGGCAAAGGGAATGCCCCTAAAATTGATGCTGCACTTCACTCCCTAGTGTAACAATCTGTTAAGCACCGAAATGAATGCACCATCAAAGTGCCAAAATAAAGCTCTTCCCAAGCCAACGAGAACCCAACCCGAGCCATTAGATTTCCAAGTGCCTGCGATCAATTTCAAAAAGGGGTTTCAACCAGGGGGCAGGATATTTTGAAGGGTAGAAGGAGTGACAATGCCTCTGACCAGTTGACCATTTGAGTAGTTTTTGCCTTGCCTTGCGATGATTTACTGCACCCAAGCAGGGCAGGAATATGTGAAAATTGCTCTATTATGAGTTGTTAAGAGTTGCTTAAGTAAACACTGAGCCGGGAAGATGGACATCGACAGCGACAGCGACAGCGACATGGCCATAGACATGGACATGGATACGTTTCTTGTCAGCGTCTCAAGGGGTTGTCACGCACGGCAGGAACTTGTTTCCAGGCCGCTTGTTAATCGACTGAAAGTACTGAAAATACAAGTTCAACTGGTTTGCACTCTTACCTCTGGACCTCTGCTGACCAGAGCGCAAAATTACAAATTAAAACGAAATAAATATGCCTTTGTTATGTTTATATAATACTGGAAATACCGAAATAAATCCGAGAAAAGGAGCACAATTCAATTGTGTGTTTGAAATTGAAAATGATATGCAGAGAGGAGCAAGGAAAAAAAAATTAGCGCGGTTTTGCAATTTGCATGCCCCTTCCAGAAGGGCTTTGGTAAATGGGAATGGATTTCAGATCAAACATGGCGCAGCAACTGCAACTGCAACTGGTTCCTCCGTTCTGGTTGCTCGAATTGTAACAAATTGTGTAGATTGGTGTCTTGGCACAATATCCCAGCTAATTAATGGCTCGCCATTAGCCCAAAGGCGCTTAAAGTTACAAGCCAGCTACAAATGCATCTTTAAGTTTGACTAATGATGCCAAATGTCTGATGGCAATGGGATCGGTGTTGGGATCTGAATCGGGATAGCGATCGGCTTATGTGTGAAGTTCAAACCGCCAGTCGCAGTGCCAGTTACAGCCCTGGAGCGAGGCACAACCCCTTTTTTCCAGCGCTGTAACCATCTCTCGGTGGCAGGGTGGAAGAGGGGGGTAGGGGCATCTTTATCTCTCTGGGATCGTAACTCAAACACATGTCAAATGTCGCCTCCGTTGTCAAAATTCCCAACATAATTACGTATGCAAACTAGCTATGACCCGAAAATGTCTTTCGATTTCTAAATATTTAATTTCTCGAGCATTTCTTGTTCCTGGCTCTCTGGATCTAGGGAGAAAGTCTGTGTCCGTGTTTGTTGTTCGTAGAAGGGGTTCGTGTTGGGATTGTTTTTTACTGTTTGTTTGTATTTATACTCTTTTTACCATTGAGGGGCGATAAGAAGTCTGCCCATCCCATTACAGTCTGTTCTTCCTTTCTCCGTGTCCCGGATTTACAGCTCTTGATGTGGGTTAAGCATTTTAATTAGCGAACAATATGAAAATTTCATTTTCCTTCTTTGGAAACATGTTTTCTTAGTAGCCAGGTTGACCCGGCGAACCCCCGAACTTCAAGATACATAGCTACAAAGATAGATAGCTTAGTTTTATGATGACTGACAGCAGCTGTAACCGAAGCAAACCGATGCATAACCAGGCTGAGTTTTATCACCTTGAAGCGTGCCAGAAGCCTATGGCACTTGGTGTATTATACTTGACCAGGAACAGGCGCCAAGAATTCCCATAAAATGTTTATGGCCATTTGGTTGTTACGGAAGCTGCTACAAGAAGCGTTTAGAACTGTCATCGCTGCAACATTAACGACTCCTCTTCTTTACTCAGCAAATGCTACAGCTAAAGAGTTTTTTAATCTCATAAAATACAATAATTGAAAGAGAAATATATATATAAAAAACTGGCATAATAAAATAGACAAGCTGCAACAGAGAGACAAACTCTGAGTTCCGATTACGGCAGACCCCGAACCGCAATTAGATCCCGTCCCGTTGGCATTCTCCATAGAAATTTTTTAATTATTCCTCGCACTGTTTGGACACTTTTGGTATCCCTAGCAATGGTCAAATAATGTGATTTTAATAAGCCAAAACCAGCCATAATGGAATATTATTCCATTTGCCGCGCCTTTCATTGAATTAGGAATAGCCTGAATAAATCGAATGCATGGAGAAAGAAAGATCTCTGGCATAAATCATCACATGAGTTGCATAAAACATATTTGCATTGGCCCACGAAAAACCTACGAAAATATTTAGGTAGGAAAAGGCTGGCTGTGTCGACAGAGTGTCCAAGAGTCCACAAGGCAAAGGAGAGAGGGAAAGATCTGGCCATAAATCAGGCCCGTGTTCGGCCATGAGCCTCGGTGTGTTGGCGTTTGGTTCCTTCCACCTTTCTTCCTTCGTTCGTTCTTATGCACATTTCCTATGTAGGACAACTGCACATCTGCCCCAAAATCTGATTTACTTTCTCTTTGTTTCGCCCTGCCGTTTGTGTTTGTCCAGAGATCGGTGAAAGAAGATCACAGAAACTGGTGGCAAAGTTGCAAGCAGAAACGAGAGAGAGAGAGAGAGAGAGAGAGAAGGCATTTTCCTCCTCATCCTCATCGTCTCAACAAAGGCAAAGAAAATTAGCAAAGCCCACAAATAAAACGAAGAAAAAAAAAAGGGCGATCGCACAAACAAGATTAGTAGAGAGGAGTAGGCGAAAGAGAATGAGAAGGGGAATGAGAATAGCTCTAAGAACGAGAATGTGGAGGATGTCGGAGACAGGAAAAAGGTAACTAAAATAAGGAATAAATAAGGTAAAAGATTCTCGATGGCCATGGCAATGCTGTTAAATTATTTACAGAACTGTTAAGATATTTCGAGACTACAAAATGTAACAATTATGGTAAAAGTCTCACAGATAAGTCATAAAGCTTATTCCATGCCTATTTCTAAACAGTTACATTTGGCGATTAATTACGGCGCAAAACAATAAGCTGAACGTAGCCCACCTTAGGCAACGCTCCTCCAACTGTTATCCCCCGCGGGCCACGACAGAGACGAGTAGATAGAAAAGTTCTGCACGAATGGTTGCGACACTTCAAGGTCCGAGCTGGGGCTGGGGCATCATCAGCGTCACGCAATGTGATAGGAGGAATGGGTGTGTTTTGGTTACGTGGATGGCTACAGAAGTACGTAGGGTACATAGCGGAATGTGCCTGCTTCTGACAAATAGATTCGACTCGTGTGTCACGTGCAGGCGGTACTCGAATGTAGATTCCGGTCCTGAGGAATCCACATGACTTCATCGCCCGAAAATCCAACGGAACAGTCGAAATTGACACACAAATTCACGCATCATTAGCAAGCGCGCAAACAAACAAATAAACAGATGGGAACGAATAATCATACAAGCGGAATGGGACTCTGACTCGGGGGCGATCTTGTACAGCAGAAGACACATGTTGGAATTTAATAAATTGGATCCAAAGGCGGTCGGCTGATGTGAGAATTGAATCAATTTGCTGTCCCAACAACACTCAGTTGAAGGTCAATCCACCAGAAAGAGGATGAAGGATGGAAGATGAAACGCCTGCAGGCACTCGAGAGACCACGCCCCGTGCAATACAAGGGGTTAAAATTAAAAGACTTTCCGATCTCGTTCTACCCCTGAAGATCCCAGTCATTGGCTACAAAGATTCGTGTGCTCAGGTAATAAAGCATCTTTATGCCGCAGATCTTCAATGTCATACTCCATTTTTATTCAGCAAGAAACTTGTTCCTCACTTCTACTCCAATACGTAGACATACTCGTACTCCAATCTACATAGACGATTTCTTTTTTTATTTTATTTTGAGTGCCATTTATCAGTTTTTGGGGCCAAATTGAATTTTTGTTGTGTGTCGAAACTCAGGCACACAGGAAAACGTAAAAAGTTGCAAAACACGCGGCAGTAAAGGCCACAAAAGTAAATAAAGAAACAAATCGTTCTATGATTCCTTATCTTTCCTAGGTGTAAGCCCCACAACAGCCATATAGGGGTACACATAAACTTGGACTCTTATCGCGAGTGTAAAGTCAATTTCCTCTATGGCATATGTCTTGGTATTTGAGCCATTAGCAAAGTGCATTCAGAAGTCATTCAAGTAAATGGATCTTATGATATAATGATAATAATATACAAATTGTTGTAGAGTAGAAATATTCCCTCAAGTTCGTGTTCCGGTGGGTTCTCGGTGGGTTGGTCCTAAGATCCCAAGAACACAATCTAATCGACTGAAATCTAATCAAACTTTTCTCTCATTCGTTTGAATTGTGTGAGTCTTTAACCTTACTCAATATCTAAATAGCCAAACAGAGGGAACCATCCCATTCATAGGTTGCATTCCACAATTCTTATGTCCAATTTTGAATTTTCTTACTCAACCCCAACAGCGATTAAATGTCAAATTTATGACATGACTCTGCGCAAAGATCATCTTACAATTGCACCTAAAAAAGGCAGTAGATTTTTTTAGTTTTCCCTCAATAATTTCTTCATCTCAAAGTAGGTTTTTTTCCATTAAAAAAAAGCGCAAAAAAAAGACACCCGGCTGGAAAAGATCCTTTCGAGTCAATCAAAAGTTGACAATAGCGAAGGCAAGTGAGAGCCCAGGACATGCAGGCGCAGAAGCAGGACATTTACTGGTGGTTGGTTGGTTGGTTGCTCCTCCAACCTACGGTAGCGGTACTCGTACTCGTACTCTATTAAATATGACATATTTATGAAGTGTCAGTCGCGAGACAATGGCAGAGGAAAATCTGGGGAAGAAGTGAAGAGAAAGAAAGTGCATTGGGAAATGGCATTTTTCCTGGGATTTCTTCTCCTTTTTTTCAGCTGCTGCTGCTGTTTGTCCGATGTCTGGTCATAAAATCAAATAGAATCAAATTGAATTCGTATTTGTGTTTAATATTTATGCGGTGAGATTGTCGGAGATGAGCATTTGATTGTGAATTTCTTCAGGGTCCGTTTTGAGGTTTCCTTTCTTTCTTTCATTTCTGTGGTTACGGGGAGGACTTGCAAAAACATTAAAATTGGGAAAAACTTCCATAAATTGCGTGAAGATTTCCGTTGATCATTTGTGTCCCATAAATTTAGCTTCAATTAAATCGATTTCGAACGGTGCGGCGCCTCATTAAGGTAAAGACCTCACCGAAGAAGAAGAAGCGCAGATGGCTCTGCCACGGAGTGTTGCACGAACGCAAACCGATCGCTGACCGATCGACTCTGACCAGCTGACTTTTTCCTTTCTTTTCCGCTTTCCCAGTCGGATCGGTCAAGCGCAACAAATTATTAAATTGCTTACTTTTACTTTTGCTCACGTTCTGTGCATCCTGCAACCGTGTCCTCTCTGGTGTGGCAGAGGCAGTGGCAGTTTATGTGGCAGCCTCCTTAGCAGTCGAAGAAGTAGTTGGTCGCGCTGGTCAGTACCTAGAAATCTCATCTCATCTGCCTTTGTCCGGCTAGCAGCCCCAGCTTCTCGTTTACATCTTTTCTCTGTTGTTTTTTTCAGAGCAAAAATGATTATGAAGCCCATTGTTCTCGGAGGCCTCATCCATTACAATCTTATTTATGGCCATGCCATGCATATACAGTCGTCGGTCGTCGTGTGCGTTCGTACGAATGCTGTTGGAAAATTGGCAAATTTGTTGCAGTTTTTCCCAGTGCATTTGCCACCAATCAAAGTTTTCGTCTGGCCCGTAGGTGTTTTGCCACCCATTCGCCCAGTCTCCCAATCTCCCAGTCTCTCTTGCCCCACTGTCTGTCTTTTATGGTTCAATGACTCCGTTGGCCATTAGCACCATGTGTTGTTGGCACACACGGAACGGATTACAGCGCCACTAACTGACAGTAAGTCATACTGCTGCTATCAGTCACACATACGCCAATGGACGGCCCCACCAGTGGCTATTGAGTTACACACCACAACAGGGTTAAAGCCAAGGAAGCTCTTCAAATCTTTAGCTCAGATTATAGGCATAAAATTACAGCTATTCTTAAACAAAATATAACTGAAAAAAGGATATTTTTTCATAGAATATTAACTTCCACTGGTTTATCTCTCTCATACCAATTGGTAATCTTATTCTTTAGTAACTTTAATGTGATGTTAATCTTGAGACAAGCGACCCGCAGCATGCTGTAGGACAGTGTCGATATCAGCCACACACACACACACGCTCCAGCAACAACCCACAAAGAAACCGAAAATGCGAATGAGAAGAGATGAGAGAAAGACACGAAAAATAACCGTGAACCGGTTGTGTTGTAAGACTCATTCGATGTGCGATGTAAGTTTCTCCACCCCTCACCAGAGTGTGACTGAACTTTTGGCAAAAAAGGAAGAAGAGAACGCAGAAAAATTAACTCTTCTAAATGTGGAGAAGCGGCATCCCAGTACTCAATGTAATTATCGGTTATAGGCATGGCATCGATAAAAGAGAACCTTGGAATTGCCATTGTAAAAATAATGTTGGAATTTCATTATTATTATCAGCATTATTATTGTTGTTGTGTCGTAGAAGGGAGCCGGCCACATGCTCCATGCTCCCCTCAACAATTTGGCGGTGTCAACGGTGTCCGCATTTGAATTTCAATGGGCATTAAAACATAGATTGAAGCGAAGCGCAGCGCAGGGCAGGGCAGGGACAACCTAAATAAGAACTTCCGCTTTTGTGTGTGTCGTTGCCATATACAGGAAAAACTATGGAAAATAGTGGGACGTAGCTGCGCTTTTTGGATTTTTACTAGACAAAGAGCCCTGAGCTCAGAGCCCTCCAACCGGGAGGGAACCTGACCCAACCGAACCGAACGGAACCCAGAACAAAGCCATAGTCCAATCACTATCCCACATTATATTCGTTTGGTCAACGGGCTACTCAAAATTCAATTTTCGATCTGTTGCGCCTCTTTTTTAGATACACTTTGCATTCTGAACGGAGTTTGAGCAATAAACCCTGACTCTCTTGGCACTTATTTGGGGAGAAAACTCCACCACACCATGGAGGGAAGACTCACTCGCTTGAGCATTGGTGGTGGATATTTTTATTCGGTTTATAGACGGATATTTTTCTGCTTTCTGTTTTCCCAACAAGTGTCCAACCACTGCGTGAGAGGCGGAAGCGGCGCTCGAGACGTGTCGTTTGTCATCTAATTTGCATATTTTCAAAGCTATTTTCTCATTACACTAAAAATGCATTTACATATTTTCCATTTTCCTTAGACATTTGACAGGTTGAGAGGTGGAGAAACAGCGCAAGAATCGTCTCCGAATGATTTAATTGAAAATACCCAAAGTGTCGAAATAAATTCGTCTGGGAAAACGTTTCTAAAGTTTTGTTTTCGATTGGGTTGGATTTCGTGTTATGGTTGAAAGCACCTGTGGGTACATCCAAGAGTGTATTCCCACATTCATATGTGCTGTGAAATTAGCTGGGGAATTGCAAGGAAGAGTCGTAGAAAGAAATGATGACAGATTACAGCTGAACTTTTTCCTTTCCATATTATATTTTGCATCTGCTTCAAACCATGACTAGCCAGACAAGGGAACCTTTAGCCCTGCTTCATCTTCCAACTATTAATAATATAATATTACCATCTTTGATAAAGACATCATAAAAGAGAAATACGCAGAATAATTATCATGCCAGGAGTATCTATTTTTAAGTACCGAGAGGGCGATCATAAAAATTCATTAATTACATGTTGTCGTCCTAAGTTTTCGCTTTTAAACAGACAATGTGGAAAATGTGGAAAAGAAAAACGTTTTTTTTTTTTTGCCAGATAATTACAAGGGGCGTGCAGCGGTAAAGAAAAGTAAGTAATGAAAAGGTGCATTTTCCTATGGGTCTTTGGCAGCGACGCGTGCGGCAAGGCAGCCACAAAGATCTGATACTACATTTGACACCATTTAAAGAGCGCACCATATAGAGAGAGAGGCCTCTCGTTTGTCTGCGACCGTGAAGTGGAGAGTGATTAATGGATTGCTCAATAGAACCGAACCACCGATCGATGAACTCCTCCTCTCCTCTGATCGCTGCGCGTGCCCCTTGTGAGACTCTGACACCATCCGAGAGTGACAATTCGAATGATTCGATGACTCAAGTACTGGTTGTGCCCAAAATCAGAGACGAAACCAAGAGTCGCTGTGCCACTCCGTCTCACTGCCTTATAAGGTTTGCCAAATGCTGATCTATGTACGTGAATCGTGGGCGTTGGGTTAATTAGTGTGGGCGGATCATTAAAATTCAGACGGCACAATGCTGCGACTTCATCACTCATAAATTCTGGAGTCGCAGTCAGAATATGTGGCCATTAATTAAAGGCACGCGTGAGAGTATTGAGGAAGTCTTTCTTTGCCTCTCTGAGACATCTCTGTGGGCTCCAGAGGTCACATGTCACAGCAAGTGGGAGGGAGACTGCCGAACTCTTACAATCGTTATAATTACACTCCATGCTCTTCCCAAACAGGAGTGAGATCACCTCTTGCGCTCTCCCTAAGTACATCCAAGAGCCAAATTTGCCATGATCTCATGCTCTCATCAGGCAGAGTTATCCATCTCCGCATAGATACAATATGCTGCTCGTATTATTCGTTCTCTTAGTCGAATAAAACCCGTTCAGTTTCACACATTCAAGTGTACCATTGGCAAACAGAATTGCGTTTTAATTTCATTTAAACATTCTAAATTTCTGCTTTTGTATTTGGGTTCGTATTTGCATTTGTTTGTGGCAAAATGTGTTAAACGTTTTATTTTGAACCTTGTTGTTGACTCTTTATTCATCTTCCTCGAGCTTCCGAGACTCGAATGATATAAAAAGTTTAAGTATACAAAAATGGAGGAGACAAGAGAACGAAAACGAAAACAAATAAAGACAAATATACAAAGCAAAAAATGTGTGACAGGGCAAAGAGATTGTAGAGGAATATTGTCAAATATATCTTTTGGTTACTATAGCAAATCCAAAGTCTGCGAAGTGCAGTCAAGGTCTTCAAAAAGTCACAGAGCTGACACCTGAATTGGAGCACTTTTGCTGGGTTATCCACAATATCTGGGTATCTCAGGAGCTCTTATCTGAGAGCTTGCCGCTTCTCCGCTTATCAGCCGAACACATAGAGAACTCAATTAAGTCAAGCCAGTTAATGAACGGAAATAAATGGAATATCTATTATATACGAGTATTTATTTATAAGTAAAACACACACAAAAGCACAAAAAGAGAGCAACAATTTTCTTGTTATCTTATCAATGCCCCATTGAGGGGCCCCACAAACAACAACAAAGTATGCAAAAAGTAATATAATGAACCACTTGTGTATAATGGGAATCGAATCCGAATGGAATGTTACATTCAAGTAGAAATACTCGTAGATAAAATGGGAAAAAGGAAAACGTAAAATCTTATTAAAAAAACTTAAAAGAAATGTAAAAATTTGAATTTGTATTTTCCATATTCCACATGATTCATGGCCCCCAAAGCAGCATATACACACAGTGCGTCCATTTATAATCCCTCACATATCATGCAACCGATCAATCAAGTAATCTCTCTGGCACATCTCTTCGGCCCAGAATCAGTTGACACATTTCCTTAACCCCAACACGAACCGGATCGCGATGTGGCAAACACTTAACAAGACAACACGAGAAACCTATAGAGATCCCAGAGATAAGTTAGAACTTGGCACTTGGCATCCCATCATCCCATCTCTCTCTCTCTCTCTCTCTATCCCGTTTGACGTCATTAGCTGGCATTGGTTGCAGTGTGTCAATGCTGCCCACCTTCATGACGCGCCATGCCATGGCCTGTACGTGTACCCTTGTGATTCCGCCTGCCACTGACCAAGAATCGGGCACCCGACCCGCATTCTGTTTCAGGAATGGGAATCGATAATTGAATGCTAAATGCCAAACACGAGAGGAACGAGCCACAAACTTAGTTTGTTTGCCGTTGTCACGGCGCTGCACTGCCACTGAAAGTCAATGCCGAAATATACGAATGTGAGTCAGTGTTACAATGAGGTCTTTCCCTTGCTTCTATCATCAGAAATTGTACTACTCCTCCCATAACTTTCGCTCTCTACTCTTTTTTCTTTTATCGACCTTTCACTCTTGTTCGCATGGCTATTCGACAGATTTAAATATAAACAAAAAGGGCGAAAGGAAAGGGAAAACATTTTGCAAACTTTTCATGTAATTTTCATTCAAAAGAAATAAAGACATAATGTTGCCATAACTTTGGCATAATAGACCCCAGACAGCGGTTGATGGGGAGACCGCAGTCGGAACTGAGGAAGTCTCAATGGGAAACTGTGTCAGATTGCATTATATTCGCCATAGCTGGGGCTATGGCTCTGGCTCGTTACAACACCACACCAACATTTTGCCTCACACTTTGACACCTGACACGCGATGTGCCATATACGAAAGGTTATTTTTGTTATAATGAATGTGGAATGGCAAACACACAGAAATAAACACAAAAAGTTTAGTTGGACTGTTGCACATTAAATGTTTTAATAAAGCTTAAGGCAAGGTCATTGGTTAATGATTTTCTTATGCAATTTACGAAAGTTCACCAAATTTTGCTTGGCCATTAACTAAGCATTAGAGGATTTAATTAACATTTAATTGAAATTATTTTAATGGGTGTACTGAAGGTGGGAACTATGGGAGAAAACTGCTGGGAGGTGCATCTACAATATAGTAAAGCCTTCCGGTTTCTTAAATCTACCCACTTAATGGCTATCCACTCCTTTGACGGTCGCTTTACATCGACACTGTACCTCACCTGATTTACGTTTCTCGGAGCGGTCGGGCACCACCAGGCTCTTGGCCCTCTTCACCCTCAGTGAGCGTCTCCGGATGGAGCGTAGAAAGGCTTCGGGCATTCGGGAGAACCGCTGCGGCGTCTCCGGTGCCTTGGCTTGGCGCTCGGGCAGGAAAAAGTTCTTGACAGCCAGCATGATCGAAGAGTTTCTGTCGATCTATACTGTGGTTGGTACTCCGTTTGGGGATTTTCTTGTGTTGGTTTTGTCTACGGGGGCGTTTGTGTTTTTGCGCGTGTTGGCAATGAAAAGTGTTTTCGTTATTTTTTAGTGGGCTGTTGGCTTTTCGCTTTGCTTTGTTTTTTTTGTTTTTCTTTTGTCTAGTGTAATCCTTGCTATTTTCGCGTATTTCCACTGGCGTGTTTCTGTATCTATTTATACGATATGTGCACTTATTGGCTTCCTCGGCCACATCTTGGCAACTTGTTTGGTTCGGCGACAGATGATGATGATGAGCGGCGTTGAATTTGCATTTTAGCACACAAATTTGTGGTACGGTACGAGTATGACTAACACTTTCGGTCACGTTGTATTCATTTATTTCATAATAAAAACACTTTCGAAAGGAATGGTGTTTGTATTTTGATGAGTGACGACATCGATTCAACTCGTAATTTATTTGTTTATTATTGCTGGCCCCTGGCACTACACTGTAATCTAGACAAAAATTCACGAAACTATACGCAGCGGCCCTAACACTCGGTAACGGTAAAAACGAGCTCTGCACGTCCGAATCGACCGCTGACTGAAAAACGAATGAGTACGAGTCAAAATGTGAACCAACAGTAATGGGAGAGCGCTAACAGTGGGTTGACAGTGCGCTAGCATCGCTCTGTTAAACGGCAGCAGCTGTTGACACGTGCTGTTAGGCAGCTGTGGCACGAGGCAGGTAGAAACAAGAGAACTGCCTCTTACAGCTTGTTGCTGTTTCTGTTACTCGAAACATAATACTTCTGCTTCCGTCAACAGCAGCGGAAGCCACCTACTGACGCTTGGACATTTATATAGAAAAAGAATGAACAAGAAATTGCACAAAATTCTGATAGAGGAGGAGGGGAATACTTTCCGTGGTGCTGGTGCTCTTCGTTGCAACGCAATTTCTGCCTGATTCAATGTTTTATAAATAAACATTTGCATTAACTTCATTATCAATTATTCCAGCTACACGCATACGCCGTCAGAGATGATAAGCTTTATGGTAGCTGAGCAATGTTAATAGAAGATGCCAAGTAAATCGAAGGGCACTACGACATTACGTATTGTTGATTGAAATATGTTAGCAATTTTTAGCATTTAGCATGTTTTTACTCTGCAGTTCGTAGCTCTAAATCTAGGTGTGAATGAATCTCTGTTGTCTGCATAATGAATCTGCAATAAACTCCTACTGAAGTTGTTTTTACATTAACAGACCCACCCCAACCAACTCCTCTAAATCGGTTTACATCGACACACACACACACCACTGTATCCCTGATAAGATTAACAGCGAGACAGCGATGTAAAGGCCAAAGAGAAGGCAATAACAGAAAAACAAATGTTGATCCGTTATGGGGATGGTATAAGAGAGCGAGGAGTGGGCGAGAGAGACAGAGAGATCCAGCGGCTCATACGGAAATCAAAATGCAATAATAAATATTTTGTGCGCCGCGGCTGTTGCTGTGGCTGTTGATGATGATGTTGATTATGATGCTGCTGGGGGTATACTCGTAGAAGACCTGTGCAACTCCACCGCAGCACTTTCCGCCCCAATCACAATCGCCTGCAGCAACGACAAATGCAGACAGGCACCGTTTTGTGGTTATTGTGGCTATGGTACCCTTGCCGAGGGTATGATTGCTTTTCACAGATGTTTGCAAAGTTAAAATAAACTTTAAAAATCATATATGAATGGCTGAACAATAAACCAGCGAGGGTATCTATAGTTCGTATGCCATAGTTCCGATGCTAGACTCTCCTGCCTAGTTTTAGTTGTGGTTTCGGTTAGTGGGCCGCTTGGGGGCTTCTGTTGTTTGATGCGAATTTACTTCCTATAGAGAGAGAGAGAGAGAGAACACGATGCTGGCGGGGACTCGAACATGTGCTCATAACACGAGAGTATAGGTATTATCGAGCAGAGTAATTTGTCGATTGTTGTTTTATGCAATTTGCCATGAATACAGTAAGAAATTGTCTGTGAATATGAAAGGGGGAATAGGTAGGAGCTGGTACAATGCTGGCGATGTGGCCAATAAAAAGTGGAAGTGAAATGGAATCAAGTTGTAAGCGCAATCAAGTGTAAATATTGGTTGGAAGCTCTTTTGTTTCCGGTTTATTTTTCTGCAATCGCAAAGAGATTTCTGTGAGACATCTTCAACCGATACTGGAACATTATATCTACGTTTCTGCTATGATTTCGCACCTCATCAATGATATGGTTCCGAAGGTCATGTTTTATCACATTTCACATCTTAAAATAACCTACCCTTCTATAGCCATATACATACATGAATGCTAACCTTTTGTGAATAACAAACTGCTGCTTGCATTCAGATTACATCTCCCACAATCGCATCCCATAAGCGACACGTGAACTGTATTACGAGTACTGTATGCTGCATAATTGGACACGCTCGCCGACCGACTCACTTATCGGGGCCACACTCCGCACTTTACGGCTACGAGTGCTCAGCGCAAGAAACGAAAGAAAAAGAGTGGAGACCAACTTAATCCGCATCGAAATCGGAATCCCAAGCGGGGACACACTTTGCGAGTTAATTAGACGACATCAGCGCTCGGCGGCGACATTGAAATACAAAGCAGTCAGGCCAAGATGGGAGAAGGGAGTACAGTCATTGGCAGCACGACATCGCACGCGATTGCAGTGGCAGGTCTGCAGGAGATTGGGTGGTGGGTGGCGGTAAACCACCCCGAGGGCAAAACTATGCGGGAACAGGAGAAGGGAGCCGGGAGCAGTAATATTTAGCAGGGTGCGGCTGCTACCGTACACACTTTTTTATGGAATTTTAATGGAATTTCTAATCAACCTGCGACACAAGACAAGTCGGCACACCCCGTCTGGGGTCGCACCCCCGCGCGTCAAGGATTCCAGGAGCCAGACTTGCCCAGATTTCACACTGACGCATGTTGCACACGAATCAGGCTTCTGTCCACCCCCAGCCCAGCAGAGGGTTGCTTGCACTTGTGGGTGGGTCTTCCCTTCGGCATGTGCGACACTTTCCGTTTCAATTGTCCCAGTTCTGGCTACTGTTTCTTCCGTATGAAATCATCGAGATACAAAACACCAAAAAAGTTACATTAATGACGTTAATAAAATTGCTGTTTGCTGTGCTTTTAAGGGTTAAAAGTTTTCAATCTAATGCTGCTACACCCCCTTGCGGCAGACAGTGAGTGCCTCGAGGCCGCGGACTAATTGTGACTCGAGGGTGCATTGGGGTGTTCCCAGTTCCCTGTTCTCCCATCTCGAAGGGCAATTCGTTAGCAATTTTAATTGCTAGCAAATGTCCCAGGCAGGGGTGCACATTGTTGTGGGGGGAGGCTACTAATTAAATTACAAATTAACTATCTAACAGGATTCGGTTACATTTTCATAGTTTTTATTTTATCCGAAACTCAAAAGAAAGAGAATTTTAGTTGACATATTGAAAATAACTTTTCCAAGTCCCGAATTTAATGCACCCTTTTGTGACCACTTCCATGATCTGCCCCTTAATACGGACCGAGTATGTGCAAACAAATTAGTGCCTTCCCTTGCCTTGGCCATGGCTAACCGCGAATTCTGCACCCCTGCACTGAAATTTGATACTAGAACTCCACCCTCCACCCACTCGGAGAGCTTGTTGTGCAAATAGTGCAGGGCTTATCCGGGTTCATCATGGATGACTTTAACACAATGTACAGCATACAGACAGAGGGTTGCGTTGGCCTCAAAAACGATTTGTCACAACCCATGTACGACGGGAACTTATGACAACCCATTCATTTGATTTAGTTGAGTACATTTACTGCCTATTTGATTATATTTGATATTCTGATGTGTTTGGTTGTGTTTCAATTTGCAAGGAGAGGAGGGAAACCACTGCTGCTCGTATGCCTCATTTGATGTGGAAATAAATTTATGGAAGAGCTTTTTTTTGCTCACAGCTGCCATGATTCATGTGTTAGTCCAAAATTTGAAATTCTCTGGGCACATGATTGTAAATCTATTAATAAAATATGTTTTTTGAATTATCTGCAATGAATTGACACTCAGTTTACGGCTGAATTGCTTCATATGGATTTACAAAAAGGGATTACAAAAGTATTGAAGTTCCAATCCCCCTTTGAAATAATGAAAATTTCTCATCCTTTGGTCAATCCATTCAATACCCATCAACATCCTCATCCGCAGCTAATTTCGTATTCATAATTTTCATAATTTGCATGGAAAGTCATTTTTGAGATTTCACCCTTCCCTTTTCCCGTTCCCTACACCCTACACATTCTCCATGGATGCAATTACAAGCGAATTAGTTCTCACGCCTAAATGCGCTTACAGATTGGCAGAAGGGTGGGGGCTGGGGCATACTTCCACCTCACTCTCTCTCCTAAACCCTTGCCATGCCAAAATTAATAATTCATAATTTTAGCCGAAATTCGCCATTACTTCAGACACTATCTACCTTTTGGCAATTTCAAATCTGGAACCGCGTAATGAAGCGTGAACCGCTTCAAGGAACATTTTGCGAATATCTGGGAGGTCCATGAAATTGCTCAAGGAAATTGCCATAATTTTCCACTGAGATGTGACATAATTATTAGGGTAAGAAGAGAAAACCCAAGGAAGGGTTCTTGTGTTAAAAAATAAAAAAAAATTAAAAGAAATACAGTTTCCCCTCTCGCGCTGACGTTGACATCGGCTGTCTGTGGATATAATCAACAGTGGCTCCCCATTGCACTTTAACGCAAATTGAGTTGATTAATTTAAATGTGGAGGACTAGGGAGTGTATAGAGGGATCTGGCGGGAGTTCACTTTGCTGGCCAAAGGGCAAAATTGCAGACGGCAGAAAATCAATAATTTTAATGGCCCTTGCCGTGGATGGGGAGATGCTCGTGCTCCCCATCAAATGCAGGCAGCACATGAATACGAGATACATATTTATAAATTCATGTATCTGTGTGTCTGCGCTTGTTAATGCAAATATGTTAAGTACTTGGGGCCCAGCGGGGAGGATGAGTTTGAGTCCCAAGCAAATTGGAGCGCGCTCCCTCTTGTCGACTCCTGGAGCCCTTTATAACAGCAAAATAAGTGAAAAACTTAGTTGAGGGAGTCGCCTAAGGCAAGAGGCAGTCAAATTGAATTTCGTGTTTCGATTCCCCAAACGAAGGAAGAGATTTTCAACCGAAATACGAAGATGGTAGTACCATAAGCAGTTATTATAATGCAAAATATATGTGAACCCGCGGTGTTCTTTTGTCGAGAGCAATCCCTAAACTCCAGAGCAATCCCTAAAGTTTTGCTTTTCCACATTTTCTACTTCTTTCGCTTGCCTTAGCCCCACGGCGGCTGATTTCCGCCGAGGCGAGCGATGGGCTGCCGAGTCGGCCCTGAAATATCAAGAAATATAATTATAAATATGCAAGTGAGTATTTTATTTCTGCGATTCTCGAAACAATTAAATTATTTTCGCTTTCATATGCAAAATGCTCAATTATTTACATACGTAAACTCAACAAGAACACATCTGACGCAAGTTCCCAGCAAACTGAACTGAAAATTGAACTGAAAACAGAACAGAACAGAACAGAGAATGGAAGGGGAACTGGGGGTACTTCATCTACTCGTAAATTGTTGCTATCCAGGGTCAGTGGGGAACGCGTCTTTGGCCCTTGTATTTATTTCGAATTTTACTTATTTTCTGTTTATATTTATTTATGTAAAGAAATCACCAGCAAAACATGATCGTTCCCCCGAACGACTATTTGTTGACGGATGAGCATGCGAGTTGGAGTGTGGAAAATATTCGAGTAAATTGTGTAAGAAACGATATGTGAGATGCATCCATCACATGGGGATACGCGAGAGTCTAAAATTAGATACATTTTGTGATAATTGAATATGGCCAATGGTGCTCGTAATTGAGTTCAACGCATTGGGTTACATGAATAATGAATATTCATGGGCTCCATGGGGTTCAAGACGTTTAAGAATCCAATAAGTTAAAGTTGTGGGAATTTAATTAAAGAACCAAAGTAGAACTTTCTCTGGGTACTCTCCATTCGCACATGGTTGTGTTTGATCTTCTACCTACCGAAGTGTAACATCCACGAATATATTCCATTTATGCCGATCAGCCTACATGTCACCTACTTTATTATCCCCTATCCATATCAAAGAACTTTTCGACCTTAAACTTGTACGAATCCCCTGGCAAAAGAAAATTAATTATATTTTCACATTACGTTACGTTTTTTTGGGTGTTTCTCTATCAGAACAAGGCACGCTCGAGTGATTTTTCTTCAGCGTAAAGGTCAGAGTTCACTTGGAAAAACGCTCTAAGTAGAGGTAGACAAAATTTCGCATGAAACAAGATCAAATAAAAATGTTTGCAATATTTTTGAACATAAATTCAATTTCGTTCTTCTCTGTTTTTTTGGCCCAATAATTCTGAGGGGTGGAACTGCAAATCCTTTTATGCTCGGTAGGTATGCCCTTCTTAGGGATGAAGATCCTTAAATGGCGTGCAAAATTTAATATTAAAAAAATGATTTTGACATTTTGATGCGAATTCCCAACTATCTGTAAGATTTTTTATATGGTGTTGTGAGATCAGATGACGGTTTTATGATCGCATTACCAGAAAAGGTAACCATGGTCCAGAGTTGTTCACTTTTTGCATTTGATGCGGTTGTCCCTCCGGGAATTTATTTATGTAAGTGAAAATGTTTGCGGGTTGCCGGAATCTGCTTGGGATATTGACTGACATCATACAATAAGCTCATGCTTTGAGTCAGCCATGGGCAATGATATCAGAGTCGCATGAAATTCAATTTGTTCGATGACTCTAATCGTGACTGTAGTCTTTTCCGATCTCTGACTATGTGACTGAGGCAATCGATGATGCTTACCTGCAAAAAGAAAGAGAAGATGAATTGGGTTAGTTCATGGGAATATATCAATCTTTGAAGTAATAAATTGCTGTACATTATTCAAAAAATTAGGAATAAATATCTTCCATTCTAGAAAGAGAATTTCCCCTGCCAGCAGTCAGCAGCCAGCGCCCCGCCGTAACCTAAATCAACAACGGAAATGGCCAACAAATTGCCCTAAAAAGAAAGCAAATTTCCAAAAGAAAACCCCATTTTTCATGCAAAATTCAGAAACTAGAAATGTATGTGCGAAAAACGGATCGAAGACGGGTTTTTGGCAAATCAATCAAATGGCAAAACGGGGCGACGCTTGGCATCGGGCGGGGATCGTTTGTGTTGTGCATTTTTCAATGTCAAGATCTTGTGGGATATCGAAGAAAGGACATTTCTCTTGCGGCTAGCATGCGATCCCTAGCTGTAAAAAAATGCAATTGATGTCCACCCAAAAAAGAATGCTTGTAATAGGGAAAAACAACCACAAAAACGGACACACATGACACGTGTCGCTGGATGTTTTTTTTTCCTGGCTAGTCATTCTAATGCCTAATTGTGGGTTCCACTGACAAATCGCTCGAAATTAGTTAATTATTGTACGAGTATATCCTCGTTTGTATGTTATTCCCTCGCGGCATAATTAAAATAATTGAAATTGAAATGGAAATGGGAAGGGAGAGGGAGTGGAAAGAAGACCAACAAAAAAAAAGGCAATTAAACAATACAATTTACACGGCATTAAAAATGCAGCAGCAGCAGCAACAGCAACGCCAAACATCATTTAAAGCTGTCCGGATGAAGGACAAAGGACAACTGGATGAGCGGGTTGAGTCTGGATTCGGACTTCCATTCGGATTCGGGATTGTTGTGAGCAAAACCCAACCCCAACCGCGCTCGACTTTTTGCGCGCTTCGAGTTGATGGACATGCGTCGCTTTTGTCGCCACAGCACAATGCATGTCCTGCCAGGGGATACTATCCTCTCCCTCCCGCCTGGTATCTTCATTAGCGGCCTGAACACTGCAGCTCTGACTCGCTCAAGTGTGCTCATTAGCGGGGGGGAAAGGGGTAAAGGGACTGGAAAAGGGAGTACTGCGGATAAAGGGTTGAAGCCATGCACAGCTTATCCTTATCAAATGCATTGCACGTTTTGCCTCAAAATCTTTTTTTTTCATAAAGAACAGACACGACACGTTCCGGGCACATCATCATCGGACATCCCACCCCATCCATCCACACACACCGAGATCTGAGATAGTGCCAAGCTCATATCTTGATGTTATGAAATTTCATGTCCACCGCAGTTATGGAAAATCATCCAGCACATCCAGTAACTGCCCCGAAGCAACGGGCGGGCAGCATCCGTCAGATGCCAGCCATCAGAGCGGACCCAACCCACATCCACCATGGATTTCCCTTTAATGTTTGCATAAACGTCACCTACTTCAAAGTGTTTGCTCCTGGTTTTTCCAGGGGTGTAGCTGGGGCAGCTGCCTACCCATTGAAAGCATCTAGTCAGTGGTCGGTCTCCTTTCCTTTAGAGCTGGTGCCACAGAAGCCAGTGAAAGTGATGAAAAAAAAACTCATATGTAAATGTAGATGGGTCCGTGGATAGTCCGCTTTGGGCTTGTTATGATTACAACAGCTGCTGTTGTTATCCGTTAACTGGACCTGGACTGAGGGCGAAACGAGGGCTGCCTTTTGTTCTACTCAATTGGAAAATAAAACACGATTTATGCAAACTAATTGTTAACCAGCGTCAAAAGTATGCCATGAAACGATGATCTTTGGACAGCGGACAGACTGGCTGCGGTCCTCGTCACGTACAGTTTTGCGAGTAACTCATACGAGTAGATATCATCGGAAGTCATTTGTGGCGGCACAGAGGAAGTTAGAAGTTGGGAAAACGCTTGGCCTAACGACACTCTGGTGACCTTTTTGTTCTTTTAGAACTGGACCTCTACCATTGAGAAGGGGTTGGAGATGGCTTGACAGCTGTATCATCAATATAAATATTTTATAAATGTTTTCTTGCATTTTTAGCATTATTTCTTAGTCAATAAACCTAGTTGTCTAGGCCCTAAACCTAGTCCCTAGCCCTTTATCAAACATTATCCTTTTGGCTGGACACAAATTAAATACTGAACACATTTTTAGATAGTGAATAAGAAGGAGCAGTATTAGGGAACTTAAGGGAATTTGTTGACCATTTTTTAGACCTAATCAACACAGGGATAAAACTAAGTTTTTATGATTTTAAACAACGTCTGGACCCAGCAGACAAACAGCGCTGGGCGGCTGTCAACCCAGGCCTTTACCTTTCAAGCTACATTTACAAGTCAAATGAGTTACCCCAACCAATCTCCCACTTGGACTATGCCGAATCGTGAGACATCTTAATTGCCACAATTTGTGAACAAACTTTGTCCTTTTGCCGCATTTATCCATGACATATTTGGCTCTCAATTTACCAGAAAGAAAAATTCCTTCCTTTCCGTTTTTCGTTATGATTTGAGGCGATTTCCGTTTACAATCTGTATAATTGGCACATGCTAAGCAATTTGCTGCAGTTGCCCGACAGGACATTGCAGGACAACGACCGTACCAGAGACAGAGCCTTCACATATAACTAGAACATTGACCAGGTCCACATGTCCAGCAGGGCCACTGCTACTGTCAGTACCTTTGCTTCTGCTTCTGTGGCTTCAGAGTTTGCGTGTCGAATGGAGTGGTGTGGAATGCAGCAACTGGCAGGACAGAGGCATTATTATTATACACCGCCCTGTGCTACCCGCGGCGCAATTGTCCTGCGCACGAGACACGCGTCATATTTTAATTATGACAGCCGACAGACCTACAGTCCTCCTGTCGGGGCGTATCGTCGTATCCGCTGGTCAGTAAGTCAGTCAGTCAGTCCGGGATCTGGACACGCAACACGAACGGCACAGGGCAAAGGGGTTGTTGGAACCGGAAATGCCTCGATGCCACCTTTGTTGACAGATTAGTGGCGAATGCCACTGGTCCATGGGCCATAAAGTTGACATTTTTATTTGACACTTTGATTGTCTAAGCTTGTCATAGAGAATACTTCATGGAGACCACTAGGTGTGTGGGTTTATTATTTCAAGGATGCTGGCAAATGTGTAACAAACGCAAAGCCCACATAACCATAGACCAGGCACGAACCCAAGCACCGCATTGATACCATTACAATTCGGCTTTCCTTTTTTTGTTCTGCTCACTTTTTTTTTGCATATGCTTTGTCCTGGCTAAACAAACTAGAACTAATGAGTGCACTGAGGAGCGTACGAGTGGCAGAAACAGTTTTGGCGAGCCATTTCCAATTATGGCCTCGTATGCGGGGCCCTGTCAAGGTGCAAAAAATAGCGCGGCACTTGACAAATGCACAGTGGAGGGCTGTACCACGGTGGCACGTTGCACATGCCATGGCAAACAGCGGGCAGTCTCTTCCCTAGCTCAACCCACACCCCTCGTTGGGCCGTGGCGTGCTCGCATTAATTTCATTACGCTGCATTTTCCCCATTACAACGGTTGCATTTTATTTTAATGAACTGCGCAAGTCGCGGCCTGCACGGTCGCGTGTCCTGTGCGCAGGATTTGACCGAAGCGCAGGCGCAGACAGTTTAAGTGCCGCGCATACGCTCAGGGTTGAACTGTCCGACCAACTGTCCGTCTGACTGTCCGTTCATCAGCCAGTTACAGAGTCAGTTGACCAGCTCTAACAATCACTCAGATCGTGTGTGTCCTAAGCTTTCCGAGTGCAAGCAGAGGGTTGACGTTGCGCAGGCAGGGAGTATTTGATTGATTACTCAACTGACCGTTGAGTGTACTTAATGGTCATCAAGCGCCTAATGTCATTCGTCAATTGTATACCGCTCTCATTTGCATGCATTTTTGGATTACTCTGACAGTCGTGAAGCGAACTAATTGGATCAAATTGAAGTAAATCCTCGTTGCGGATCCGAGTTGTTGGATCGTAGATGCATTCCATGAAAGTGTCTGCTTCAAGAATGATTAGATCTACTTGGGGCTACTTCTATCGATTTGTTTAATTAATAATTTAAGTCTAAGCTAAGACTGTACTTTTTCGCTTGTTTTTGGCTGTAAGCAAACATTCTTCAAGCTACAAAAAATAACATAAAATCCCTAAGAGAGATTTTGCTATAGTTTATGTCCCTAACTCTGTTCTTGGTTCGTCACAGATCTCTAGAGGTGCAATGTTAAGATCAATCAGTCACAGATCATCAAATTAAATCGATCTAAGCCAATTATACAGACAGCTGATGGGCGTCCCAGTCTGGCTCGTAAATCAGTGCGCAGAAGGTGTGAGAGGGAGACTGGGACTGCGATTGTCAGAAGTATGGGACAAAAGCCCAGACTCCATTAAGCTAATTTGTTCTGACGATGTGTCGGGATTTGGGATTCGAAATTCTTTGGATGAGCAGTGCGTTCCTCTTTCTGTTGTGTATGTGTCCGTGGCTATTGTCAGTTTCCCACTGAATGGGCGACAACTTTGCGAAAACAAACCGCCGACCCACTTTGGTGTACAATGCCTGCAGGATACTCGTAAATAGGAGAACTCTGGACGGGGGGGAGCATTCTCAATGTAGAGCAAAACTCATTTAGTCTGCCTGCTGCTGCTGATGTTGATGTTGACTGACGTTGCTGCTGTATTATCCTTTTTATGTAAGCAGTAAACGGGAGCAGAGCCCACTTCTGTTCCGACAGCACAAAGGAGGAGGCGGGAGGCAATTTCTCATTTGGCACAGGACGACATTCCATCAAATTTAGGTCGAACAGCAGCATATCCAGGAAGCGAATCCTCCACACATTGTTGCTGATAGATTGCGTCTGCCGCAGGACATGGAAGAAGAGTTGCCCATGCCAGCAGGGACAGATTGTCTGTGTGGGCAGGTGTCTCGGCACAAACCAAATGCTGACAGGCGACTAATTACTTGAAAAAGCCAAGCTAAAGGGATTTCTGCTGGATCAACAGGATCAAGCCCCGAAAATGGCAAACGCGCTAAGGCACAGACCCACACACGGACATACGGACAAGTCAATGAATGACAGCCCCGCATGTTGTTCTCCTTTTTTTTTTTTTGGACTCTAAAACCATCCATCCATTGAGCCAGCCAGCCAGCCAGCCTACCTGCCAGCCCATAAATCCCCGACTGACATTCTGTCAACGTCAATGGGAACATGTCTTCTGCCGTAGGCCAAAACAGAGCACGCCCTGACGACCGAAATGCGCCAAAAAAAAACAAAAACAAACACACAAAAATTGATTGCAAAAACATTGAATCAATTGATGCTGGGGATGGAAGTTTATTCTATTTACGAGAACGAAAAATTCACGGAACTTCCTCGACTAACCGATGAAAAAATCCTTATTATTGGATATCAATCCAATCTATCGATTGAGGAGGAGGAGCACAGACTTCCGCTTAGAAGAGACAAAATGCGTTATCAAAATTGTCACTTGCATAAAAGAGATTCAAGAGTAACTAACATGAAATAGGGATACATATATGAAAGGTAAGAAACCAATTTGGGTTATTCTGCCATTTAAATAATCAATTCTAATCTAAAAGAACGCTGAGAGAATGCTAAGAACTCGTGATGCACTGCTGTAAAATCTGCTATGAAATCTCCTTCGTTTGACTGACCATTTGGGTCGGCCCATAATTTGATTTATGTACATATCTTTATGTACATTTAAGATTATAACAAATGCAAGCATTAATTTGCGGCAATTAAATGCATTTCAACTTCGATTAAGAGTGTACAAAAAAAAAAGGACAAGCCACAAAATGCCAACAATTGCCACCTTTTTAGGAGAAACCCCAACAGACGTCTGAGCTGGAATTTCCCGACCAAACATTGCGAAAAGCCTGTCATAGAAACAAATGGAATGGCGAAATGAAATGAAATGAAATGAAATGAAATGAGTTTCTTACAAATGGGAAAAGCCTTCAACATTCGCTGCACAAAGTGCAGTCCATGGCAACAGGAACAAACAGGAGAAGGAGAAGGAGAAGGATAGACAGATTCAGGCGGCTACTTCCACTTCCTTGACACAAAAACGGACACGGAAAAACCTAAATAGTTAATCCTTTTCTTTGGGCCGCAAGAAAATTGCGAAAACCGCCCGAAGGCGCAGGCTGAGGCCAAGGATGCTGGCTGAGATGGGATTCGCTTCGGAATGGAACGGGCTGTCGGTGGATGGAAAAGGAAGCCTGTGAATTTGTCAAAGAGTTGTGCAAACATTGCGAGGAAGTAGGGAAAAACAAGAGCAACAACAAATCGAATGCAATCAAAATTAAAGCGCTTAGAGCTGTGACAACAGCGCGGGGCAAACAATTGTCGAGCAATCCTTTCGGGATTTCGCACAAAGAATCTGCTGCTGAGCCGAGCCGAGCACAGACCCTGCCCTGCCCTGTCGGAGATGTCCTGCCGGCAATTTAAGCGAATTAAAACGGAGTTCGTATTGATTTAGGTTTCTGGCTCAGCCCGAATAGAGAAAACGAACGAAGGAGCTCCTGCTGTGCTCTAAGAACGGGGGGAACGGGAATACGCAAACAAAAACAAGAATACAGCACTCGAAGCGTTTAACTTTGGCTTAAGTGTTTTGCCAGGACGTGGCCTGGCGCAACCCCTTTTACCTGACAGCAGCAGCAGCAGCAGCAACAGCTCCTTGCCACAACTCGAACTCGAACGTGCAACGTTGCATATCCTGCCGTTGGCGGGCTGCGGTGAGCAGCCACCGAAAAAATCCCTCCAAGTGTCATCGACACTTGTGCGGCTGCCTTAAGGGTTGCCCCCCTTCCCCCCTCCACCGTTCAGGAACAGGAAGAGCAACTGGAACATAACGTGGAGAGGTGACAGTGCCCGGATAAAGAGCACGAAATAGGCCCGAATGTGTCGCCTAAGTGCTAATAATAGTGCCCTCGCACAGTTGGCGGTCGTCCCTGGTTCAGGACTGCCTACTGCCAACCGTTTGCCAGGATCTGCATAGCAACACACCCAAGCAGGAACTCCACCCAGTTTGAATGTTTGAGCAAACTTTGTTGATCTGAAACTCATAGTAAAAACTGAGCTCTAGAGGCGGAATATTTACACGGGAAGGAGGTGTGGAATCTAGTAATTTGTGGTAATAGAAAGACGTAAAGTGTGGGGCAGGAATATTATCTTATAATTATGGGGGACTTTCAAAAAGAGCCCAAATAATATTCGCGATAAGTAATTGCTTAAAGAATTTACGCTCAAGGTGCAATTTACTAGCCATTTGACTAGCCGCAGACTAGTCCGGACGCAATCTAAAATCTTATCCCATTTCTTCAATGCACATTCTGGGTGCTGATGGGTTAGCAGGCATTCCTATATACAATAGATAGAGCCGTGCCATTTAATTATCATTTTATGGCTTATGTGAAGGAGAGCAGTTTTATGTAGCCAGTAAAAGGAAAGACACAAGTAACATTTACTTAAAACAAAAGTTCTTTTATGAAAAATGTCAATGCAAAACATACTTTGAATGTCTTCCGATACAGTCCAGCTAGACTTGAGTAGTTTACCTAATAAATTGTTGCATTTATTGCACCTAATATAACATTATATAAACTGTCGGAGAAATGCAGTCCTTAACGTCTAACCCATTCCTTTTAATGCAAACATTTTTCAAATCAAATGGCAAATAAATGTATTCTTAATATTTCTTTCTCCATTATTTAAATTTCCAATATTAGAACTCTCTCTCTTGGGATGATTAATGGTGCAGGAAACCGCACGTAAAATGTGAAGCGTAAGTTCAATGAATGCCATTTCAATCCATTGACCAGAATTTGCCCATTAATGAACATCAAAAAAGTCGGGCGAGCAGTGTCAACTTTTTGCCTGTCGCCTGTCCACTCCATTCATGGGCTCGCAAAAAAAAGATCCCCATCATTAGCCGAGTAACTCTGCACACACCAAGGCTGGAGGATGGGAGATGATTAATGGTCTGGTCTGTGGCAAAGGACATGCGCCTGCGTGTAGCACTCAAGTGCAGGATCAGCAGGCCGCTGATCCGTTGCAAATAATAGTTGGTAGCCAGGTCTCGAAAACCGCAAATTGATTGAAGTTTGATGACATCAAGGAACATGAGTTTTCATTTGGGTATCTGCTCTGCTTTTTGTTTCCTTTCCTTTTTGTGTCCTTTGTGTTCTTTATCGTTGTGATCTCATGTAAGAAATTACTTTCACATAATTTGAGTTGTCGAGCCGATCGATTTTGTTAAGTTTTCTATGATTTATTTCCCTCCGCAGAGATACTGCAGATAAAAAACAGATCGATTACCCTGATGTCCGTCCAGAGTGAATCGTAATAGGAAGATCGTAATGGCAACTTCAGTGATGCCACAAAAAGTTAAACGTTTCGTATCTGATGTTGAGTGTCACCACAAACGTAAGCCGCATAAAGATTGAGTTCAGAGAGATTAAAGACAAACAATATTGGGCTGAGGAATCTAAAGAGTCTTTTGATTAATTGTATCTTTAGTTCGGATAAAAATGTGAGAAGAATAGCTTTCGTGGCATGCTTAAAACCTCTATCTTAGATCCAGTCCCACCTCAAACATACTTCCTGCCCTTTCCATCTTCTCAGCCTCAGGATCTGTCAGCAAACATTAGATCTGAGAGAGAGAGAGGAATCCGCTTGACTCCTAATCCTGACAACACGAAAGCTAAACGCAGAGCAGAGAGGAACTTTAATTACTTGTAATTATTCAAGCGTAATGTGTCGGGAAGGGACGTCCCAAGACAGACGAGATTACAGGACTAAAGGCAGGCACACACAGCAGACAGACAGGCAGACAGGCAGACAGCTATCCCTCTCCCTGGTGTGTCTGTCGTGTCAAAAATCCAGGATTAAACATATGTAGATCGCAGGAGGAGGAGACAGGACCTATCAGAGGGCTGATTTTTTTTTCCATTCCTTGGCTGTGATTTTTTTTTCTTCCTGATCTTGGCTTGCAGCTTGAGTAACCACACGGCAAATGGCAGCGGCAACAGCCGAAAAAATTACAATTTTAAGGACAATACACGGCACATCCTTATGAGATTAAAAATGCAAATCAGCCAGCAGAAGGCAGCCGCAAGGAAAATATGATGAGCTCTTCTCCAAGAGAGCCAAGAATGACGCTGCAGTTGCCACGAAGGAAAACTGTAATTGTTGTCTGTCAAAAAAAAAGAGGACTGCGGTCTGACATGACAGCTTCATGTCTCCGGTGTGTGTGTTTGTGTGTGTGGCAGCTGCGACTGCGCCATGTCTTGGCGGTTGCACATAGAAATTGTTCTGTTTTTGCATTGATTTTCATTAGCATTTTCTCTTTTTTCTTGTTTTTTTTTTCCATTTGGTTTTGTTGATCCTGCTGCAGAGATTTTTGTACAGCCGCTTGCATGATTTGACATAATTTTGATGAATGATCTCTGGGTGGGGCGAGGCGGTTCTCAGGGCGGAGTTTAAGTCTGTTGCCAGAGCTGCTGACAGGCGGCAATAACTTTATTTCGTTATGGTTTTGAAATGTGGTAATGGTGTGAAGATCAAAGATAATTGTTAATGGTATTCACTCTTCACTTCGGGAATAATTTGAATCATTTTAGTCATTTATTTCAACAGAGATATCCACGAGAAGGCAAGAAGTCAGCTTTTGAGGTTGTTTCTTAATTTCAGCTGACAGTTAAATCTTAGCCACAAATGGTTTGTCTGGTGTTCAAGTTATTTTCATGATCTTCAGCTATCAAATCTAGAACTTATATTCAGAGTTTTAACAATTTTTCGATCTGCAAATCAGCAGTTAGGAAGTTTCCTTTGGGTACATCAACTCCAAGCAAAATCTCACTAATTAAACATAAAACAAAAACAAAACATTACAAACAATTCGAGCATGGATTGCATTCTGTAGCAATTCGAGGAGTGTCCCGACCCAGCGACCCTGCCAACACACAATGGCGCCAAAGGGTTAAAGGTGTAAACAACTGACAAAAGTGTCACATCAAAGGGCATTCCTTAGATTCGGATACTCTAAGCCAGCTGCACGACCAGCAGTGGTACGTCGCAGAAGGATAACGGCAAGACACCAACCTCACCTCCTTCATTGTCATGTTAATGGGGCAGCTTGAGTTGCTTTTGTCGAGGATATGTATCCTCTGTGATATCTCGAATATGGAAATGGAACGGCAAACGGCAATGCAAGTGTCTCAATGCGTGTCCATTTGGTTTGACAGCTGTCAAAAGGCTAATAAGTCATATTCAATGTTTGTTAGTGGCTGCTTGTGTGCATCTAAGGCAAGGATTAATCACTGATTGATTGATGGATGCATGGAGGGAGAGGGAAAGTAAGTGAAAGAGTGAAAGCAACAAAAAACGACTATATGTGGGCTGGATTCATTAGAAGTACCAGCATAAAAGTTCAAGTACGCGCACTTCGATTGACAATAAATGAGGATAAGTTATTGTGGTAGGATTCGAACTCCTACTGAAGCCTAAAAGCGCAGTGAGAAATTAAATTTCATTCTAGTCTTTCGGTAAGTTCCCGCATGAACATAATCCTCTAAAACCAACTTCCAAAGAACTTATCAATTAGAGCAGTCAGCAGAGCGACAAATTGATTGATTCTCTACGTTCCCACCTCTATGCAGAGTGGAGGAGATTGCAGCATAGGCTCCTGCTGGCAGCACAGAAGATACAGAGATACAGAGACACAGGCGACACAGGAGACAGACTGCAGGCAGACGAGGTACTCGTAATCCTGTTAGGCAAAACTTTGAACCAGCCTTCACCCAAAACTTCCACTTTCCTCAAACAAAACGAACTTACAGCAGCCAGCCGTTTCAGCCAGCAAATGCGCAATTTTCAGCTTGACTTGGCACATGAAACAAATTCGAAACTGAGACGGAGACGATGAGTGCAGGGGCATGTCATCCTTAATTGAAAAAATAAAAGCAGAGTAGCCATCCTTGCAGCATCCTTCTGCTCCCATTTTCCCGTTTATCGTCGGTACGGCGGTGGCTGTTCATTTACAGGACAGCGCACCTTTTCTTCGCGTGCGATTTATTCGGGGAAATTGCGCTGCTCAATTACATCGACTCGTCGTTGTGCCTGTGCCTGTGCCTGTGCCTGGTATTTCTCTCCTTTTATTCACCGTTGACTTGGCCAGGACAATTGCCGCGAAAGGGGCACAGCTACAGGATACAAAAGTCGCGATCTTACTACGTTTCAAATTAAAACCAAATGGAGTTTAATGCGCAACAAGAGAGAAGAGAAGATAACAAAAAGATACAGATACTCCGCGTCTTCCATATGCCAGGAACCAGCGGTAAATGCTCGTACATCCTTTTGCTTTCTGATTTATTTCCCTCTTGCCGTTTGCCCCTTTAATGAATCCTAATTCGGAGCATCATAAATTTTAAATTAACCCCAATTTCCAGGTATCCACAAGGGGTTGCTCTCAATGCAAATATTTACGCCATTCTCCGAGTGAGGAAAATGAAAATGAAAAGCAAAAGCCAGGCCTTACTCGCTTTCAATTAGCCCTGTGGCTGTTGGCACTCGAAAGGGAGAGTGAGAGAGAAAAGCCAAAGCGAAAGCCCAAAGAAAGCAATTTTAACTGGCTTTTAAGATATACATTACACAGCCATAGAGATGTGGGGAAAGCTCACTGGAGGAATTGTACAAGTGGTTCGTGCTCACTTAAAGCAAATTGCTGGCACTCAAAGGATAACAATGAGCAGAAATCCAAGTAATTACTCTACTAAATGGTCGGTTGATTCCCCGACTTTTATTATATTACAAGAAAGAGAAATCAGAGACATAAACTTTGAATATCTGACTCTTAAGAGAGCACAAACGATACGTCCTTTCTGGGTATTTTCTACATCCAGCTGAGCAGCCACCCATCGAGAGAGCCGCGGGCATACACTCTCAAAAGAGTGTCTCCCATTGAAAGCGAGTTGAAACGCTAGAATGGAGACGGGAGACTGTGGTCAAACACACACAAATCGGGGCTAATCAAAGTGGGCCAGCAAGCAGACGAGGGAATTTAATGACTTTTAGAAAATTGCATCGTAAATGTCAACAAATGGATGCGAAACTTGTTGGCTGGTACGAAAACTGGGACTGCAACTGAAGCTGAATTGCGGCAAAAAAGTCAGGCAGTCAGTCTGTCTGTCCGGCAGCCATCAGAGCTGCCGCAAGGACACAATGCACAATGCAAAAGACTGTCCGGTAGGTCGTAAAACTTCCTCTTAGACAATACCACAAGCAGCAGGACACCAGCAGCAACTCACAGATGGGCACTGAGCACGTACTCTGGAGCAAAAAGCAAAAGAATCGAAAGAACAAACGAACGGCTGTGTTTTATTTTTGCGTTATGACAAACTCAAGAACCAGCCAGCAAGCCAGCAAGGTGTGTCCCAAGGGGACACAGCACAGAACAGAACAGAACAGATCAGAGAGTACGAGCACAATATGGCTCATAAATTGCAAATGAAATGAGCCAAAACGAATTTCAATTTCTTCTTTTAGAAAACTGAATGGGGAATGAAAACTAACGAAGAAAAATCCAGAGACAGAGACAGAGTGTGATCAGATCAGAGATTTTCTTTCTCTTTAGTGCTCTAAATTTTGCACTAATTAACAACAAATGATGACATTAGCCACAAGAACGTCCAAAAAAAAAGGAAACCAACTGAAAAAAAAACTATAGGAAAAACCATCTGCCACTCGCAAATCCTAAGGATCGAAAGTGTTGGGCCGTTACAATGAACGGGACGGACCACGAGACCACCCGTTGACCTACTGCCAACCGAGGCTCGTGCTTCGGTTCGAGACTCGAGGTCGGGTATTGAGATGTCCTGCTGGCTGGCAAATCCGATTATGGAATTTGCTTCTTTCCCTCTCTGTCCACAAAATATCAACCTTAATTTATGGCCAAAAACGATTAGAGTGCTTATGGAATTTCATTATATACGAGCACTCACTCACGATGAATCGGAAATCTAATCGAGCTTACCTACAAAGAGAAGGAAAAGAAATTTAGTTGATTACGGTGGAAATATTATTTACTTATATTATTTCAAATTAAAATGTTAAGTTGGTTTTTGTATGCTCAACAATTTCTGCACCGATTGAGCTTCAAATATTTCAAATATAACTGAGCAAGAGCTGGAATCTTTACAAGAGATACAAATAAAACGAGGAGAAACATTGTGAGTCTCGTGCAAACGCGTCACTACTACAATACAATGTCATCTAAATCTATATCACTTCTCACACCAAGACGCCCTTTTAGCTCAGACCCCTCCGCCAAGGGCACAGTGCTTCGAGCGAGAGAGAGAATGAGCAAGCAACAGCCGTGCTGCTTTAGGGGATAATTTGTTCAACCTGGCCATAGTAATGATCCAATTTGATCCAAATTAAAGAATCTAATAGATATGGACATTATCTACGGAACTGCATTTTTAGATTTTTCATTTCTTCAAAATTGTGGACACCACAGACTTTCATACTTTATGGGAGCGGACGGGGGCGTGGCGAAATTTTGAAACAAACTTAATTCAGTGAGATATCACACCAGTCTTCACACAAAGTTTGGTTGCTCTAGCACTTATAGTCTCTGAGAACTAGGCGTTAAGCAAGACGAACGGACAGAGAGACAGAATTCCAGACCTAAAAACCCACCGATTAGCTAGAGAGAGAGTATGTATACAATAAAATACAAACTAAAGCCAGATAACCATTTGATTTTAAGGAATTTATTTAGTTTTTTACACAGAGAACTGATTGCAATCAGCAAATCGGCTCCACTGGCAGTACACCATGGACCAGGCCCATAATGATGGCGGTTATCTCGTACCAGGCCACATTCTCAAGCACCGCATTCAGTGGCGGCACAATGAGTCCCTCCATGAATTGGGAGACCTCTGCGGGATTGTCGTTTACCAGCAGCTCCAGGTAGTCCTTGACAAGATCGTTGATGAACTTTGTGTAGAGGCGACTGTTCATGAAGCCCGTCGTCTGGGACCGGGCCTCGCCCAGCTGCCAGTCCACCTTCCAGCTCTTCACGTACACACCGCTGCTGGCTGTCGTCGGTCGGACAATGAAGCTGCCATTTGCCCGGAAGTCGATAAGCTCTAGACTGAAGACACCATCGCCCCACAGGGCAAAGTCTGAACCGAAGAGCCGTGCCAGAATATCGAGCATGTACTTGGAGCTGCTCACAGAAACCCTCGGGAAGTTGATGTCAAACTTGATGGTGTGAAAAATGTTGTTCCACTCGAGCTTCGAGAACTCGTAGCCATCGAGACCCTCCAGAGTGAGTTCCGTGAAGTTTCCCCGGCATCTGCACGGTAAAAGGATAACCCTATAAATGTTTTGATGATTCACAGTGTCGATTTTTACCCAAAGCTTTCCGTGGCAAGGTCCAGCGCCTGGTAGGCTACCTTTGCGGGTGCCAGCACCGGCACACCCCGTGCGGGATAGCCGCAACGCATTTGCAGGCGCAGGAACTCTGTCAGCTCACGGAGCTGATCATCGAAGAGCTTCGAGGAGCCCAAGGAGCAGCAGAGCAGGCCCACAAATATCACACACAAAGTTTTCATGATGAAAGCCAATACTGAACTACCGAATCAGCCAGGAGACAGACCCGACCCAAAGCTACAATCAGCAATAACGCTTAGCCACTTAAGTAGCGCTGGAGCAACGATAAGATAGGATTAGCGGCAGGTGTTCTAAAGATAGGAAAGCTCAAGTCCAAGCGATTTTAGACACCCTTTCGCCAAGATCTGCCAAATTCGAGTCGTCATGCACACGACATGTATTTTGTTTTGTAATTGGGATCATCTCGTGTTTGTGTGTTGTGGATCATCTCCATTCCCTTTTGAACTTTTCGCTTGTGCGTCTGAGTAGGAGAATACGAATGGGAGCTCAGATATTTCAGTATCTCGGGGTTTTTATTAAAAGTGCTAGAATGTTGAGCTTAGGCCCAGGGATCGGCTTGTGGTTCACAGTCGACAACAATTGGATCGTCCTCCTGCTCGCCATCGCTGCTGGAGATGATCAGATCGACAATGGTCCAGAAGTCCTTGCCCTTGAGCATCTTGTTCACGCGTGGCACGATGGTGTCCTCGATGGTGTCGGAGATGCCCTGCTGGTTGTTGTTGATGAGCTTCACCACCACATTCTCCAGCTGACTGTTAATGGCGCGGTTGAGGCTGCCGTGGCCCATAAAGCCGCTGATGTCCGACTTCACAGACTCCAACGAGATGGTGGTCTTCAGCGAGGTGATCTTAGCGGAGCCCCAGAGCATGGGCAGCTTGTACTTCAGGGTGCCGGCAATGCGGAGGTTGACCAGATCGAAGAGCAGGTCACCGGTGCCCTCGTACTCGACGGACAGACCCAGCTGGCGCAGGGCATCGATCAGAGTGTCAGTGCTGTACTTCTCGGCGGTGGTGTCGATGTTCTTAAACAGGAAGTCGAAGGTGACCTTGCTTTTGATGATGTTCAGCTTGAACTTGCTGATCGTGAAGTCATTCAGGCCGGCGATCTTAAGGTGGAACACGTTGTTGAGGGTCTCGAAGATGCCACGCTTGAAGTCCAGATCGAACTCGTTGACGCGGAGTGGGGCCAGCACAGGAATGCCGAGCGATGGCCATCCACATTCCATCTGCTTCTGCAGCTTGCGGATGTAGCGGCGTGCTTGCCACGACACAATGAATTGCGGGGCAACTGCATGGATTGAGATTTATACGAATATTAAGCTAACTGGGATGGGGGTTCGGTCTAGGTGGAGTCTTACCTTCCACACCCTCCTCGGGCTCGGAGAAAAGATCAATGTCGCCATTGTGGTCTGCCAACTCGAGCAGACGCTGCTCGACCCGATTGGGCAGTGTGCCGGCGGCACAGACTGCCACCAGGCAGGCCAAGACTACCAGAAAACGCATATTGATTGTGGCTGTGGCTGTTAGTAACTTCTAACTGAAGCGCCTAACCAGCGGCGAGGGCCTTTTATACCTGACTCAATCAAATAATCGAAATCCGGAGCGATAAGAGGATAATGGGGAGGCACATTGGATGGCCGGGCAGATAATGGGCCAGAGAAATTCGCTAATTAAAACGTAGATCGTGGTCAGTAATTTGAATTGCTTTTTATTTGCTGATGTTTAATTCCTCGACTCTACGGCCAGCCAGGGTGCCGGAGTGGGGTTGCAGGTGCCGGTCACCAAGGAGATTTTCGAGAGTAGATACCAGATTTTGTGACCCTTGAGCTTCTGGTTGATCATAGGCACAAATATCTCCTCGATCTGCTTGCTAATGGCTGCCTGCTGGCCATTGATAAACGCGGGCACCTCGTATTCGATCATGTCATTGATGAACTCGTTGATCCTGCCGTTGCCCATGACGCCGCCAATGTTGGAGGACACACCGCCCAGTCCGATGGCGCACTGGAACTTGTAGATCTTAATGGAACCGAACATGAAGGGCATCTTGTACTTGAACTGTCCCTGGATGGACAGATTCTCCAGCGCAAAGGACATGGGGCCGCTGCTCTCGTAGCGCACGCTCAAACCCAGCTGCTTGAGCATGTCCACGAAGGTATCGGTGTCCAGGAAGTGGGCGCTGGCCTTCAGCTGCTTGAATTTGATGTGGAATTGCACCTTCTTGTTGAAGGTGTAGCTGATCTTTAGCTTCTTGATCTCCATGTTCTCCAAGCCATCGAAACGGAAGCGCAGAAACTGCAGCATCGATCTAGGGTTCAAAATGGTTTTAGGTTCCGGTAACCGTTGTCCAACCGCACACTTACTCCACAAAGGACTCGGCCAGATGAATCTTCAGATCGGCATTGGTGTAGGGTGCCAGTGGGGGGATACCGTACTCGGGCCAGCCACAGGGCATCTGCTCGAGCAGCGCATTGAGGACCTTCTTGGCCGATCCGTTCAGTATCAGTCCCTGGGTATCGGGCTTTGCAGCTGTGCCAAGATATGAGTCACAACAGTGAGAGAAATTTTCTATGTCTCTTCAGATTCTAGAGGAGGACACTTACGATTGCGTTCGACCAGCTGGTCCCATTTCTCCTCGCTCAAGAGCTCCACATCGTAGGCCGCAACGCAGGCCAAAAGGGCCACAAAAATATAGGCGAAAACTTTCATGTTAATGCCAGCTGTTGAATGACACCTGCCTGGGTCTGCCTTTTATACCCATGCAAGCCTAGTGGCGGTGTCTGTGGGCGGGTCAATCGGGGACAGGGGAGCGGATAAACTACTTGACTTAGACAGCTAAACACTAATCACAGCACCTGATTAGTCGAGTATTACCGGATCAGATCGTATTTCAAGATACGCTCCCGATTTAGAGCCCCACAAGTGGCTTGTTTTGTGGCCCAATCACCCCAATTGGCCAATCGAGTGTCAATATCGCTTCCAATTGGGGAATATATATGGGCCTATCATTGCGACATAGGCAAATAGCTTTGGCTACCGAAAACTGCGTCAGACGATGACAACCACCTCCATGCAGGTGTCCATGGATTACCGACCCGATCTAATCAGTCCTCACACCCAGCTGGAAGCTCGATTGGGGGTACGTACATTCTGTGTACACACAAAAGGTATATCGGGTCTTTACGACTTTACCGCTCTCTGGGGGCCTACACAAAGTTTATGCATGTAGGGCTGAGTTAGTACAAAGAACAAAGAGATTTTAGTTGCAGGTTTTGGCATGATCTTTACCATTTCCCTGCAGACCATTCGACTGTCAGACACCTTCTGTCTGCTCACGCTCATGACGTTGTATTAATAATCCTCTTTTTAAGTCCTTTAAATAAACTTAATCAAGCCCAATCAGGGCCATAAATCACACTCGAATATTAATCAAACTAACAAACAATTCGCAGACTTTAGAGCCAGAGAAGTAAATGGTTTATATTAATCCAGGCCCCGGGCAGTTCTTGTGTTCGATTCCGTAAACAAAAACTTTCAGGTTGATCGATATCCGAATCGACATTCTTTCCATTCCATTCCATCATTGAACCACTGGGAACGGTTCCACGATTCCACGTTCACATGTGACTGGCAAATAGACAGGAATTTTTCTAAGAATTTTCCGATGGATAATACGATGAAAGAAATGTTAGTTTTTAGTATTTATTTCCAAGCACTGACAAAGAGGGAACCTCGGGAAGGAACATGTAGGACCACACAATAGATTTCTTTCTTTTAATATTATCTCCAGACAGGTTTGTCTAGTAATAGAGACAGCTGTTCGAACTTTAGCGAGACTGAAAATAAATCAACAATAAAAACAATATTCTTAGTTGAAGAGATTTCTTCCGGACTGAATGGGATTCCTTCACCTGCTGGCCTATATTATACGCTAATGTAATCAAATGTAAAATGTTTAACCGAAGAGCAACCCAAAGAAAGGGATATCCCAACCATGCTGAGCGACCTTTGAGCCCTCACTCTCTCTCTCTCTCTCTCTTGAAATAAAGGAAAAGTTTCATTAGAGAGTTTTATCCCATCCGAAGATCTGATCATTATTTTGGTCAAGCTAAGTGGCCTGATAAATATAAATAATCATCGAAATTAAAGAATTGGCCAATGGATCGGGGGAGCCATAGCGATGCCTTTGAGACCAAAACCACAGAAGCAGAACGCAGAGCCAGATAAGACAGCAGAAAAGGCATCGATTGAATGTCGCTAATCAAATCGTACTCAAGAGACCAGCAGGCAGGGGCCAGGGCCTTATCGCCCACCACCTGGGCGGTTGGTCTATAAAAAGCAACGGGCCCGTACGGACCATTGAGTAGTATAAATACAGTTCGTACTGCGATCAGTTTGTAGGACTCAAAAGTCAGCAGCAATAATGAAAGTCTTCGTAGCTCTCTTGGCATTCGTTGCCTACGCCAGCGCGGCGTCCGTGGGCGAGCCCATCGGTGAGTGAAGAAGAGTCTTTTTATTTCTAATCATTCCTAATTTGCGTTTTATCAGCTTCCCAGTCGATCTCCAGCACCATTGAGGATCTGATCTATGGTATTCAGGAGCAGATGCCTTGCGGCTTTGCCGGCTTGGGCATTCCCCCACTGGCTCCACTCCGTATCGATCACCAGAACATTGACATTGACACGAGCGCATTGAAGGTCAAGGGCAGCATCGATCACTTCCGCCTCAATGGCATGAACGACTTCGATATCGATGAGATGAAGGTCAATGCCCTCACCAGCAAGGTCGCCTACAAGTTCTCCTTCCGCAACGTCAATGTGGACACCAGCTACGATCTGGCGGTGATGTTGAAGAAATTCGGCTTCACCATCAATCTGATCGGCGCCGGTCACGCCAAGATCGCCATCAAGGACATGGTCATCTGGGGCAGCCTCAAATACTCCCTGGGCGTTGTCTCCGGCAAGTTGAAGCTCAAGACCCTGGAGGTGCGCACCCATCTGGGTGAGGTTGACTCCGATATCGAAGGCATGTTGGGTCATGGCTTGATCAATGAGAAGATGAACGTCTACCTCGCCGAAGCCGTCGAGATGGCTATCAACGAGAACGAGAATCTGATCACCGACACCATCGAGTCGATTGCCCTGCCCGCTGTCAACAATATCCTTGACGATGTGAGCATTGCCGAAGTCATCGCAGGTGCCGGTGGTGATGGTGGGGCTGGTGAGAAGGAGGTCTGCATTCCCCCAGAGTTCGAATGGTGAATAAATCCATGGCCTTATTAAAATTGAAGTAATACTGATTAACGCTGGTTTTTAATCTCCCTGGTTGGCTTCTCTCCTGTCTTCGCTTGGGTTAGATTTGCAAACACTAATCAGTGGCTAATCGAAAGCTCTTCTTATCTCCGGGGGGGGTGGCTACAAAACACTTTGCCAATTATTTGCTGATTTACGAAGGCTAACACATTATACAGATAGTTTATCTGACAGTTCTTGTACCTATATAAGAGCCAGGGACACCGCTGAGCTTTGGCTAGTGTTGTTTTACTCACTGAAGCAGTAGAATCGTGTCGTTTAAAGATGAAATCCTTTGTTTTGATTGCCGTACTTCTGGCTTTGGGCCACTGCCAGGCAGCTGAAGTGGCCGAACCAGTGGCAGGTAAGAGCACAAACTATGACTAGATGTGGCAAGACACTAACAAAAACTTCCTTTAGTTGAGGGTCGCTCCATCAGCAGCACCATTGTGGATCTATTGGAGGTGGTGAGAGTACTTATGGAGACGGGCTATGGACCCATGCCCAAGGTGGCTCCACTCGAGATGAAACATCGGCCCTTTAAGTTCAGCACCGGAGAGTTCAGCGCCAGCGGAGAGATCAATGACTTTGTGATGGAGGGCCTCAATGGCTTCGAGGTGATCATCATGGAAGTGGACCTGATCCGTAGTCGCGTGGACTTTGAGCTGAACTTCGGCAGCATCAACATCACCACTCAGTACGAGGTCGATGTGGGCAGTGGTTATCGTATGAAGCGCTCCGGTGGCGCCTACATGGCCCTCGAGGACTTCAACCTGAAGGGACGTATCAGCTACTCACTGGGCGTCATCTCGAAGCAAATGAAGATCAAGAGCTTCCTCGTCAATCCCACGGTGGGCAATGTGGCCTCGGAGATCGAGAACCTCTCCAAGTACCGCATCTTCAACCGCAAGCTGAACGAGGTCGTCGAGGAGTTCATCACGCTGACGATCAACGACAACACCGACTTTGTGTCCAATTATCTCAACGAACTGGTGACACCCCTCTGCAACGACCTCATTGGAGATCGTTCCTTGAGCGACATCATTGGCATTATTACCGGCGCAAAAAACTAATCCACGAATAAGACATAATAATAAAACCGATCCAAATTCCTCTTTTTAAATATAGTCCCATAATCGCCAGCCATAAACCCATTGTGCCCACCAGCGGCTGCAAAAACAGAGAACACCAACAAATAATTTGGTTAATCTAATCGTTCAGATTAGGCTCATAATCGCATTTCCTTTGGCAAAGTTTGATTATTTCAGCCATAATCTTCAGAGTAGGGCATGAGGGTGGAGCAGTCTCTCCCAGCAGCACGTGCCACAGTGTTCAGGGGCAGGGGCAGTGGATCCACATGTTTTGAACTGGAGCCATCTATATGTACATATGTTCAGTTTAAGATTAAAACGACCATGGATTGGCAATTGCATATGATTTAACCATTCGCGCGATTTCGTTATGATATTTAGCGAATATTTTTGGTTCGCCCATCGATCTGGGGTATTAAATCCATCACAAAAATCCATGCCACACCCACATCTGTTACTATAGAACGGGATCGATATTGCAGTTTTCCATTTTCCTGCTTGAAGCCTTCGATGTGCATCAAGGAAAAATTGTATAGGTAGGCGGCTATTTCTGTCTTAATTAAACAACTAAATATTGAAGATTGTTTTTATTATATTATTTATTAGAATATTCTGCTCAAAAATGGGACAAAAATCGCATTCGTTTTGGCTCTCAGAAGAAAAAAAAGCTTAAACAGACATTTTTCTAGTCAAAAAACGTTGACTAATATAGTTGGGAACAAAAAGATCTTATTAGATGTGAGGAAATGTTTGAAAGGCAAATAACCTTTTGATTCAATGTTTTGAAGGCTCAACAGCATTATTGGGTGGTGCGACGTTCGAGAGCTCGAATTGAGGTATTTAAGAACAGTCTTGGCTTAAAAACCCACATAAAATGTGGTACAAAAAATGTAGGGGAATAGTAGAAAATCGTAGAAAATCAGAGTCATTTTTATTTCGAAAAATATCGAAATTTATAAGCAACTTTAACTTAAGCCAGAAACTAAAATAGTGGCCCTCGGTACTGTTGCCGACTTCTACATGAATTTGACATGAATTCTACATTCAGTTTCTTATAAATGCCCAAAAGCATGCTACAAATAAGCAAACAACGAAAAAACGTTCAATTATATGAACGTCCCAAAACTGTGCTGCAAAATAATTGTAAGAGAATCCTCCCCCTGAAAATTTTGATTTTCTCTGTACGGGAATTCTAACAAGAATACGAAATTGATAGCTACGATAGCTTCAACAGTTCGATATACTTAGATCTTCTTGATGACTGTAAGTATGACTGTATGTACATTTTATGTACAAAAGTAAACATAATATTACTCTCACTCTCTAGAAACGTGCCCAAATGAACATATAAATATATGTGCGACGCAATAATAAATACAGAAATCTGAAAATTCATTGAAAATAATTATCACCATCTACAGAGCCTTCGCTCGGAGAGAACTAAAATTATATTCTAAAGCTGCAAAACCTTCGTGCGCTTATCAGCAGCTTCCTAGGCAAATCGAACAGCCCATCGCTTTCAATTAAATAATATGTACATCAATTTTGTACAATACTCAGTTAATAGTCGACATTCGTACACAGAGGACGCACCTGCATCTAGGCCCTTAGACTAGAGAATGTTGCTCAAATATTTTCCGCTGATTTTGCTGGCACAGGTGATTCTCTCGGAGATATCATCCGCTTATCACCGATCTATGTATCAATTGATCTTTCTGGCAGTTCGTGCTGTCGGCACCCACACTGCGCGTTCCGAGCAGCAGGTCGGACGATCCGGTGCAGAAGCAACTGGAGCAGGAGGCACGCGAGGAGACAGTCAGGCTGCTGAACGCCCTCTTCCGAGCACAAATCGCATATTTCACGGAGGTGAAGGCCAAGCTGAATCCCCAGTCGAGGCGGGCCACTGACATAGATCATTATGTGGCACGTGTGAACGCGGCCATTGCGGAGAACGATCTGGACAAGAAGGATCAAATATGGCTTGACATATTCGAAGATGTAAGTGTGGAATAGGATACTTCCGGATAAAGTTCTCCTTCGAATTTATCCTCCAATTTAGTTCAGGAAATCGCCCTTATTGATAAACAGACCAGCTGAAACGGGCCTCAGCGATGAGGAGTACAAGGATTTGCTCACGGATGGCAAACTGCAAGAGATCTCAAAGAGTTTCGTCTCCGAAGTGGCATCATATTTCTGGAAAATGGCCAAGCTCAGTGGCCGGGTCGTCGAGAACCACATCGATGGAATATCGAATGACATTATTCGCAACTGAATACAAAAATCAACAATAAACCAACGCACAATGTGTGACAATCGAGTGGAATTTGTCTCTTTTATCGCGATTATCTTTTCTCCCCAATTATCCATTTTCATTCCATTTAGGGAGCAAGCTTCGCACTTTAACCGTTTTTCGCTACCATTCATCACATTTGGCATATTTATAGGTACAGTGCGTGTTATAACAATATAACAATCCGAGATGATTCGCTTTGCTTTTACTTCTAATAAGTATATTCCATAATTAGTGGCTATCAAACAGTTCTACAGTTACGAAACGCACTATACTCGTGTGTATAATGGTAGTTTAGGAGGGAAGCGCAGGCAGAACCCTCAAACGGAATGATATATTTCACATATGTACAAATGTATGTAAATATGTACATATAATGTACAAAGCTGTCACGATTTCGTGATTCACTCGCCAGTCGAGCCCGAGCAGAGCACCAAATTCGGGCACATTATGAGACTTAAATTGCCTCGCCGCAAAATTCTTTCTCGAATTTGCATTTCTTTTGTTCAGAGCTTTTTATTGAAAATCGCACACAAACTTGTTGTGCAATTCGGAATGACGAAAATAGCAAATGCCAGCAAAGTGCAAAGATACTATTTTTAATGCAATTTGCGTTAAAAATGAAAGAGAGTCACGAAGGGGAAGGGCGGCAACTGCAGCCGTTGATAATTGTGGCCCCAAAATCCCAAAGGCAACTCCCGTTGCACGCTACGCTATCGAGCGCATCGACGCACAACAACAATTGTTCCACTTCCGAAAGGCACAGACTGAATGGCAGTGGCGGCGGAGCATAATTCTTTTGACAATCCGCATGTCAATATTATTGTACAATTAAGAATAAATAAACAGCAGTTCCGAGGGCGAGATAAGAGGGGCCTGCCTGCCCGACACTCGACGCAGATACGAATCAGCGGAACCGCTCGCGACAATCGGTGTGGGGGCGGTGGCTGCCGCATTCTTTTTTAATTATTTTCCAATAAGTTCTAAGATAACAGCAGCCATATAAAAAATGTGTAATAATTGAATAGGAAAATAAGAACTTGAAACTTTTGAAGAGCTTAAAAACTAAAAGTTATTTTCGGCACAAGATAACGAATAATTAGATTGATAAGAAATAACTGTGATTGATACACAACAATTCGATGCAATTAATTAGCAAATATTAGTGGAATGCCAACTTCATACCCAATAACCCAATTTATCTATCGTTGGTATGAAATTCTGGTAGTGAAATTCTCATCACATTTATGTGAAAATAAATTCCCAGACTTTTATCAAAGACTTACAGAAGTATAATTATTCCTACATTAAGGTAAACTTTAAATCAGTATCATTCCATAATGCGCTTTTGAACAGTTAATATACCCAACGTGGGAAAAGTGTACACTCTTATTTTAATCCCAGCAAATAGCCAAATTGCGATCACTTTAAGGGGAAACCCGGGGGGGCCGAGGGCCATTTTAGATAAGAGAGGAAATTTGTTTTTTTAAACACCGCCGCAGCGTTTTCGTTGATTCTTTTGTTGAATCTGTATCTGCGACTATTAGTCTAACCCGACAATTGGTTTTCTTTATTCACAAGAAAAATAAACACAAATAAAAACAAATAAATATACGAGTAAGAGTAGGTACATGTTTGCTAGGAAATACGAAACTAATTTCCGTAGAACTATAAGCATTTTTCTGGTAACGATGCGATTGACATGCTAATATCTATTGGGAGCTTAGAGCCTGGTGTTTTTGTTGTTTATTTATGGACTGATATGCAAATCTGTGTGGCACATGGAGCCCAATGGACTATAGAAATATTTGCCCAGCCATTGATTCTATCGAACAAACGACGGAACGAAAGGCCGAATTTCTTCATCGACTTTTGTTCAGCTTCCACTTAAGTAATTTCGACCTTCTCCCGTTATTGTTGGAGACTATAAATAAACAAGCATTTCGAGCGGAAAATGCCAATAAATACATGGTAGGTTTTTGCTTTCAAGCAACAAAACAAAGTTGCAACGCTAAACGATATTAAATTCGACTATAAGATGACATAGAAATATAGTCATGTTAATTTTATACTCCACTGCCACACGGACAAAGCATACCCTTCTGCTGTTCGAGTTTACAGGGTATTAGTGTAGCCAACATTCATCATTCTGTCCCATTCCCGATTCCCACAACGACAAACGAATTAGAATCGGTAAAGGAATCGACAATAAGAAAGTCGCTTGCAAAACTGTCTATTGGACTGTCTCCTCTCGTGTTACTTACATACATTCATGTACATACATATGTATGTGTTTATGTTATGTGTGTACATTTGTATCTGGATTGCACGATAAGAGCAGGCAACAACAACAACAAGGGCAGGAGGCGGGCCTCTGACGATTTTGTTTACATTTTCGGGAAGCCGCTTCAGATTTTCTAATAAACCATTTAAGAACCGGTTTTTTTGTGTGTTTCGGTTTTTGGTTTTTGTGAGCGAACTCGGATTCGGCTCTTGGATGCTGTTGCTGCCTCGCGAGGAGGAAGAAAAAGAGGAAGAGCATCAAATTTCATGCCCCGCACATTGAAACTGAAGCTGTGACTATGGCAGGGGCACGAAACACGACGCACACACACACACACACACACACAGTAACATTGGAAATTGGGCAGAAAAGCTTGTTTTAAACAAAACTCGGATATATTTCTTTCTTTTTGGAAACGACAACGACAACACTTTCAATGGCCTCTGTTGTCCGTCAGTCCGTCCGTCCGTCTGCTGTTCCCGCTTCAATGGACATTTAGGCAACAATCAGAAGGGGGTTGCTACATAGATTTTTGGTCAGAGATTACCATAAAGCACTCCAAACAAAGGCAACCACAAGTCCAGTCCATAACAAATAACAAAACACAATGGAGGCAGCCCAAAGAGGTGTGGAACTTGTTTAATCAAGAGATTTCCATCTGCTCTAAAGGATTCAAAGGGTCTTGACCCATGCCCGCGATGCGAAATTTTAGTAAAATTCAATGCAATGATGGGTTGGGACTTGGACTTAGACTCACCTTCAATGCAGACGACATGGTCCCGAATGGATTGCGCTATTTGGGCATCGGATAGGGGCAGCAAATCGATCAGATCGTATATGGCATAGATCGATGGGTGTACGCTCTCGAAGCGCTGAATCTCCTGGCGTATGGCTAAAGAGTTGCTTATTAGCGGTTGCGGGGGCTGGGGGGCCACTAGAATTGAGGATGACGATGAGGATGAGGCCGATCGATCCCCCAGCAGCTGGGTGGCTGTGGGCGTCTGGTTATGATGACGCTGCTGCTGCTGGGGCTGGGGCTGTGTCAGATGATGGTTCTGGACCTGAAGCTGATGCGGATGCGACAACGAGTGGGGATGGTAGTTACTCATTGCGGAGGCGTCAAAATGGAGAATTAGCCAACGTTTTTAATTAACTTAAATTGCGTCCGATCGAGCTGGGTAAATGTAAACTAAACACATATACACACGCACACACACTCGGACGAACAGGCACACGGCATACGACACTCAAGCGATGGCACAATTTTCCTGAACCGCGACGCGCAACAACATTTTCCAAAAAGAGACAATCAAACGACGGCACGACAACAATTATGGGGTAGCTTCACAGCACGCACTGTCACTTGGGTTGGTAGTCAGACGAATATCTGTGGGATAATTGACCCGCGAAGTCAACTCAATTCAATAGATCGATTTTTACACCTGCACAAACAATCAAAACAGAGCGAAAATTACGGTAGTTCACGATGTCGCGGGCGGGGGCGGGGGGTCAGTGTGAACGCGCAATTATCTATAAAATATACCGACAGACCCTCGAAAATATTTCAAACATATCTTCCCATTTTCAAAATATACCGCAAATATATCGTAATCTTAAATTATATTCCTCGATTTTTATGTTCTATTTGATATTACTAGCTTGCAAAGTCTATTAACACTGAAACAATAACTTAATCCGATTGAAGTATCAATTTGGCTTATTATGATTTCTAATTTTTATTGGATTATCAACCTTAAGACCTTATATTTCACAATTTTGTATTTGTGTTCTAACTAGCTGGTAATATTAAATGGAAAATCAAAACCGAGGAAAATTGTGTTATGGATCGGTATATTTACGGTATATTTGTAAAATGATACTGTATATTTTGGTATATTTTATCGATAAATCCCAGTCACACTGGTCGCATGTCGTAATTTTATTATTAACTAATAGTGGAATAAACTTTAGTTAAAAAACAAAGTACAACCATGGCGCAAAGCAGACTTGAGAAGATCGGGACTATCTTTACCAGAGTTCAGGGTCTGCTGCGTGGGGGTGCCATGAAAACAGAGGACAAGCCCATCTGGTATGACGTCTATGCAGCTTTTCCACCCAAGGCGGAGCCCCGATTCGACAGGCCAGCTCCGGAGATGCCGGTGCGCAGCATATTCTATGCTGAGGATGTTGTAAGAGCGTATGTTCAAGACTGCTGCCCATTCATGGCTCTGACGGGAATTAATTTGTCGACTTTTTCCATTCACAGGAAACTGCACAAGCAGAACAGGCCCAATGAAACGATTTCCCTGTTTGATAATAAAAGGAGCACACAGTCGCAGCAGTTTTTGCAGATCTACGACAACCTAAAGTCACAGGGAGCGCTGGATGAGCAGAGAATATACGAGACGGCATTGGACTTGTTGGCGGAGCAGAGGCAGCAATCCCGTTTGGACGCCACACCGGAGGAACCTGCTGTCGCAGCCACCGAACTAGATGTAGCGACGAAAAGCCAGCTACTGAGCGATTTCATAGAGGCTGGCGGGCAGCAAGCCAAGTCCTCAGGTTCTCAGTACAAAGAAAGGAAGAAGGAAAGCCCAGTGGGCATTAACATTGACAGCTTGTTCAAGGATTAATCGAAATGTGTTTATAAACTTAAAATATTTGTTTTGTATAAATTTCAAACGGCCAAAGCATCGTTTTGCGACTCGTGACTGAGCTGCGTCTGCAGATTGGAGAGCTTGTTCTTCAGCACTTGGACGCCCATTATGACAATGTTCTCGGGCTTGAGGGCTCCCGATGACTCCACGTTGAAGAAGAACTTGTTGGGCTTGGCCTCCCAGTTGTAGGGCGCCTCGAACTGATCATCCTCCAGTTCGGTGTGCTCGCTCTTGGGCCACTCGTCCGGCTTGGGGTAGAGAGTGTGCCGCATGGAGTTGTCCGGATCGTATTCGAAGCACACGCCGGCGGTGGGGTTCCACTTGGCGTGCTCCTTGCCGAAGCCCTTCTTGGCATAGGCTCGCAGCTTCAGCTCCTGTCCCTTTCTCAGTTTTATAATTAGAATCTCATCACTGCTTTCGCCGTATTCGTTGTCCTCCTCGCCCTGATTGCGGGATGTCACCGGCAGCACTTTCGCATTGCTGGACTTCAGATCAGCGGTGGTAACGTGGCGCGTCTGCTCCTCGTTGCACTTGACGTCGAGGGTGAACTCTACGCTGCATTCGGGACAAAAGTCCAGGCAGATGCAATCTCTAGTGTACTGGAGACGCTCGACCACATCGTCGGATATCAACGGAATCAAGCCGATACGATGGGCCAGAAACTCATCCGACAGCACTGTGGAGTTGGCCTCCAGCTGCACCCAGTCGATGGCCAGCGTCGGAGTCTCGGCAATGAAAACGCGCCGCAGACTGTTGGCCACGCTGAGCTCGGTGTCTTCCAGCACAAATTTCACATTGTCGTCCGTCAGCTCTGTTATCTGTACGTTGGGTTGATTCGCATACGGCATGGTTGCCGGTTATGTTTTGTTTTTATTCAGAAAATTAAAAAATACAGCAGCGTAGGAAAAAAAGCGGCGAGGTAGTGATGGGAGTAAACCCGATAGCACAACCGGCACATATATCGAAGCAGTGCTTTACAGCTGATTTTGTGGGTACAAACTAATGGAAAATTGATCATTAGAATCGTACTGGTGGGATCTCTATTAGACCAATTTTAAGCAGGTTCTTACGGGGTATCTCATTATTGCTGCAACATTCATCATAAAGTATGATATCATTAAAAAAAAAAAGATTTCTGGCTATAATCGACTATATGAACAGATACTTTTACCCATAAAACAGCTAAACTGCCAACACTGCGGTGCACTTTGAGGATTTTGCGAGAATGTTGCGAAATATAAGATTTTATTGCAAAATTGCCGCTAGGACGGATTTAAAAGCAATCAAATTGGACTTTAAGGAGCTACGACACAAGACAAAGGTGCCACAAACGCCGGTGGACACAGACTTTCCAGACACAACCGCCAACAAGGTGGACATTGACACAAAAACGATTCAATTGCTGGAGCGCCTCTCGCTGGTGGATTTGGATAGCGAACAGGCATTGGCCACGCTCAAGAGCAGCATCCAATTTGCTGACAAGATAGCCCACATCAATACGGACAACGTACGGCCGCTGTACACGGTGCTCGAGAATCAGCAGCTTCAATTACGCAACGACGAGGTGAACGAGGGCGACTGCCGCGTGGAGCTGCTGAAAAACGCCAAGCTGACGGACGAGGACTACTACGTCTCGCCGCCGGGCAATATACCGCTGGAACAATGAGTCGTTTGGGTCGTTGCTTCAGGTCTCTGGAATCCGCTGGCTTCCTACGCGTCCTAGATGATAGCCGCGTCGAGCTCCTTGAGCACGGACATGCCTATGCCGAGCTGCTCAAGCAGCAGTGGCTAAGCCTGCGTCCGCTGGCAGCACACCTGGGCAACAGCGATTCCACTGAAGCTAGCGTTTCCTCGACCCACCTGCGGCGTTTTGCCTTTGCCAGTAGCAAAGGATTCCAGTCCAACTTCGAGCAGTTGGTTCGAGAGCATCCCCGCAAGGCAAAATGTCCCACACTCCTCAAGCATCTGTGCACCTCCTCCGCCTGCCTGCCCAATCCTTTCTTCAGCCACAAGCCACCCGTTACGCATTTAATTACCGACTTTCTGGTGGAGCCTTATCGCGCCTTGGAGCACTTTTACAACATGCAGCGCGAGAGTAAGATTTGGTGGATGAGATACTCCTCGAATCCCAGTCGCTATCGCATTGTTGCCCGCGAATTGCCGGCGGAGGTGGATGCCAAAGATTGTCAAGCAATCGACATTATGTCCTGCTACGGCGAAGAGTGCAGCGTGGCAGTGGAGCAACTCAGTTTGGTGAAGCTGCACGGCGATGATTTCCGTTTGCCCGATGCGCGGACGGGGCAAACCCTGCCGCCTGCTGTCATACGTTCGGTGATTGAGCTGGAAACAGCGACCTGTGGTAAGCATTTGGAGTGTTTCTTTAAATTTATTGTTTAAATCTCTCTCTCTCGAACAGCTCTTCTGGTGGATGGCTGTGATCACGCTCGCGAGACTCAATCCCTGCTGCTGAACCGTGTGCTGGCGCCGTATCAGTGTGGCATTGCCTGCCAGGAGGTTGATGGGGAAATGGCTGACCTTTGCCTGCACATAAAAGACGTGCTCCTGCGGGCAGGACTGCGCCTGTGCCAAGGCGATGGATATGCCCTGACCGAAGATGCTTCACAGCTCAGGGAACACATAAAAAAATCTGATAAGATGGGAGTGCCTTATACGCTGCTCTTGAGCGAGCAAACGCTACAAAACGGATTGCTGCAGCTGCGCAATCGAGACACCAGGCTGGCGGAGACCATACACATAAGCGATTTACCAAACTATTTACTGAATATATTTAAACTTTGAAAGTGAAATGCAAATCTACATGAAATCGCAAAGATATTGGCGCACATTGAAGCCCACAACCTTGCCGATGTAAAGCACAAACTCGAGGCCCACCGTGCACTGCAGCCGTGCCGAGCCATCCATTATGTTCTGCTCGCCAGAGACAAAGCTGAGTAGCTTGAGGTGCACCAATGTAGAGATCTGGGAGAGGAGGTTGCACGTGAGGCCCACTTTCTCCTCAAGAATGGCGTAGAAGATGGCCAGCAAGCGATCAATGCTGAAGGATTTGGGGCCCAAAGTCGTGGACATCTTCTCCGCAACCTGGAAAGGTTTAGAAATAGTTTATAAATTCAGCGGAAAGCGGATAGATGTGTACAAACCTTGGCTCTGGCATTGACTGTTTGCATTCGCTTGCGCTGCTTTCCATGATGCTTGACAAACAGCCGCTTGTCCTGGTTAGCGGAATTGTGGCTGGCCAGGAAGGCAGCAATAAGCAGATACTTCGCATAGTAAGGCAACTCGAGGGACTGCGCCAGCTTGCGTACGCTTTGATCCTCTATGGCTGCTGATGCTTCCTGCTCTTCCGGTGGCTTGTCTATTCGCATATATATCTGGGTGAGGGCGGATCTCAAGGGTCCAGCAATGTGACGCCACAGTCGGGAGACATCTGTAGACTCCACGGTGCCATCCAACACGGGCTCCAAGTAAATGGAGAAACATTTTCTGGCCGTCAGCTGCAGCTCGGGCACGTCACGGCAAGCCTTGTAGAAGACGCTGAGAAACAGATTTAAATAGTTGCTGTAAAAGTCCTCGGTGAGGGCCGCTTCGCAGATCGCCAGACGCTGGGCATCCTTCGAAAATTGCTTAAGAAGCTGCGCTCGCACCTGGAAAAAGTACGAGCTGAGTATGCGCTGGGTCTCTGCCTTGTTGTACTGGGCAAAATGCAGACTGATGACTTCCGTCAGACCCGTTTTGTTGTAGAACTTCTCAAAGGGAAGCTGGGACAGGAGAATGACACAGAGATTGAGGCTGGTTTGCTGCTGGAGTCGCAGCAGAACGGGCAGCACATTCGCATCCATGTCGCGCAAGCGCTCGGCATTGTCCACGGCTATCAGAAAGCTCTGGAATTTCGCTCCCTGGTCATGCCAACGTCGCAGCTGCTCCACAAATTCCAGCATATTGTCGGCCCGAAAAGTTTCTTCTGTAGCCCGACGTGGAGCCAGTGAGTCCAGCATATTCTCTAGCATTATTTTTGTCGTATAGCACTCGGTGGCATTCAGTAGGGCAATGCGAACTGCCTGCTGCCGGCAGCATTCTCGAAGGAATGCTCTGGTCAGCGCAGTTTTTCCCGTCCCACTGTGCCCGAACAGATAGATGGCCGAAGGATAGGCCTCCCGCGAGTCGCCAATTAGCTCGCCCAGTGTTCTGATGGCTGCCTCCCGGCACGGAAACTGCGGCTCCAACGCGGCACAGATAGTTTCCATTTGTTGTGATTTTTGCTTACAAACAGCTGCAGGAGATCAAAGCGCGCCAATCTGCTGCGATCCTTTTCCTGCCCTGTGACCGATAACACCGGCTTGCAATTGATAGAAATCGATGACTTATTGCACTAACAATACAGAATAGCCTGTTGGTGAGTAGTTATTTAATAATTAATAATTTAATAATTACCATAATTATATTATGCAGTAGTATAATAAATAGTGGTTGTAATTAACCCTAATATCAAAATTAAGGAATATGATTTTCATCGGTCTATGTACGGTATATTCAGAGAATGAGAAGGTTATATTTCGGTATATTTCTGAGGGTCAGGCGGTAATTTTTATCACTAAATCCACTGCTTTGCATTTTGGAAAAGGTTTTTCACGTTTGTGTTTATTTCGGCAGGAAATTTGCAGTTCTCCTTCTTTCCGAGGCTAGCTTAATCGTGTAGACGGCCCAGAGTCCGCGATTAAAACTAGTAATAGTGCCCAACACAGAAAAACAACGCCCACTTCGGTTCCGTTTCCTAACTCGGTCATCAAACTCCGGCGAATCAAAACTACGTGTGTGGTTGGAACTTGCGTGCATTTATTCCTGAACAATGGCCGAGACATTCACCTTTGGCACCTCCCTGGCCTCAATAACCTGCCACGCCTGGAACAAGGACCGGACGCGTAAGTTGGCGTCATTCGGGTGGAGCATTCCCCGAGCTTACTCATTCATGACTCATTCTACAACATTGCTTCGCCCACAGAGATTGCCTTATCGCCCAACAACCATGAGATTCATATATACAGCCGCGATGGCAACGACTGGAAATTGGCCGACGTACTAAACCAGCACGATTTGCGTGTGATGGGCATTGATTGGGCCAAGAACACCAATCGCATAGTGAGCTGTGCAGCCGACCGGAATGCCTATGTGTGGACCCAGGGCGAGGATGAAAAGTGGAAGCCCACTTTGGTGCTGCTACGCATTAACCGCGCAGCCACATGCGTCAAGTGGTCGCCGGCGGAGAACAAGTTCGCCGTTGGCTCTGGGGCTCGCCTCATTTCGGTCTGCTACTTCGAGTCGGAGAACAATTGGTGGGTGTCCAAGCACATCAAGAAACCGATTCGATCCACTGTCACCTCTCTCGACTGGCATCCGAACAACGTACTGCTGGTGGCTGGCTCCACGGACTACAAGGTGCGAGTATTCTCGGCGTTTATTAAGGATGTCGAGGAGCCGCCGTCACCCACGCCCTGGGGCAACCGCAAGCCCCTGGGCCAGCTGATGGCCGAGTTCAAGAACTCTCAGACCTCCGGTGGCGGCTGGATCAACAACGTGAGCTTCTCTAGTGACGGCAACAAGGTCTGCTGGGTGGGACACGACAGCTGTGTGAGCATTGCCGATGCCACCAACGGCAACGCCATCACACGCTGCCGCACCGGCTACCTACCCTTCCTCTCCTGCGAGTGGGTCTCGCCCACAACCGTCGTTGTGGCTGGCTATAGCTGTGTGCCCCTCCTCTACAGCCTGACGGCGGACAACAAGCTGGTGCTGAGCGGCAAGCTGGACAAGTCGCAAAAGCGCGAGTCCAGCGGCATTTCGGCCATGCGCATCTTCCAGTCGATGGACCGCAACATGCGCACAGAGAACACGGACACTGTGGTGGACTCCATCCATCAGAATGCCATCACAAGTGTGCGCATCTATGCTGGGGACAAGGCCAGCGCAAGTAAGGTGTCCAGCTCGGGCGTGGATGGGCAGCTGGTCATCTGGACTGTGGAGCAGGGCGGCGTCAACATCAATGGCGGCATGCGCAACCTCCAGATCTAGTGTGTGACGTGTTAATATGTATGTTAGAGTGTTGGCCTGGCCAGGTGCGCAGTATTTGCCAAAATGTTTTCCAAAATCAAATTTCTTATCGTTTGTACCGTGTGAGAGCCGTTTTATATAAATTAACTGAAGAGATTTTTTTCTTTTCTCGTACTTCCTCAATAGTTCCCAAAGTCTGTATATTTGTGTTTTAAAGTGTGTTTCACCCTCTATTAAACAATTGAATAAAATGTGTGTTTATTCCAAGAAATTTTTAGCGAAATAGTTTTGTACTGTACTTTTTTACCGTTATCCGATAGCGTGGTGTGAGGTTGCTGTGGATGAAAAAGGAATATCAAATACTTCAGAAAGTACTTCCATAGTTGGCCTCATTTAGTCGTATGTATTTATAAATATTTACTCCTTCTTTAAACACTTACGCGCCAAAAAATTTCTTTAGAAGTCTAGTCTAATTGGACGACTAATTAGACTATTGTCTTCAGACTTTTCTGAAGACCGGTATTTTTAGTCATCAGTATATATTTTTTCGGTACCGAAATATACAAATTTATATCAACATAGAAAACGATCGCAAGTTTGAAAATGAGAAGAAACTAAAATGCAAAATCATATATTATAAAAGTGATTGCTTAGAAGTTTAAGTTGTTACTAAAGTTTTCACGGAAACGGCCATCGTCACAATTTATGCCTGTTTTTTGTATGCTTATCGGTTGTCGATCGATGCTGATCGATAGCTTGATTTTGAGTTGTTATAGCAGCGATAGCAGCTATCGATTGATTCCAACGTATCGTACCATCGATGCCTTGTTTTGTTTTCATTTGTTGCGGCGCTTTAATTATGTTTGATCTGACTTATAATGCAACTCCACCTGATACGTTCCTATGCCAGCAAGCCCAGACGCGAACACTATGCCAGCAGCGCCATAAAAATATACCGCAAAGTGAAACCGCTGCCACAAAAAGCCGCCACAGCTGAAAGGCAGCCACAAAACGCAAGTGTGGAAGTGTCTGGGGAATACTCGGAGAACCTCGTCAAGGTGCAGATGATCTCGCAGAACTTGCACAGGCAAATATTCCCCCAAACACCACGCCACACCACGGAGGAGCAAATGGCCGCCGCCAGGCAGCACAAGGAGGATCTGCGCCGCCATGGAGTCGACATTGAGAGCAGCGCACCAGTGCCGGATGTGCAGCTAAAGTTGCCGGCCCTGCAGGGGCAGAACATCGAAGAGCACTTCCACAGCATAGCCAAGGAGCAGGTGGAACCTTTTGAGCAGCTCCTGCTGCCTCTGGTGCAGTGTCGTGAGCTGCCTGCGAGACCGAAGCGCTGGGAATTTCTTGCTGGTTGGACAGCCTACGATCCAGAAGATGGTACAGCCACACCTGTTGAGCAGCCACTGGAAAAAGGTCTTGTCTTCGATGTGGAGGTGTGCGTCTCCGCCGGGCAAGCCCCGGTACTGGCCACCGCTGTCAGCACAAGGAGATGGTACTGCTGGGTCAGCCCGAAGCTGACGAAGCACCGCCTGGCCGTGGAGAAAGTGGAACCCTGTGATGTGGGGGCAGACTTTGAGCGTCCGCACTATACACTGGATGAGCTGATACCCCTGGGAGCAGGTGAACCCAGTCTGGTGGTGGGCCACAACGTCTCCTATGACAGAGCGCGACTGAGCGAGCAATACCGGATCGAGGATTCTGGCACGCGCTTTGTGGACACGATGTCGCTGCACATGTGCGTCAGTGGGGTGACCAGCTACCAGCGTGCACTCCTCAAATCGAAGAAGGAGCCAGCACCCGAGGATCTCGGCTGGCTGGAGCAGAGCTCCCTCAACAGCCTGGTCGAGGTGCATCGTCTCTACTGCGGCGGGCAGGCGCTGTCCAAGGAGCCGCGTAATATTTTTGTAGAGGGCACACTGGATCAGGTGCGCACCAATTTCCAGTCACTCGTCAACTACTGCGCGGGAGATGTGGAGGCCACTCATCGCGTGCTGCGGGTGCTCTATCCCATGTTTGCCGAGCGATTTCCACATCCCGCCTCGCTGGCGGGCATGCTGGAAATGGGCTCCGCCTATCTGCCTGTGAACTCCAACTGGGAGCGTTACATACGCGAGGCGCAGCTGACTTACGAGGATCTCAGCATCGAGGCCAAGTACCATTTGGGTCGTCGCGCGGAAGAGGCGTGCTCCCTGCTCGACGAGGAGCAATATCGCAGCAATCTCTGGCTTTGGGACGAGGATTGGAGCGTGCAGCAGCTGAAGCTGAAACAGGCGCCCAAGCGCAAGCCTCTGCCGAGAGTGGAGCTGCCCGACCTGTCCGATCTTTCCACTGAGCAGCGGCGTCTCTATGCAAAGTTTCAGCATCTCTACGATCAGCGCTCCCTGCTGCCGGCACGACGTCCCCTGCTGCCAGGATATCCTCAATGGTACCGCAAACTGTGCCGCAAGCCACCCACGAACGACGCAGAGCTGGAGGAGGATCGTTGGACGCCAGGCGCCAGCGAGATCAGCACCGGCATGCAGATTGCTCCCAAGTTGCTCTCCCTCTGCTGGGAAGGTTATCCGCTGCACTATCAGCGGGAGCATGGCTGGGGCTTTCTCGTGCCCTTTCGCAGCGATGCAGCGCGAGCGGAACGCATTCCAATTCAGGAGCTGCTGGCACGCTGTGCTGTGCCGGAGTTTGCGCGGCAGTGCGCCTCCCAGGAGGAGAGCGATCTGGCCTACGACATGCTGCCGGGACAACTAGAGGAGCATCTGGCCAAAAGGCAGCACTACAAGAAGATCTCACAGAAGCAGCAGCGCCTGGAGACGCAGTACCAAGGCTCTGGCGTCTGGTGCAACCAGGTGCTGGACGATTGTTGCTTCTTCTTGAAGCTGCCGCACAAGAACGGTCCCTCGTTTCGCGTGGGCAGTCCACTGTCCAAGGATTTCCTCAACAAGTTCTCGGAGAATGTGCTCAGCAGCGGCGATCCCTCCTGCCAGGCTGCGGCGCGTGTCATCGACATTGCCCGCATGATGTCCTATTGGCGCAACAATCGAGATCGCATCATGGGCCAAATGGTGGTCTGGCTGGAGCAGGAGCAGCTCCCGTCAGAGCTGACTGATGGCAAGTCCTATGGCGCCATTTGTCCCCAGGTGGTGGCCTGTGGTACTCTCACACGTCGTGCCATGGAGCCCACCTGGATGACGGCATCTAATTCGCGTCCAAATCGTCTGGGGTCGGAGCTGCGTTCAATGGTGCAGGCACCGCCGGGCTATAGACTGGTGGGCGCCGATGTGGACTCCCAGGAGCTGTGGATCGCCTCTGTGCTGGGCGATGCCTACGCGTGCGGCCAGCACGGAGCCACGCCCTTGGGCTGGATGACACTGAGCGGCAGCAAGTCAAACGGCAGCGACATGCACTCCATCACAGCCAAGGCCGTGGGCATCTCGCGTGACCACGCCAAGGTGATAAATTATGCGAGGATCTATGGAGCCGGCCAACAGTTTGCCGAGACGCTGCTCCGTCAGTTCAATCCCACTTTCAGTGCATCGGAGGCCAAGGCCAAGGCCATGAAGATGTTTGCCATCACCAAGGGCAAGCGTGTGTATCGATTGCGCGAGGAGTTCCACGACGAATTGGAGGATAGAGGGTGAGTAATCCACGTCATCCAACAATCCTCCAGCCTGACACTTTGCTTCCCCACAGATACAGCAGCTATGAGGCCTCCCGTTTGGCCCTGCAGCGGAATCGTACCTTGGGCGAGGTCTTCCACCGACCCAGCTGGCAGGGTGGCACAGAGAGTGCCATGTTCAATCGGCTCGAGGAGATTGCCACGGGTTCGCAGCCAAAAACACCCTTTCTCGGCGGTCGACTCAGTCGTGCTTTGGAGTCAGATGCAGAGCAGGAGCAACGCTTTCTGCCCACGCGCATCAATTGGGTGGTGCAGAGTGGCGCCGTCGACTTCCTCCATTTGATGCTGGTCAGCATGCGCTGGCTGATGGGGACACACGTTCGCTTCTGCCTCAGCTTTCACGATGAGCTGCGCTATCTGGTGCAGGAGGATATGGCGGCCAAGGCGGCCCTGGCCATGCACATCACCAATTTGCTCACCCGCTCCTACTGTGTCTCCCGCATCGGCCTGAACGATCTGCCCATGTCGGTGGCCTTCTTCTCCTCGGTGGAGGTGGACACGGTGCTGCGCAAGGAGTGCACCATGGACTGCCAAACGCCCTCGAATCCGCATGGCCTGCGCATCGGGTATGGCATCCAACCGGGTCAGAGCTTCAGCATAAGCGAGGCGATCGAAAAGGCCGGTGGCAGTGATGTAGGTCAATGGCCATGGATCAAGCAGCGGAAATGATAACACAAACCAAGTTCCTATAATTAATTTCGCTAATGAATAGTTTACTATGCCAAGAAAGGCATACTGCCGGTGGATCCAAGTAATTTTGAAAATATACGGATATTAGCGATATTTCCGATAAAAAGAGTGTATTTTTTGTATATTTTTCACAGTCAGAAGGTATATTTTATTGATAAAACCACGGCCACACTGGTTGGCGCGTCAACTGCTCGTAAGCTCAAAAAATAAAAAAATCCTTCTAATAGCAATGGGCATGCAGTGGGTGTGGCGTCTCAACAAATCTGAACTAGAAGTGCTTTGCGACGAGTTCCAGTTGAAATGTGGCAAAAACGTAGAAGAAATTCGCAGCCAGCTTGCCGCATTTGTTGGCAGGGCTGACCATTCGCCGGACATTGAAAAGCGGTTGGCTCAACTAAAAGCACACTACGGGGCAGAAAACACTCTTAAACGGAAGGAAGACTTTACTGGGTACGCACAGCTATTAACTACAGCCGTGCTCAGTGAGGAACGCTTTTGCAAAACACGATTAAGTTTCTCCGACGAACAAAAAACGGCGCTGAGCTTGATAGAAGGGCGAGTGTTTGCCAAAGTACTTATGGAAGGCCACCTCATAGCAGCCGTGCTGGACACTGGATCCACCCGCACCATTATAAGCGAACGAGTTGCCCAAGAACTGTGCACTGAGCAGAACCGTAGAAATGTGCACATCCGTTTGGCTCTGCCGGATAAATCGTACACGATTGCGAAGCAGGCACTGATGGCCAATGTACAGCTGGGCTCACAGCAGATACAATTGCTCGTACTTGTGCTGCCATCTTGCAAACAAGAGAATGCCATTCTGGGCATGGACTTCATTTGCCGCAGCGATGCAAAGATCCAGTTGGGCGAAGTATCGCTAGAACTTAATTCAAACCAAGAAACCCTCAAAGCCAGCGATAGTCGTGCGAAAGAAAACAAGATGGCGGCAGCACCCATACCATTTGCCATGGAATCACCAGCTCGGTCGTCGTCTCATGTGGATGTTTGGGTTGTTGCGCCGCTGGAATGGCGCGTAAACACGCGCTTGCGCCGCCTACCAGCTGAGCTGCGGGACCGACTCGTGGCACGTCTGCAGCAACCCAAACGAAAGGATGTACGCTACGTAACCAGCGCCTGCGGACATAATTTCCGTGTGCACATTAACACCCAAAATCAGTTGAGTGTCCACCTAAGGGATGAGACTTTAAATTAGTTAAGTCTTTCACCAATTTTTAAATTGTGACAAAAAGAGGAGCGGAGAGTCCACCAAAGAGGAGCACCTGAAGGCCGAAGGAACTTTTTTTGTTTTTTAGATAATACTTAATATCCAATAATATTATTTGTAAGTTATACAATTTACATACACATACGGGGCACACATCATATGCCTAGAGAGAATGTTTGTCAACACTTAACCACATAACCAGCATCGGCTTTAGCTCTTAATTTATCTACAAGCTCTTGGCCAAAGACTCAATCTCGTCGAGGAAGTAAATCATATCCGACTCCTCCAGACACGAGTTCTGCAGCACCAGGCGGAAGAAGTTGGGCAGCTGGCGGAGCGGCTGATATGTGATCATCATGGAACCCTTCTTTATCATCATCTCCTTGACCTTGGGCGCCACCTTGTGCAACTTGTCGTAGAACTCTTGATTGCGCTCCATCTGCCGAAGACTGGACGGCACGTACCAGAAGCTGATGTTCGTACACTCGGGACTCTCCAGAACCAACTCGAAGCCGGCACGCTCGCGGACTTTGGCCGTGAAGAACTCGGCCATGCGAAAGACCTTCTCCACGTGTGCCTCCAGGCCCAGGCTGCCCTTGGCCTTCCACATGAACCAGAACTTGAAGACATCCGCCCTGCGTCCGCACTGGATGTGCTTGTCCCCAGTGTCGAAGGAGGTGTCGTAGAACTTGTCCTTCTGGAAGAGATACGCCGCATTGGTGGAGTGGCACTGACCAAGCACCAGCTGGTGGCGGGTCAGGAAGGTGGAGCACTGCTGCGAGGCGGCCAACAACTTGTGAGGATTCCACGTCACCGAATCAGCCCTGCAAAACGGGTGAACCAAACGTCAACCTCAACTGGTTCGTGCGAAGCATTCTTCGGGTGAAAAACTTACATTTCAATGCCATTCAACAGATGGCGATACTTTTTGGACATCAGCGCACCGCCTCCCCATGCAGCATCTACGTGCATCCACATGTTGTGCTTCCTGCACAGCTCTCCGATCCCTATCAAGTCATCGAAGGCGCCCAGCACCGTGGTGCCGGCCGTGGCCGAGACCATCAGTGGCTGCCAGCCATTGTCCAGGCAACGCTGAATTTGCTCCTCCAGATTGCTGAGTCGCATCTTGCCCACTTCATTGGTCGCTATCTTGATCACATGATCGCTGCCGAAGCCCATGAACATGGCCAATTTCTCTACCGAGTAGTGCGCATCCTCCGATGTGAATATAATCAAAGGTTTGGCGTTGAAAAGGCCATTTTTCTGTGTTAAAATTAAAAATAAATATATGTGGTGAAATTTCTGGATTTATAAAATACATTTCTTAAGTTTAAGACAGGGAAATTATGCCAGGAACTATTGAATATACATAAATACGTACTTATACTTTAAGGAGAATTTCTGAAGTAATTCTGTGAAAATAATTTGGGAAATCAAGAAAACTTTCAATATCTCTAAATGCAAGCAAGAAAAATCTCTTCATAATAATTCACTCATACTCGTAGTACCATAAAGACTTAAGAAGAATATTTTTTGTGTCCCTAAAGGTCTGAAAAAAAATCAAGGAAATGTATTTGAAAATCTCTAAATTATCTCTCAATCTCTATAATTCTTCGGTACTGCTCTTAGTGCCTTGAAGGCTTCACGATATTATTATTTTAATTTTTTTTGTATTCCTGTCTAAGTTCTGGGAACAAACACGTAAAATTTTGTTGCAAATCTCTAAATGATGTGGAAAGCAATATAATACAATATCTTGGAGTAAAATCTAGTGGTATGATGATTTTGTTACTTTTTTTACGGCATAAAAGATATTTTTAAACAATTTTAAACAATAAATAATTAAATTTACTCAGAGCATTGCCATTTTCTTGATCCATTTTTTGTGACCACTCTTCAAATGAAATTAGAAATACAAAAATCTAGAGGCTATATTGAAAACAATTGATGAAATGTTCCTCAGAAAAAGATAGGAAAATAAACTAACCATATTAAGAATGTAAGGATTGAGATTTTGTATAAGCAATTAATTCTTTGAATGCTTGCCATTTTGATGCGGCAACACTTTCGGTTAGGAAGTTAGCAAGTGAGCTGGCAGCACGCATTGTGACTAATATTTTGGGCCACCGCTGTACTGTAGTTGTTGCCATTAACATTAACACCGCCTCGCCATTAACGGGGAGCACTAGGCCAGAGCAGAGAAGTGTGTTTTTTGCTCGTGTTTCCGTGTTGCTTTGTATCGCGAGTCGAGGCGGGGATCGTGGGACAAATGTGACAGGCAATTGGAGGTGTAACTCACCTTGGACTCGGGCGCGTGTTTGTAGCGCGCACAGCTGATTGCATAACCGTTAGCTATCGAACCGCCAGGACAGAAGATGCCGTCGCCTTCGCCGCCATTCGGGAAGCCCACAATGCGACGCATTTCAGCCAAGACCTGCTCCTCCATCAGCGTGAACAGAGGCGCCACCTCGTACGTGTACACACTCGGGTTGAGGGCATCGGTGAGCCACTGGCCCACCAGGGCATACGGGTCCACGCCAGAGTACAGCTGATTGATGAAGTACGGATGTCCGGTCTTCACCGAGAATCGTATGGTTTCGCGGAGAAGCTCTCGCAGCTTGTCCTGCGACTCCCCCTTGTCGCGCAGCTGAAAGTCGAACAGCTGACGCAGCTCGGCGGGCTCGTGCCATTCCACGACTTTGCTGGATCGGTTGGTACCCTGGAAGACAGCCAGCTTAATAATCTCATCCACGCAGGCACGAATGAAGCCCTCGAACGGTGCTGCCGGATGGCTGGCCACAAAACCGGAGATGTCATCCGTGGTCTCGTTATTGTTATTGTTATTGTTATTGCTACAGCTGTTGTTGGTCAACATTTTGCGGGCAGTCTCGAACTCAACTGAGGATGCAGTGGGTGCGATGTCAATGGCTGCATGAGTATCATCCGATGACGACGTGGTCGCCGCGGATGTCAATGTTTTGTTAACGCTTGCCAAATCATCGACGCTGGCCGAGCCATTCGCACTGTAAGGCTTAAATATAGATTCCTTGAAGTGATGTGCGGGAAAAGTCTCACTGGCCAGCATTTTGTTGGCAATCTGTTCTATCTATCGATGTGCTTTTGGTTCCGACTCGTGTTGTTGCTCCGTTCCGCCTGCTGCTATTGCTGCTGCTGCTGCTGCTTGCACTTGACAATGATTCTGACTGCACACTGAATGAACTTGTGCTGTTGTTGCCGCTTTTATAAAAGCTCTCGAATTGCTTTTCCGACTGCGAGCCGAGCCGATCGCTACCTTCCCATAAAGACAATGCCAAACGATCTGCCACCACACACCAGCTGCGTGCTGCTTGCTGCATTCGGGTTTCGGTTGATTATTCCTGAGGGAATCAGATAATGTGTGGTCCCATTTGGAAGGGGGTTTTCCTGGCCTGCATCATTCAATCAACGGAATTGAAAATTCTCGGTAAAGATTGTATTTTGCGGAATTTTAAAATTCTGTCCTTAGAGATTGTAATTGTAAGTTTTGTTCACTAATTGATATGCTCATGTAACACAATTATGTTTTGCACAATGTACGAGTAATTGCATTAGATGATTATGAGTTTGCAGCCTCCTCCGCAACCTCCTCCTACATCACAATTCCCAGTGCACTTTATGCGGTTGCTGTTGCTGCCTTTGATTGCTGGGTTTCTCCTCTCATTAGCGGCCATTAGATTAATTAAATGCAAATTCATTGAATAATTCTTCAAGCAATTGCAGCTTGCATGGATCGTTGTGTAAATTGCACAGCTGAAACGTGATAGTACGAGTTTTGGAGAAAAGTTAAGGTACACGTGAAAATTGCTTGGTGTAGGTCGTTTGCCACCGATCGTTTAATTGCCATAAAGAAGTTGGTCAAGTCCAAAGAAAAGCGAAAGATCAGTAGCCAAAACCCGTGGAAAGTCCCATAACTGATCTCGGGCAATGGCCTTGACTAAAAATAAAGGCGCACATTCAGCGGAAAATTCTGAAATGCCTGCAATGATATATTATAATGCGAGACACATTGGGTATATGAGATACAAATTTTGTCGTTTGAAGAATTGCTCAAGAAATTGGATTTTCGTTGACATTTCTGCAAAACATTCTTGATGACGTTTTGCTGCCCACTTGTTTAGGTTTATTCACCTTGGTCTTCGGTACTTTACTTTAACGAAAACTCTCAATAATTTTGGTTACATGACGCATTGTTTTGAGTGAGCATCTGGGGGAGTTTTTCTGGAATAACAACCAGTGGCCATCCCTCCTTTGATAACTCGTCTTCTCACGCGACAAGGGGCTTGACTTTCACTTTGGAAAGTATTGATTTAAGAGCTGGAGAGCGTTGATAAAATATATAAAAATAATTCAATTGCAAAAACATGTTAAGGCAATCATCGACACAAATTCAGGAAGCATTTCTCAGTGCTCAAAGCTTTGATGACGTAGCGAGACGTTTGAAAAGCGAAAGGAAATAAATACCTTGCTTTTTTGTATGGCACAGAATGCAGCGAGCAAACAATTAACGCGTGTCTATAATAGGTTTTAGTTCAGCAAACGAGACTCCCCTGGGTTTTCTTTCTAAACCCAACGTAACTTAATGGTACTGATGATTACGCTGGATGCCATGTCTTACTGATGCTGTGCTTTGTTCAAGGGCATCGGCCCTACCATAAAGATTGTCTCGGAGAAGTCTATGAAAGTGGAAAGTTCAACAAAAAATAGATAACTAGTTGGCCTTGAAAGTACGAACTGTAATTTAAGGTAGCAATAAAGTTTTCTGCAGTTGGGTTTCCACTCTAAGACCACTCTCTGATTCTAAACCCTTGCTTAAGAGATGCATTTGAAAGTAACTAAAATCTCGAGCCAGATGTAAATAAGGTAAAGGAATTGCCGAGAGGTGTCCCTAAGTTTTAGGAAAGTCTTAAAGGGAGATAAGGGCATAGTATATTGTAAAACAGTTGAAGACATCGGCCAACTGTCTAAACAAGAGTGTTACGATTTATTTTGTTTACGTTCTACGATCAATACAATGTTCTCGGTATTTACAAATATATTTATAATTAATAATTATATAATAACATAATTTCGGTATTTGCATTTTACTCGTTTCATTATTGGTTGTGTGTGACGTGACTGAGTGTCCGCGTGTCAGCGAGTGGGTGGTGGGTATTGGGTGGTCTGGGTGTATGTTTAATGAGTTTCGAATAATAATACAAATCATCAGATTCAACTCGGTCCATTTTAGCATAGATATATATTTATGCACTAGAATATGTACCTACAAATCGTACTACATATATTGTGGAGTAGTACTTATGTGTGTTTTTGTGTGCATGTCTGCAGGCATGCTCTACTTATGATCGGATCGCAGTTTCGTTTGTTTATCGTTCCTATCACATCGCCAGGCAATTATATTATTCTTGGTTTGTACTTGGGTAAAGAAACATCGTACCTTTATCTGTGTGGGTGGGGGAATGCAATTCGAATTATATTCGATTCGTTTGGAATGAGAGAATTTGAGCAATAAACTAACCTGGATTGTTATAGAAGTTAGCGCTTAGACTAGGTTTTGGTGGAAGTTTGGGTGTGCCCTCGAGGCTCGTGGCAATCGGATAGAATTCCTTTGGGGACGAGCGTGTTGTGTGTGATTGATGAGGATGCTGATGATGCTGCTGCTGATGATGATGCTGCGGATGATTATGCTGCTGTTGCTGATGATGTTGCTGCTGTTGATGATGATGGTGTGTATGGTGCTGCTGCTGCTGCTGCTGCTGCTGCTGCTGTGGCCTCAACCGTAACTGATGCGTATAACCGCTTAACGTACTCTCCACTGGCTGGCTGGGAATGTTCGGGGAGATGGGCGTTGCGGGTGTTAGCGGCGATGTTGTTGTCGAGGAGCTTAATGCTGGCGAGATCGATTGCGGCGGCTGCTCTTCACACGCCACCGACTGTGACACAGTGACCAGCGTGGTGTTTATGGAGCCCATCACCGTACCCGCCAAGGCAGCAGCTGTCGCCACTGCAGTCGGTGCTGGCTGCTGTGCTGCCGCTGCTGCTCGCTTCTCGATTGCCGAATTGCGGCGTATCATAATACTGCTTGTGTTGGGCAGGAGTAGGCTGCTCTTGCACGAACTGGCCAACTCCTTGCTCTGGCCATGGCTGTGTCGTACGGATATGGTGCCCGTGGAATGGTTGAGTCTTGGCGGTATGGGTGGAGGACTTAGCTCGCCATCACGCGGCGGTAACTGCAAGGGGAACAAGGGCTTAGAAATGCGATAAATCGCAGGCATAGAGTACTTACTGTTGGAGCGTCTGGTGCTTGTCGCTTCTGTGCCATATCCGCACAGCTCTCTGTACGCTCCTTGCGACGTGGCGGCAGTGGTGGTGGCACTGCTCGATAATCCATTATCGAGGCTGTGGGTACATTGACATGCGGCGATATGGGCACTGCCCCTGTCTGTGCCTGATGGGCGTTGTAATAGAATCCACCCATCTGTGGGCTGAGATCTCCACCAGCTGTAGCTGCCGCTCCCGTCAGAGTCACAGTGCTGGCAATGCTATGCGTCGGACTGTATTGCATTCGCCCATGGAATGGTGACCGATTGCCGGTCTCGTGGCGTGGACTAACCATCAACTTGGGCAGCGGCGAGGGCAGCGCATCTGAGTCTGAGCCCACGGCAAATGGGTTGCTGTCTGGCAACGTTTGGTGATCTGTCAGCACGGGACTGAATACATCCATTACCGTTGAATTCATCATGGCCACATTGTTGGTCCACACATGCGCCGCTGGCTTCTTGGGCAGATGTGGCGCCGGCACCACAACCTCCTCATTGCTCTCCGCTGCTGTCCGATGATGCAGCGGTGTGCCGCTCCAAGTGCTACCATTCCGATCGGGTAGAATGACAGAGGCGAACACGGAGAACGCGTGCGGATTATGCTGCGGACTCTGTTCGCCAGCACCAGCGCTGGAAATGGATGCGCCACTCGCTGGCGGCCCTTCCACATTCGGCGGCGCAGCTGCTGTTGTGGCTGCGGCCGCTGCGGCTACCGTTGATGCCGCCGACGAAGCTGCCGCTGCTGCTGCTGCTGCCGATGAAGCGTTGCTGGACAGCTTACTGCTATTATTATTCTGATTCTGACGACGCGGCTTAATGCCCGGCGACTTAAGCGGAATGTGCGGCCATTTGCGAGGCTACAAAGGGAAAGGAAAGTAAAGGATTTAGTTGTTGGATGCCCATCGAGTCCTCGATGCTTTGTACTCACAAACTTGGGCACCGTCTTGCAGCCACGCGGCTCTATGCGCATGCTCTCATTGTACAGATAGTCGGACATTTCCTTGTCCGAGAGGCCATTGAAGGGATCGAGCTGCTCAAAGAACTGCCTTATGGTGGCCTCCTCGCTGAGGCAGTACGGCTGGTTTTGGTACTGCTGAATCTCACCGATAATCTCCGCCACTTTCCGCCGCTTTGAGAAGTTGATTAACTCCGTGTTGGCCAGCAGATCCGGATTGCCCTCCTCCAGGTGGAGGATGTTGGTCAGGTAGCGCCCAAAGAAGGGCACACAAGGCGGATTTATGGAGCGCAATCGCTCCTGATACTTCTTGAGATGATCGTCGCTTAGCTCCCGGCACTCGTCCAGAAACTTTTTGTAGCGTTCGGGCAAACCCTGAAATGTCCAACGCAGGCGATAGACCGACGCCGTGCCCATGGCCGCAACAATCGAGAGGATGCCATTGAAGTTGTTCAGCTCCAGCATGACCATCATCACCTCGATGGCCCGCTGCATTATTGCCAGTCGCTCCTCGTAATTCTCCGCCTCCGTTATTGATTTTTCAATCCAGCGCGTCACATTGGTGGTGTGCTTCATGATCTTCAACAGATTGGGACTCTTTAGCTCCTTGTCCTTCTTGGTCCACGGCGAGCCCACCAGCTCCGAGGGCTTTACGTTCTTGTACATCTCAAACTCCAGCAATGTGAGCTGACGGGCTAGTTCCAGTGGATGCAGCGTGAGCAGCGTTATCTCCTCATTGGGAACACTCATGTGATGCTCAATGGGCGGCGGATCATGCCCGTAGGCGTAGACAATCTTCTTATTGCTTTTCTCCTGTTCGTTCTACGGGAAATGGAGAGGAAATAAGTAATCACAAAATACAGATTTGCATGAGAAATGTAAACTTACCTTTCTCTGAACAATTTTGAGCACGGAGTCCACCCACTTGCGCATCGATTTGCCGTTTACGTGCTCCAAAAAGTGTAGCAACTTCTCGAGCAGCGTGGGATCCTTTTCAAAGTCATAATAGTGATGATCCACCCAGTGGCGTAGTACATTGAGCACACGAAATTGTACGGGCTGCACGTACTCCTTGCGGTAACGTTTCCAGTCCTCGCGCTGCGAGTTCTTGTGCTCCTTGTCACCCCCACCGCCGCCGCCACCAAGGCCACCCGTGCCAAAGACAGCATCCTGATACACCAAACTCGGGTCGGGTATGTTAAACCGTTCGATTAGCAGCTGCAGCAGCTGCTGGGGCGAGCAGAAGTAGCGATATGTCGTGAGAAAGGTGCGCACAAAGGTGGGGTCCGCATATATGTGATAGGTGAGGCGCTCGATGAGCTTGCACAGAGTGGCCCCCTTGATCATTGGCACTCCAGCGCTCTCGCGCTCCTCCAACACGATGTTCTCCCCGCTGTCGGGAACGGCAAACTTGTAGATCTCTGGGCTGGGCATGCGCAGCGGATGCTTGCGTTCAATGTCCTGCAGTATGCTGTCGAGGATACGATCCAGCATCGACTTGGTGTTCACCATCAGTAGATCTGCCATCCAGTCGTGCTTGTGCTGTGCATTCTTGGCCGTCAGCACAATGGCCGGCTGCATTCTGGTGACAAGCTCAAAGCTGTTCTTCAGCTCCTCGCTGTCCACCTTGTCAATGATCTCGACGCGTCGCATAAAGAACTTCTCCTTCAGTCGGTAATCATAGGCCGTGGCCCCGGCCGATGGTGTCTGCTTCTTGGTATTTGCCTTGCACAGAACCATTAAGCCATCGAAGAGAAAGACCTTACGCTCGCTCCAAATGCGTTTGCCCGATGCCAGCTTGCTGAGAGAGTCCTCTGTAAAGGAATCAGTTTAAAATTTGGGATTATCTACCGCTCATTTCCCCGCACTTACCGCGTATAAACTCATTGCAATTCTGGCCCACATCCTTGTCATCCCAATGCTCCACCTTCACCTGAAGCTCTCGTGTCCGTTCGATGGCTAATTGGCGACGCACACGCCCACTGACTGGCACCTGGCGCTCCTTGGATACGCTGGCCATGACCTTTTCGAGATCGCAGTGAAGCGGATGGAGGAGACCCTGCACTTGCTCAAAGCTCTCGATGTCATCCTGCGAGGAGCTGAGATCCATCAGATGTTTGATGTAGTCAAAGTACACAAAAGCATGGCAAATGGGCACCAGCAGCAGCTTGGGCAGATAATACTTGACGGCATCCCGGAAGCCGTGTCCAGCAGACATCAAGGATGAGGCCTGAAACAAAAGGAACAATTAATTTAGTTCTTTGAATATCGGAAGCGAACTCACCCCTGGCTTGGATAAGAGATTTGTAAGCGCATCCCGTGATGCTTGCGAGGTCACATCGTGTGCATACTTTTTGTACACATCGAACTCCTCGGCCTCGGCCAGCTCCTCGAAGCAGCTGCCCACCCAGGGCGCATTCTGCTCCTGCGACATCTCAATGACATCCTCTAGGGAGCCGAGCAGGGTGACCGTCACCTCGTAGATGTCCATTATGTTGGAGAATATTGGCTCGAGTTCCTTGGGATCCGACACAATCTTCACCAGCTCCTCGCGAAAGACGCGTATGATCATGTGGAGATCTCGCTGGTATTGCTTCTCGTCGTGGATCAGCTCCTTGACCGTTTCCTCGTAGGTCGCGCTAGCCCTCTGGGCGGGCAGTGACAGCGGACTGGTTTTAATATCACTCTGATTCAACATATCCATGAGGACACGATCAGCGTTCATGACCACCTCGATGTCCTCTTTGGTGATCTCGCAGTGTGAAATTTTGCACACATAATCGCCGGCCATTTTGAGTATATCCGCAGAGATATACTCGAGGACAGCCACCAGGAAGGCGGACACCGAGCTGTCGATCTTGTACTGCAGCACATCCTTTTGGAGGAGGGTGTGCACCCGTTCCGTGGGCAGAACTGATTTCTTTTTCTTAGAGTTGATCGCCTCGTTGGCCTCCTTGAGGGCCCACTGGTCGATGGGCGTGGGAAAAGATTTGTTCACCTTCTCTTCGACATCTTGGACCGAGTGGGGCAGCGGCTTGGCACAGAGCAGGGCCAGCAGTCGCAGGCACAGCTTCTCCACATAGAGCAGGGCATCTTCTTTGGCAGTCACCCGCGGGTGCACCTGCTCCAGCACCTTCCTCAATGAGGGTATGAACAGACCACGCCAACGCGCGGCGTTCTCGTTCTTCGTGAAGTCGTAGCCATCGCAGTCCTGATGCAGGCCACCGCCTCCTCCACCAATGCTGATCCCACCGCTATAGCTAATGGCATGGCTACCGGGTCCGGAAAACATTTTCTCCGCGGCAGAGCCGTCGCTTGCAGCGTCGCTGTCGGTGTCAGCGTCAGCGTCCCGTTCTGCTTACTCTTCTTGTTGTTTGTATTAACCAACAACAACAACAACCACACCAACACCAAACACACACGAAGAACACACACCAACGAGTATAGTGGCGTTCAGCTGTGCCTTTGAAATAGCTGCATGTTTGATTTAATCGATTTGTGTTACTTTAAAACTTTTTTTTTCTTTTCACATTCCCGATTCACAGCACAGCGAACAAAACAACAACACTTCCAACACTTCTTCAACACTTGTACTTGTTTTCAGAATATGTATCTTTATTTTTCCTTTTCTTATTTTTCTTGTTTTTTGGGGTTTTGCGTTACCGCGACGCGCTGCCCGTGTGTGGCCTGGAATTGTTTGCCTCGCCTTCGCCAAGGTGGAATTTGCCGAGTTGAAAAGTTGTGGCTGTTGATAAATTTATAAATTTTAACTCTTCGAGGTAGGCAGTGCGACCAAATATTATGGGCCTTATGGGAAAAGCATGCAGTGCGAGCGAGAAAACTATACTCTCCAGTGTGACCGCGGGCTATCGATCAAATATACCGACTGACCCTAGGAGGCCTCGTGAAATATACCTAATCATTTTTAAAATATACAGAAAATAAACCGATTCGTAATTAATTTTGCTTGATTTTGATATTTTATTTTATTTACCGATCAGTAAAAAAACTATATTTGATTGGTTTGATGAAGCAATTGTTTGTAGAGACTGAGACTTATTTGCTGGTAATATTAAAAAGAAGAGTGCTACGACCTTGTTTGGGTCACACACCTTGCATTTTTCTATTATTTTTTGAGTATTTTCTTGTCTATTCTTGTTGTAGAAATTTTCGAAAATTAATTTAAAAGATACTTCAGTTATGTGAAGAAAAGCTGGAGAAGCCTGCCATTAAGCTATTCAGCTTTTTGCTGGGCCTGATCTGCAAACCAAAATCTCTTAGATCGAACGCCGTTATCTCGAAGCAACATCTGGAACACCTTAACGAACCAGAGGAAACTGATCCTCGCTTATATAGGAAGGTAATATACACTTTTCAATGGAAATACATATTTATTTAAATGAATAATTGCATTTTTAGATGAGTAAAGACGCCTAATATAGTATATGCAATGTTGGTGACTGTTTATTTTGAAAACACGTATTTTCAGTCCGTATTTTCACTGGTGACATTCCATACTATATCCTCAATCCATCGAAGATAATGAAAGACCCGAATATATTTTGTACGTGGAGACGGTTCATGGCACAGCGATCCATGTGAAACAATGCCGAATACCTGCCCCAGACACGAGCCCCATTCTGGATGCCAAATAGCGAGTGGTCCGCCCGAATCTCCTTGGCATGAATCGCTTGTTTGTTTATCTCCACCAGCGCAAATATGCATTTCCTCCAGCGCTTCAGGGCCGCACTCGGACAAATGAAACAGTTTTAAGTCAGCCTTGCGCAACACAGGGGATTGGGCATTGGGAGTAGTTGCGCTATATCGTCCCCATCCCGAGACAGTCATACTATCATGCTCATCTCCACTAGTTGTTGGTAAGCAGGCAGGCTTAATTCGATCGTTAAACACAACTTTTGAAGTCAACTCCACCAAGGCAATATCGTTCATAACATCACCATCATAGTCGGGGTGCGGAATTTTTCTAGCTACTTCATATATATCGCCATCTGTGGCATTATGACCTCCTAGGCGCACCACAAATTCTCTAAGGATATGGTTTTTAATAATGATTATGTTGATGTAAATGAACTTACTCCTCCTGTGTACCAATGTTACGTTCACGATTGACACAGTGGGCAGCAGTTAGCACAAATTTGTTATGTATCAGTGTGCCGCCGCAGTCTCCGATTTTGTAAGTGCCATTTGGGTTCCTCTGAGCGATATGCGCCATGTATTGTAACTCATTTCGAATTGATTCATTTGAATGGGATACAAACAAATGAGACGGACAAAAAGTGTTATCCTTTGAGTATTTTAGACAAGCTGCGAGTTGAGTTGGGTTTCGGCAAAGGTAAAGAGTAAATAAATACATCAGAATGGTTCAGTTTGAATTATGTTTGCTTCAACACTGATTCTTTGGTAGCTACACAAATGAATCACTTCAACATTGTCCACGTACTCACCTCTCGAGGATGGTGTGTCTGCATGCCGTCGTTTTGGAATCGGACAGCAAATTGCTCGCAAAGCACAAACTTTGATATACTGTAAATTCCTTGCATTAATACAGTCACGATATGACACACATTTTTCAGCAACTGAATCGCACTGAGTGTAGTTCCAATGGACTACAGCTTGATTCCCTTTGAGCACACAAAATAAGAAAACAAAAACCAGTCTAAAAAGCATCGTTAAACAGGAGCTGAACATCTAGTCTATGGGTGAAATAAAAACTATTTTTGAATAAAATAATTATTGATAAATAATCTGAGACGGTTAGCTGATGCTGCAGGGAGCTTGAGCAAAATCTATATTCGCAAGAATGGGATGGATACATTTGAAAATTCACGGAAAGCCCGCTTGAAATCACAGCTTTGTACAACTCTTCGCGCATCACAAACCGACTGAGACACGTTCTTGAGCCCTCACCAATGTTCTTTCTCAATCGAACAAAATACTCAATTTGAAATTCTATACTTACAAATACAAACGGCTTCATTAATTATAATTTAATTACATCTGTGCTTTGACACTGCTTAAGATCGATGCCGAACGAACACTGATCGGAATTAATTAGTTCTCGCCGTTTTATTTATAAAGGGTCCTCTTTATCAGCATCAGCACATAATACATATGCATGATAAGAGATATTCTATACAAATACATAGAGCTATCTCTCCAGCAGAGTGCCCCGCTGTTTTTTCTGAGGTGGAGGCGCGTCCTCCGTCTTTCCTCTGACGCCCACGTCGCTGAGTTTTCCTCCTTTGCGTTGCAACTGCTTCTCAATGATGCGCGCATTATTGGCATAGCTATCGGCAATCTCGCGCTGTGCAAAGTAAAAAGAGGTTTGGAATATTTGTATCTCGTTCGTAGTCTAGACTGGCATACCGCTTCAATTTCGTCTTCCTCTTCGTCTATGGTGGACACTGTCACGGAGCTGAATTTGCCCATATTCTTTGTGTGCCGCGTGACCATGACTTTCTTTCCACTGGCATCGACTATACCGGAATCCTCACCTCCGACAGCCGGCGCTGAGGCAGCAGACGCCAGCTTGGCTTTGTTTCTTGCCTCTGCGCCCAGCAGCTGAGCCAGCGGCTGATCGTTCTTGGCGTTAACCAGAGCATTGAACATCACGAAGGTGACATGGGAGTCCGGATTGTGTCGGTAGTAAAGTGGAAGATCGCAGCTGCGGCACTGCCAAGTGCAAATAGAGTGAGCAATGATTTAAATGATTTCGCCAGAATACGTACCTTATAACGGAACTGTTTCTCTATCGCGTTGCCCCTGCCCTTGCGGCGAATGTAGAGTACTTTTGGTTTTGGATTGTAGGTCAGCTTGTTGGCGTGCTCGTTGGCATTTATTACTCGGGCATTGTCCAATTCTCGCAACGGCAACTGATCCAGGGTGCAATCTGTTGAAACGATATTAATCCATTGGCGTCCAGCTTGCTTCGAGAAAATCTGTCATACTAACCCAAAATCAGCGCCATTTTATTGCATAGGCAGTAGTATATGTTAAGCGGCTTCTCCTCACTGTACTCCTCCTGATCCTTTGTATCGGAGCACACAATGCTGCGAGAAACAACTTTCGGCATGCTTTCTTTTTTGGTTTTAGAGTACAGGGATTATTTGGCAACCCGCCTATACAGGGTGGAAATCGCCACGGCTAATAGCTTATTACAGTTTTACATCAATGTTTGCGATGTTCTCGAATGTTTTTTTTAAGAAATTTTAGATATTATTGTTTCCTTAGCGATGGGTAGGCTTGTTGTATTGTACTTGGTACAATTTCAAAATGTATGCGATGCGTTATCGATAGTATCGCAAGTATCACAAATTTTACTTGGAACTATGTGCATTTTAATTTTCAAATGCGCTGCTGCTAAGCAGTCTTTGATCTTTTTATGTGTTTAACATTTTGTGTTCTGTTCCCTCTTTGGGGTTCCATTTTACAACTGTCTATTTGCCCAGCCTATGTCCTCTTTGAGGTATCCTGAAGATTTCCCGCTTCCAACCTTTGTTCAACCTTGGTACCTTCGTATTTCCCCCAAAGGAAAAAATTAGTTGATTTCACGAAATTTCGCCTAAATCCTTTAATAAAAAGCAATAATTCGATCATTAGTGGTTGCCCCACAAACAAATAAAGACGGCTGGTGAAAACATTTAGTGGATCCGTAGTTTTTCGGAAAACCTTGCCTCGGCTCAATTTCGGCCCAGATAAGCCAGTCACACGGAATCTGGAGCAGCGAAATCTGGAACTATGGCAGGCCTAGGAAAGACCAGGATGGCCACGGAGAAGGCGACAGGATCAAGGATCCTAGTGGAGACTCGAAAAAGCAGGGAAAAAGACACCAGACCTGCATTTGAGGCAGGCGTAAAAAAGGCGGGAAAAACAACAGCGACGACGACGAAAACCATCATGAAGGAGAAAGAAACGATAAATAAACCTAAAAAACGACTACGAGTGAAAAACAGAAGTCTCATGTAGAGGTTTGTCAGACGTCAGTGAGTACGACAAATGAATTGAAAGCAAATACTAATGAAAACAAAGACTACGAGGGTCACAATGGCCCTTTTGAAGTGTAAATAGACAAATTAAGCGATAATAATTCCGGGATTGCAATTAACCAGTTCGAGCTATCCGAACTTTTGATAAAACTGGGACTTGGCGGTATAGAGGAGGTCGCGAGGATAGGCTATGGCACGTGCAAGGTTGTATGCAGGTCGGCCGACGGTGCAAACAAGCTTGTGGAAAACAGTGCCTTCGCCGCCCACGGGTACTCTCCCCGAATTTTGCGGCACTTTGTACAAAAGGCGGGTCTAATCTTTGGGATCCCTGGCCACCACTCGGAGGAGCAGCTCTCGGAGCTGATCATCTCGGACGTCCCGCTAGAGGGAATACAACGAATTACCAGAACTGACAGAACCTCGGGGGATAGGGTACCCACCGGCAGTGTCAAACTCTAGTTTAGAGGAAATCAAGTTCCTGTACACCAAGGTAGCAGTGAAACCGTTCGTCCAGTTTAGCCAATGCTTCAGGTGCTTTAGGTTCGGTCATATGGCGCAGCACTGCAAGAGCCTACCTAGATGTTTCAAATGTGGTCGGGACCACAGCATTAACACTCTATGCTCGGGGCTAAGCTGTGCTAACTGCAAGGGAAACCACGCGGCTACGCACCCGCAATGCGAGGCCAGAAGGAAAGCGTATGCTATTCAAAAAAGCATGACGCTTGAAAAATTATCACGATCTGAGGTCAAGGCTAGGTACCCGGTACTCTTTGGTAGATCTCCACCCAACCCAGGGGACCCAGGGGAGTTTCCCCCACCCACATGGCAAAACGGCATCCTCCCCGAACGCCAAAACAGCAACACTGAGGCAGCTAGGGAAATTCACTCGGTTGCTTCGTTCGCCGAGGTGACCAAAGCCAAAAGAGCGGCAGCACGCAATTCGGAGTCGGCTAAGGCAGCTGCCAACATGGCAGAATGGAGGAACGCTATCAACGCAGATAGCCCACAGTTAAGTGAAAAATTCGTGAGAACAACGTCCGGGGTCTCATCTGTGGCCCAGGAAAAGCTTAACGCACTGGGATCCATGCTTACAGCGTTCCTGGTGGAACCCATCAACATTTCCAAGGGGGAATTGGTGAAGAAGTTTTTCCAACAGATCTTGGAGTATGTTAACTCCTCCAATGCTGAACTCGACCGTTTGCAAATTGTGCAAGGGGTGGAAGCGGGATACTCTAACAAAAAACAATGAAGATTCTACAACTAAACATTCAAAGTCTGACTTACAACAACAACAAACAGCTCCTCAATATGTTTCTAATAAACAACGAAATAGACATTGCAATCCTTTCGGAGATCTGGGTTGTAAATAATGCCGACTGCAGTATCTTAGATTACAACTTCATCGGCAAGCCCAGAGAAGACGGCTACGGCGGAGTAGGAATCTATATTAGAAAGAAAATTAGATTTAGCATTCTGAAAATAGACTGTGATCTAGAGATCGTAGGTATTAAAACCCTGAACCTCAAAAGCAACCTTAACATTTTCAGCGCATACGCTGCGCCTTCAACGACACTTTCCCAATTCAAATCGGGCATTAAAAAGGTGTTCGAGCTTGCGGAGTCCCTAGACTACCCTTCAGTCGTAGGAGGAGATTTCAACGCCAAGTCTTCCATCTGGGGAAACCCTTCCAGTGACCGCAAGGGTCGCAGCATCGAGAATGCTACTCGTGAGGCGGGTTTTATCTGTCTTAACGACGGATCTCCAACGTTTTCCAGGAACCCTTCCCAATTCTCTGTTCTTGACCTCACCTTTTCTGATCACAGGGTCGGTAGAATCGACTGGCAAGCCCTTAAATCCAAGATAACCAACAGCAACCACTTCCCAANCCAGTTCGAGCTATCCGAACTGTTGATAAAACTGGGACTTGGCGGTATAGAGGAGGTCGCGAGGGTCGGCTATGGCAGGTGCAAGATTGTATGTAGGTCGGCCGACGGTGCAAACAGACTTGTGGAAAACAGTGCCTTCGCCGCCCACGGGTACTCTCCCCGAATTTTGCGGCACTTTGTGCAAAGGGCGGGTCTAATCTTTGGGATCCCTGGCCACCACTCGGAGGAGCAGCTCTCGGAGCTGATCATCTCGGACGTCCCGCTAGAGGGAATACAACGAATTACCAGAACTGACAGAACCTCGGGGGATAGGGTACCCACCGGCAGGGTCAAACTATGGTTTAGAGGGGAGCAGCTGCCCAAGGAAATCAAGTTCCTATACACCAAGGTAGCAGTAAAACCTTTCGTCCAGTTTAGCCAATGCTTCAGGTGCTTCAGGTTTGGTCATATGGCGAAGCACTGCAAGAGCCTACCTAGATGTTTCAAATGTGGTCGGGACCACAGCATTAACACTCTATGCTCGGGGCTAAGCTGTGCTAACTGCAAGGGAAACCACGCGGCTACGCACCCGCAATGCGAGGCCAGAAGGAAAGCGTATGCTATTCAAAAAAGCATGACGCTTGAAAAATTATCACGATCTGAGGTCAAGGCTAGGTACCCGGTACTCTTTGGTAGATCTCCACCCAACCCAGGGGACCCAGGGGAGTTTCCCCCACCCACATGGCAAAACGGCATCCTCCCCGAACGCCAAAACAGCAACACTGAGGCAGCTAGGGAAATTCACTCGGTTGCTTCGTTCGCCGAGGTGACCAAAGCCAAAAGAGCGGCAGCACGCAATTCGGAGTCGGCTAAGGCAGCTGCCAACATGGCAGAATGGAGGAACGCTATCAACGCAGATAGCCCACAGTTAAGTGAAAAATTCGTGAGAACAACGTCCGGGGTCTCATCTGTGGCCCAGGAAAAGCTTAACGCACTGGGATCCATGCTTACAGCGTTCCTGGTGGAACCCATCAACATTTCCAAGGGGGAATTGGTGAAGAAGTTTTTCCAACAGATCTTGGAGTATGTTAACTCCTCCAATGCTGAACACGACCGCTTGCAAATTGTGCAAGGGGTGGAAGCGGGATACTCTAACAAAAAACAATGAAGATTCTACAACTAAACATTCAAAGTCTGACTTACAACAACAACAAACAGCTCCTCAATATGTTTCTAATAAACAACGAAATAGACATTGCAATCCTTTCGGAGATCACCCAACATTTATTACGGCTGACGTCATAGAATCTAATGTTGAAGTAGCCGTTCGGGTCTCTTCTGCCGATGCCGCCTCATCCTTAGATATAATCTTTCTTTTAATCTAAATCGTAAGACTTTTATCTGACACTAGATCTCTAGCATCCATAATTTTGGGACTTGGAGTTTTCGTTGGAATTGTAAAAGTCGCGTATGCTAAAAAGCGCAGGGTAAAAAATTGGTAAAACTGCTTGCTCCTAAAATACGATTTATTCTATTGTGCAGCACTTTCTTCTCTTGAATGGAGGCATCTAACCCTTCGACTGTTATGACGATTGGGAAGTGGTTGCTGTTGGTTATCTTGGATTTAAGGGCTTGCCAGTCGATTCTACCGACCCTGTGATTAGAAAAGGTGAGGTCAAGAACAGAGGATTGGGAAGGGTTCCTGGAAAACGTTGGAGATCCGTCGTTAAGACAGATAAAACCCGCCTCACGAGTAGCATTCTCGATGCTGCGACCCTTGCGGTCACTGGAAGGGTTTCCCCAGATGGAAGACTTGGCGTTGAAATCTCCTTCTACGACTGAAGGGTAGTCTAGGGACTCCGCAAGCTCGAACACCTTTTTAATGCCCGATTTGAATTGGGAAAGTGTCGTTGAAGGCGCAGCGTATGCGCTGAAAATGTTAAGGTTGCTTTTGAGGTTCAGGGTTTTAATACCTACGATCTCTAGATCACAGTCTATTTTCAGAATGCTAAATCTAATTTTCTTTCTAATATAGATTCCTACTCCGCCGTAGCCGTCTTCTCTGGGCTTGCCGATGAAGTTGTAATCTAAGATACTGCAGTCGGCATTATTTACAACCCAGATCTCCGAAAGGATTGCAATGTCTATTTCGTTGTTTATTAGAAACATATTGAGGAGCTGTTTGTTGTTGTTGTAAGTCAGACTTTGAATGTTTAGTTGTAGAATCTTCATTGTTTTTTGTTAGAGTATCCCGCTTCCACCCCTTGCACAATTTGCAAACGGTCGAGTTCAGCATTGGAGGAGCTAACATACTCCAAGATCTGTTGGAAAAACTTCTGTAACAAATCCCCCCTGGAAATGTTTCTGGGTTCCACCAGGAACGCT